>NC_090649.1:217029821-217346591 GCF_040937935.1 Hyperolius riggenbachi | reverse complement strand
ACAACAGGTTTATTTATATACTCCAGACAACCGTGCAACACGTTTCGCAGGCATATTCCTGCTTCCTCAGGCAATAACAAATAGGAGTACACGCAGTACAGTCTCAAGGTCACGATAAGCGCCTCTGTACAGTCTCAAGGTCACGATAAGCACCTCAGAGGCGCTTATCGTGACCTTGAGACTTTACTGCGTGTACTCCTATTTGTTATTGCCTGAGGAAGCAGGAATATACCTGTGAAACGCCTTGCATGGTTGTCTGGAGTATATAAATAAACCTGTTGTTGTTAAAAAGCTGACAGTATCTTGTCTACTTCAAGGAGGCGAGTCCACCACCTCCTCCTGAGGAATTTTAAACATTTTAGTATCTGAGCCTGGTATTGCTTTACAATATTCCTAGAGTTTAATGTTCAAATCTTGGCCAAGGCACTTTCTGCTTGAACTTTGCATGTTCTCTCCATATTTGCATTAAAAGAGAAATTTGTAGGAAACTTATGCTCAAGCACATTTATATAGTTTTAGAAGGGGCATTATGTTCTGTTGTAGTAAAAATGCTGCTCACATTCTTTTAAAACCCCATAAATATTGATAACAGGCAGACTGACCATTAGGGCACTCGGGCACAGACCGGGGGCCCGTGGTCAGTAGGGGGTCTACCCTTGGTGCGATTGAGAGTCGGGGGGGGGGGCACTGCGGTGGGGATAGAGGGCATAGTAGTTACAACTCACCTTCTGCCGCCGATCCCCTGCAGCCTCTATCTTCTTTCTCTCTCCCAGGTGTCCATTGCGTTTGTAACAGCACCTCCCTGTAATGATGTGACTGCTGTTACCAATGCGACAGAAGCCAGGAGAGGAAGGAGATAGAGGCTGCGGGGGATCAGCGGCAGAAGGTGAGTGGTAACTACTATGCACGCTCCACCCACCGCTGTGGGCACCTATACTGCGAGCACCTACCTATCTAACCTATACTGGAGGCACCTACCTATCTAACCTATACTGGGGGCACCTACCTATCTAACCTATACTGGGGGCACCTACTTGCTTGTGGGTTTACGGGGTCCCATAATCTCCTATTGACCAGGGGCCCCATGAGTTGTCAGTCCACCCCTGATTGAAAATTGTCTAAAAGATGGTAAATTTAGGCATATATGAAAAGGTGGCTGTAAAAGAAACCACATAGCTGTACCACCTGTTTAGTGTCTTGCTGTCTATGTAAGCATCTTGTACTACTGTGTGGAGATAACAGATGACAGGATCTCTTTAAAGAGAGTCTGAAGCGAGAATAAATCTCGCTTCAGACCTCATAGTCAGCAGGGGCAAGTGTGCCCCTGCTAAAACGCCGCTATCCCGCGGCTAAACGAGGGTCCCTTACCTCCTGAAATCCCCTCAGAGCAGCGCATCCCCTCTTCCGGATTAAGGCAGGGCTAACCACCGCAGCCCTGCCTCACGCGCGTCTGTCAGCGCGTATCTCCGCCTCTCCCCCGCCCCTTTCAGTCTTTCTTCGCTGAGAGGGGCGGGGGAGAGGCGGCAATGCGCCGCTGATAGACGGCACTGAGAGGCAGGGCTGCAGCCGTTAGTTGGTCGTTGATTTTGCAGGGGGTGGGTTGGGGGGGTCAGGGTCCCTCGTTTAGCCGCGGGATAGCGGCGTTTTAGCATGGGCACACATGCCCCTGCTGACTATGAGACAAGAAGCGAGATTTATTTTCGCTTCAGTGTCTCTTTAAGGATTATGCCTTCACTGTACAATTGTACAATTGTATTATCTACAGGTTAACAATAGCTCAGAGCTAGCGTTGTTGAGTGACTGTTCATTTTTAAACCAACACACTATATTTATGGTTTCTAGTCAATTTTTTATTTTTTTTATTTTACTTGTTAATTTTAGCTTGCAATTGAAGATAACTGCATTCTCCATTTAGATAGCATCCCTTGAAATGATTTGATTTACCCATTGATGTTTTTGTTGCTTTTTTCTCCTTCAGCTTTGCACTACACATACCTATCTATATATTTTTTTAACAAGCGTCTTGTTTTAACATGTCTCTGATTAAATGAACAAGGACTTCACAGATCATATTGGTTTACTGGCACTCATTGCTTCATCCTCCTGGAACAGAAACCTGACAAATCAGACAGGAAAGGTACGGTGAGGTTGATTACAGATGAGACAGTATTCGACACACTAGGTTGCTAAAACTTGTGTAGTACTATCTGTATCTGAGCGTGAAAAAAATAAGTAAAATACTGTGAAAATATTTATACTTGTATTTAACCACTTTGCATCCAGACCTTGGGGGGTGGGGGGGGGGGGGGGTGGGGGTAAGAAGGGGAGGGTAAGGAAGGGGGACACAGTAAAGCACCTGGTGTCCATTTCAATGTATGTGCCAATAACATCATTAGAAATATAGTTACTGAGATGTTCTCTATACTCATTTCTCCCACTGACCCACACTTACAGGTCCAGCATCTACACGGTAGAAGGTACTTTTCACCTCCCAGTACATGTCTGTCTCCTCTCCAGCGGATTCCTTGGCCCTAAGTTCTAATTCTTCCATCTAGCTTTGCTGCCAGAATCCTTAGTATCAGCAGGTGCATAAGTACAAACCCCAATATTCAACCCCTGGGGAGTACAGCCAAAACGCCTATCTGCCAGGGGTCAAATTACAATGACAGGTAATTTAGACATGATACATGATAAATAATAGGCACCAATAGAAATATTGGCTATGGAGGGTAATTTGGGCACTGGATCAGTGGTGAATGTAACTGTAGCGGGGGAGCTCAGCTACAGTGTAGTCAAACTCTGGATAGCAGTGGCAGCAGTGGTGAATATGGGAAAGAACACTGGTTACTCAGCTGAACTCCAGGATGCAGCAGTGAATGTGGAGGTAGTGCCAGAGATTGGCTGCAGTGGATCCCAAATCCTAATGGCTGTGAAAGCAGTGGTATCCTATAGCTGATCTCTGAATATCAGATAAAGTGTAGCTGAAATCCAGGTAGCGCCAATGAATATGGTAACTGAGTTTGGCAACTCCATCATCATCTATCTCCAGGTAGCAGTGCTAACGACACTTGGCAGTGGATAATGGTGGTGTTAGTTTTAGGTTTAGGCAGGGGGAAAATTAGTGTTAATATCAGTAAAATGACCAATAGTCTCACAAACAGCAATATATCACGAATAGACAAAATCAAAACATCAGCAACATCTCTTGCCTAATTTAACTACTGGTGCTTTTAAAAGTGCGTCATATAACCAGTGGGGTCAGCATAAACCCTCTCATAACAGTGCAGGCACTGATGTTCCATTTGTAATAAAACATCCATTTTGGCTACACTTTAATTCTCCATCTCTCACAACCTGGTGCTCATATCATCTCATTGGTTTGCAGTCAGTAGACTGATGTAAGGAGAAGGCTGCCTCCAGGAGGGCAAGGCTAACTTGGTTAAAGAAAAAGCACATTTTGAGAAAAACAATCTAGTTAACAATCCAATGTAATATACAGTAAGGTTACCAGCTATCTCAATTTCAACTTGACAGCTGTCTCTATATGATGAAGATCCTTCAGGCTGAAAATTACAAAAATAAACTAAAACTTTACAACTGAGCCAAGCTTGTGTTTATTACTTTTTCTTTTCTTGGTGGAATTGAGTAAATGTTGCCTACTGCACTGGATGGGTTGATTAAGAGGTCAGCTAAATGTCACCAGTCAGGAACACAGTGCAGATTTGTACTGTTAGTACGTGTGATCTTTAAAGCAGAACTTAAGTCAAAAGAAAGATAGCAGAAAGTTGTGCAGAAAGTCCCAATAAGTAGCGTCATTTAGATTCTTACCTTTTAACTGACACATTTTTAGTAGATAATAGTCCTCTATATACTATTGAGCAAGCTTATTTTTATTTCAGTGAATGCATGTTGCTATTATTGTGCTATTTCAGCTTCCCAAGGTTACTTATAGACACTAATCAGTGTACACACTGCCCACATGGGACACCACCTGCATCCCTCCAAAAATAGATTAAGATTAAATGGGGCCCTAGGCAATATAGCAGTTTTTGACCACCTCTGATGGTCACCTGGCCTTTTTTTTTAGTAATATTTAGTGGGGGCAAGTGCCCACCAGGCCCCTAGACTCTCTCTAGCCCTCTCCTTCTTCTGATCGATTACAGCTTTAATTTGATTTGATTGCCAAGGATGAAAAGGAGTGGAGGAGGTTAAAGTGAACCTCCAGACTAAAAATCTACTCATCGCTGCACAGAGAATTTAAATGTGTGCATTAAACACCAAGTGAACACCTGACACAACTGGCTGAGCAAATTTGGCCTGATTGGCCATCCATGAGGCAATGCCCATGCAAACATGCACCTGCTTTCGCATGCCAACTAATGCAGGGTCCATTGAACCAATGCCGCAAAGCGGTTTGCCCTGCGGGAATTAGTTCATGCTATACAGCACTATCCAGGAGCGCCTCGGGGAGGCTTCCCAATGCCCCCATACAACCGGGGGACCGCGGGGTCCCAGGCGCTCTCACTGCCTGGGAACCACAGCAGCACCCCGGAGGGGGGAGGCTGGGTGGCGCAGGCGGCCCCCCCAAGCGTGGCCAGCGCCGGGGAGAGCCATCCGCACCTTTCACCTCCCAATATTTAAAAACAGGCACTTACCTTGACGTCCATTGCGTTCTGCTGCTGAGCATAGCTTGGGTGCAACACATTTGAAAAGGAAAGGAATGAAGCATGGGTCGCACCGAGCTTTGGAGCTCAGGGCTGGCTCACACACTGCACTCCAAGGGGGGTGGAGGACAGGCACTGACAGCCCACTCCAGGACTCCGCGGTCCCCCGGTTGTATGGGGGCATTGGGAAGCCTCCCCGAGGCGCTCCTGGATAGTGCTGTATAGCATGAACTAATTCCCGCAGGGCAAACCGCTTTGCGGCATTGGTTCAATGGACCCTGCATTAGTTGGCATGCGAAAGCAAATGCATATTTGCATGAGCATTGCCTCATGAATAGCCAATCAGGCCAAATTTGCTCAGCCAGTTGTGTCAGGTGTTCACTTGGTGTTTAATGCACACATTTAAATTCTCTGTGCAGCGATTTGTGAATTTCTTTCCCTTGGAGGCGGGTGGCGGATGGCTCATTCCAGGTAGTGTGAGTCCTGGAGTGGGCTGTCAGTGCCTGTCCTCCACCCCCCTTGGAGTGCAGTGTGTGAGCCAGCCCTGAGCTCCAAAGCTCGGTGCGACCCATGCTTCATTCCTTTCCTTTTCAAATGTGTTGCACCCAAGCTATGCTCAGCAGCAGAACGCAATGGACGTCAAGGTAAGTGCCTGTTTTTAAATATTGGGAGGTGAAAGGTGCGGATGGCTCTCCCCGGCGCTGGCCACGCTTGGGGGGGCCGCCTGCGCCACCCAGCCTCCCCCCTCCGGGGTGCTGCTGTGGTTCCCAGGCAGTGAGAGCGCCTGGGACCCCGCGGTCCCCCGGTTGTATGGGGGCATTGGGAAGCCTCCCCGAGGCGCTCCTGGATAGTGCTGTATAGCATGAACTAATTCCCGCAGGGCAAACCGCTTTGCGGCATTGGTTCAATGGACCCTGCATTAGTTGGCATGCGAAAGCAAATGCATATTTGCATGAGCATTGCCTCATGAATAGCCAATCAGGCCAAATTTGCTCAGCCAGTTGTGTCAGGTGTTCACTTGGTGTTTAATGCACACATTTAAATTCTCTGTGCAGCGATTTGTAAAAATCTACTCAGCAGCACTGAAAAGGCTTGGTGTTTCTTTAACAGTTTCACAGCATCAGAACTTTGTTTCTCTTATACAAGCCTCATTTTTAGCTGCACAGAAGAAAACTGCCCGGGCAGTTTTCCCCTCATGCTGTGCAAAGCATGATGGGATTTCTGATGTTGTTGTTCTCGTTCTGCTGTTTTGGTGCAATTTTTTTTGTACATTTTGAATTTGACATTTGAAGCTTAGCGCATGCAGCTGGGAGGGGTTGTCAGGACACAGGACAGTTGGAACTGTGTCTTTTATGCTCTCTGTCACCTCCTCTCAACCAAAAAGATGGCTGCCCCCATGACAAAGATGGTAGCCCCCATGAATCACAAACATTTGCCTGTTCTTTTAAAACTGGGTGGGTAAAAGATTATATTACCTATCTATTCTAATTAACATAACTAATGTAACTTACTCACAGTATGTTTGTTTAGGCTGAAGTTCCCCTTTAAGGGGACAAATAGTAATGCTGATGGAGTTACTGTTCATCTTAGGGTTTAATCTATGTGGGCAACCAATAACTCTTCATTGAAGGCTCTGCATAAAGCAGAGTTATATTTACATAACACTATAACACAGAAATTCCTCAAAACATGAATACATCACCGGTTGGTGATGTAATAACAGGCTGTTTGAAAAAGAAACTAGTGCATTTTTGATGGGTCACATGGTCTCTCCACTGCTCTCCAACTTCAGTAAGGGCCAATGTGTTTTTTGAAATGGTCTATTTCAGTGATGGCTAACCTTTCAGAGGCCAAGTGCCCAAACTGTGACCTATCATCGACTTATTGCCAATGGGGGGGGAAGGGAGTTGGCGCATGCCGCGCCAAAAAATGGGCGTGGCCATGACATTGTATGGGTGGAGCTAATGTAATGATGTAACAGCGAGGCATAAGAAAGCAGTGTTTCCACCATGATGTGGTGAAACGAGGATTCGCATCATGGATGTGCAGAAACTGTGTGATGCTATTTATTAGTATACCGTAACCCCAAAGCAGCAAATATAGCCAACTATGACCATTAAATAATAAATGTAGCAACTGTTACCCCAGACACCAGAAAAAACACAGTGGGCCACATTTCACCAGAAAATAAACGCAGTGGGCCACATTTCACCTGCAAAAAAAAGAATGTACTCACCTGACAGAAGTCTCCTCTGCCAGCCGGCCTCTGGCGCGCAGCTCCCCGGACGATCCTCCTGCAGTCCCCTGTGCTGACAGGCAGAGAGCAGGACTAGGGGAAGATGGCGCCCGAAGCCCTGTACTGGAGACACAAATAGTCTCCAGTACAGGGATTCGGACACCATCTTCTCGTAGCCCTGCTTTGCCTCCCGGGAGACTGCGGATTGGAGCGGGGCTGCGGGCTATGAACTGGCCAACCACGTGTCTTTAGGTAATTTGAGAAAAAGTGGTAAAATTAAAGGTGTCAGCGAGCAATTTCTTCTTGTACTTCAGTTTTTGGCATTTGCACCTTTGCAAATGTTTAGCAAATCACTTTCCATCTCCCCTTCTCTTTAAGGGTCAGTGCACACCAAAAACCTCTAGCAGATTTGCAAAACGCTAAAGGTTTTTGAAGCAGATTTTCAGAGCGATTCTAGGCATGTTTAGAGACGTTTTCTAAACATGCCTAGTGTTTTTTGGAGCGTTTTTGTGTAGCATATTACAAATATTGTTACATGAAAGCGTCTGTAACAAAAACGCCCAGAAAACCGCTCTGATCTAGCGTTTTTCAGAGCGGTTTTCCACTTTCCTATACTTTAACATTGAGGCAGAAACGCCTCAGAAATCTAAAAAATGCTGCAGCCCCCGAGTTTGTAGAAAAAAACCCGCTCTGGTGTGCAGCATCCCATTCACTTTCATTAGCCAAGCGGTTTTCCCCCTGCAAGCGTTTTAAACAACGCTCCAGAACCGCTCTGGTGTGGACCAGCCCTAACAAAGCCATTCTGATATCTGAACAGTGTCTCTAAAAAGGCAGATTTGTTTTTTTTTTACACTGTTTATCATGGGGGAACGCTCCGACTAATAAATATCACTAATGAAGCAGGCTCTCCAGCAAGGTCCCATATTTTACATGGCAGCACTCTTTCCAAAAATAAAAAAAGACAATAGGGGTTGATTCACTAAACAGTGCTATTTGAATAACGCTATAGTGCTAAATTGAAAAACGTCACAGCGTGTGGGGAAAAACACATCACGCTGTATTCATTTGCGGTATTGATTGGCCACTCATAATTTAAAGTGTGTACCAGGCCTTACTGCTCCCTGTGTAAGTGTAGCGGCAGCTGGCTTACCTAATCCATGGTGCCTGCAGGGATCACAGACTTTTGCTGTCCAGCGCAGCTCCCCCTATCATGGCTTGTGCTAATAAAGTGAAGAGGTCTGTGATCACTATGGGCACCATGGATTAGGTAAGCCAGCTGCCGCTACACTTACACAGGGAGCAGTAAGGCCTGGTACACACTTTAAATTATGAGTGGCCATTCACTGACCAATTTTACCACCTCCATATAGTATGAGGGTTCCCCGGTTTTCATACACAATCTGCTCATAGTATTCAATATCTGTCGACTCTCATACTACATGGAGGTGGTAAAATCGGTTACTGATTGGCTAATTATAGTTGAAAAAGTGTACACAGGCTTTAGGGTGTGTACACACATCCAATTTTCATTGGTCAATAGCTAGCCAATTGAACCCCTTTCATGCAATATTAGAGTATACCTACATAATCTGTTCACAGTATTCAAAATCTGTTTTGGAAAACTGGATGCGTGTATGCACCCTAAGCCAGCTGCTTTTACACTTACACGGGGAAGCAGGAGACACTGGGGAGGGAGCGGAGGCACAGGGGGAGCTGGAACACTGCAGACAGAAGCTGGAACAGAAGGGGACACACACTGGGAAAGAAGGGGACACAGGAGGACACATGGAGAACGCAGGAGGACACATGGGGACTCGTGAGGACACATGGAGGATGCAGGAGGACACATGGGGGCACAGGAGGACACATGGAGGATGCAGGGGGACACATAGAGCATAGGAGACACATGGAGGATGCAGGAGGACACATAGGGACTCAGGAGGACACATGGGGTCACAGGAGGACATATGGAGCATAGGAAGATGCATGGGGACACAGAAGGACACATAAGGACACATGGGAGACACAGGAGGACACATGGGACACAGAAGGACACATGGGAACACAGGAGGAGACATGGGGACACAGGAGTACACATGGGGACACATGAGGGACACAGGAGGTGGTAAAATTGGCCAGTCATTGGCCAATCAAAATTGAAGGTGTTTACCAAGCTTTACTTATAGGTGAGCAAACAGATAATGCCTAGGCACTGGTTATCTGGGCACTCTTTATACATTTCATGCATTATAAAGAGTTTTGTAGTAAAGAGTATGTAGAGTTTTGAGCGGTAAGACTTTTTACATGTTTTTTATGCATGTGCAGTGCTTAATATAATGTCTAAATCCATGCGTTAAAGAATAACCTTGCTTTGTGAATCAGCTTCTTAGTACCGTATCTAATGTTATCAACTCTTCTTGGTTTTGTAAATTAAAGCCAGTGTGTACAAATTATTCATTGCCATTGATTTTCTATTGTAAGTGATTTAGCTTCAATCTCTTAATAGAGAGATTTGTAGCTAGTTGTTATTCCCGGTAGAAAGCATTTGTAGCAGAAAATTGCTGGGAATGTTATTTGTAACACTGATTTTTCTTCTGGTATTTTATTGCTCATGTGATTTTGGCCTACGGCAATATGGAAGCCTCCATTCCTGGGGAGAAAGCTAGAAGAATGGAGATAATGAGCCAGCTAAACTGCTGTTTTGATTGAAACAAATTAATAATTGTTTTATTTCACTTCAGTCAGGGAACATTGCTTAAGAAGACTTTTGAGACCTCTTTACTGTGGAATATTGCTCAGTATATTGCTCCGTTACCTGGAAACCGAAGCCACTGCAACTGATTTGTTAAGAGATTTGCAGCAAAGAGCAGTAAAGTTTCTCTCTGTTTATTTTTACCAGCCAATTCACACTGATGGTATTTAAAGAAATAGGAATATGGGCCAGTGCACACCAAAAACCTCTAGCAGATCCGCAAAACGCTAGAGGTTTTTGAAGCAGATTTTCATAGCAATTTTAGGCATGTTTAGAGAGGTTTTCTAAACATGCCTAGCGTTTTTTGGAGCATTTTTGTGTAGCAGATGTCATATTTTGTTACAGTAAAGCTGTTACAGCTACTGTAACAAAAACGCCTGGAAAACCGATCTGATCTAGTGCAGAAACGCCTCAGAAATCTCAAAAATTCTGCAGCCCCCAAGTTTGTGTTTTTGGAAAAAACGTACCTCACTGAAATTTATTATGCAAGCAGTTTTCAAACAGCTAGCATTTTTAAAAAGGCTCCAGAACAGCTCTGGTGTGCACCTGCCCTATCTCTTGATGTGTGGACGATGTATGGTCAACTCCCTGATGCCGGAACTTTGGACAGCTTTTCTTACTTTGCTCCTTTGACAACAGTAAGAGGGCCTGATTTATCAGAGCATTACCAACAGTTTTTTCTTCTTAAACAGTTCTAACCAGCAGGGGCAACAGTTCTGCAGCAAGAACATTCTTAAATCCTACTTAATAGGGGAAGTTCAGCGTGAATTTCTAGAACTGTGCTACAGTCAAGAAAAGTGCAAATGCATTCATAAACTGTCAAAAATTAAGAAGTGCTTATTAGCACTTCTACACAGCTTGTGCAGTGCAAGCTAGACATGATTTGTGAAGTCCCCACCCCCCACACCTGAATTCTGTGAAGCTGTGCTGTGTTTAACATTAAATGTATTGGTTACCTCAGCAACATCAATTTCTCTCGCACACTGCACTGTCTGAGAAACCATTCATTGATCTAAGTCCCCAGCAGAAAAACCGACGGCTTCTTATCAGAGGCTGCGGTCTTTCTGAGCAAAAAAAAAAAGTTTCCTGTCCTCCATATGCCTCCTGGGAGCGAGATTGTTCGTTCGTCTAGGATCTTGTGGCCAAATAGTAAAACTACATCCACATACATTTTTTTATTAAATTAACACATATTGTTACATTTAAAATTAACTGCTTACCTCCCACACCAAAAATTACCCAAATAAAATATTTCATGAAAAAGAAAATTACAATTAAAAACAAAAAAATAAATAGTTACATAAGGGTCTGGACTTTTTTAATATGCATGTGAAGAGGGTGTATTACTCATATTTTTTAAATTATAAGCTTGTAAATAGTGATGGACGCAAAACGGAAAAATGCACCTTTATTGCCAAATAAAATATTAGCGCCATACATTGTAATAGGGACATAATTTAAATGGTGTAATAACCGAGACAAATGGGCAAATAAAATACATAGGTTTTAATTATGATAGCATGTATTATTTTAAAGCTAAAATGGCCAAAATCTGAGAAATAATGAATTTTTTCAATGTTTTGTTAATATTCCTGTTGAAATGCATTTAGAAAAAAATAATTCTTAGCAAAATGTACCACCCAAAGAAAGCCTAATTGGTGGCGGAAAATACAAGATATAGATCAATTAATTGTGATAATTAGTGATAAAGTTATTGGCGAATGAATGGGGGCTAAAAATTGCTCTGATGCATAAGGTGAACAATATCCACGGGCTGAAATGGTTAAGGGCTGGGGAATGTGGATTGGGTTGTTTTGAAAGTTCAGTTCTGTCAGCCAGTAGACAAGTTTGGAGGATAGGATTTAGGGTGTTTAAATGATGAGCCGTACTGAACCAGTCTTGTACTATCGCTTGTCTTGCTTGAATGATGATGAACAAGAAATCAGTTGTTTGAAATAATCTCTATACTTGAATCAGTAACCAAGACCTGTTACTTACAAATATATGGATGAATGCAATGAATACCAAAATTAATAAAGTACAGCAACTTAGCTACTCATTTTAAATGTAAATGTAGGTTTCACTAAAATATACGTGTCTTTAAATGCAAAATGATCAATCACTACCTGTTAAGTATAACTGTATAAAAGACAGACAGATCGGTGAGCAAATTTATGGCATCATGTAACTAGATCTAAGCTAGAATTAACTTAAAGCGGAATATAACCCTGCATTTCAACTTTGCTCTAAAACATTATTTACAGTATATTATATGCAACCAGCATTTTTTTTTTTACTAGACCAGCATTGGAAGGGTTACACAGGGCTTTAAAGTCCCTTGAGATTTCTGCAACCGAATCCGAACTTGAGTTAGATACTTTTTGTTTACAAATATGTGTTTATTATGACTCATCTCTCTCACTGAGAAGGAGCTTGGAGGACAGCCAAAGAGATGTATCTATTGATAAACAGTTACACACTAACTAAATAGAATGTAACCATCTGAATGTCTGCACGGAACTTAAAACCTCTGTGTTTAACCCTTCCAATGCTGGTCTAGTAAAAAAAAAATGCTTTTTGCATATAATATGCTGTAAATAATGTTTTAGAGCAAAGTTGAAATGCAGGGTTATATTCCGCTTTAAAGCAGCTCACTAGTACATTAGCTGCTTCAGAACATAAAAAATGACAGTGCAGTCATTTCTACAGTATACCCTCCATAATCATAAGCTCAAAGTAACTGACAGCCACCTCCACATTCTTTTGGACTCATATGCCCTGCTGGCAAATGCCAGTATTGCCAACTGGAAGTCTTGGCCTGATATTGGGCACAGGGAAGTGACTGCAGATGGCTTTCTGAAACAACCTCTTCACAGTCTAATGCAAAATATATCTGTATTATTTGTTACACAAAATGCCGTCCACGTTTATCTGTATTGTGTGCACATCCTTGTATGAAATCCCAATATGTGTTGCCAGGCAAGATGTATCTGTGTCCAGGGACTACTTACATCAAGGTTGAAGGAAATTAGATTCCTCGAAATGACATAAAATGCCTTAGTGGTTAATAAAACTGAAACTTACTTATTTCTTACCATAAAACATTTTCATCAGCATATTCATGATCAGTGCAATGTTATTATTGCGAGCATAATTAGGGTTATGTGTGTCATACATATATCATTTTTTCATTAGCCAGCTTTTCTGCCATGCTAACAGGTGACCCATTGGCTGTAATGAGCAGTGATCTCTCTTAACCTCATATTATACATTACAGGATAATACCCACAATTGTCTTAAGTGAATTATGTTTCAAGCTAAACAAAACCTTGTCTATGGAGCAAATATGAATAGCCAGTTACAATGAAAGTCTGGCCATTGCAGTAAGGAATAAATTGAAAACACTTCCACCTCACACTTATTGTTTGCAAATTCAAATATTACATGCAGGCATCTATGTTCCTATGCCCTGTGGATGTTTTCAAACTTGTCAAATAACTTTATTTCCTCTGAAGCAGACACATGAGGACAAAAATGTGTTTTACACCATATACACTTCAAAGTAAGTATGTATAAGTAATCCTGTCCCTGTAATGTCTGCAAACAGGGTTGTATTTCTGAAAAGTAAACATAATTCACAACCTAGAAGTAATGCTTGACAGAAGGACATATGTAGGTAGAAGTAAGCTGCCATACCTCCCAACGTTTTGAGATAAGAAAGAGAGGCACTTAAGCCACGCCCCTGCCACATCCCTAATTACACCCCTGACATATCCCTTGGCATGCATGCCATAAAGATTTCATAAGAAAATATGTTGCTTAATAATTCAAACCACACTGGTCCTTCTAATCCTGGTTCATTTTACTCATATTACTATTTGAAAATAAGAATATATCCATTTAAAGGATGGGAATAAAGTTTAGAGTCAGTTACACTTTTTCAGTAGAAAAATACATATATTTACATAGATCTGTACATCAGTCTTGAAAGAGGGACACATGAGAAAGAAAGAGGGACTGTCCCTCCAAAAGAGGGACAGTTGGGAACTATGCTGTTTCACATGGGAAAAGGAGTTACAAGTTAAATAGGCAGGGTGCATATGGGTGAGTGCTGCACAAGAGGAGATACAGGTGTATTACAGGGCTGCATATGAAATAGGGGAGGCTTCCGTACATAGAAAAGGGAATCGGGTGTGAAAGTTGGTCCAGCAGGCCAGCCAACATTCTAAAAAATAGTCTAAAGGCACCACAGAACTAAGTCTACTGGCACAGTGCAATGTTGGCCCTCCTTCAGTCAACAAACAGCAGCCAAGGGTATAGCAATATGGAATAACGGAATAGGCTGGCACCAATGTGAAGTAAAAAATGCTGTTTTATTCGAAATATTTTAAAAATGCCAGCATTTCGAAAAGGACAGCCACAGCAATAGCCTGCTGTTTCAAGGTATCAGCCCTTTTTCAAGCCTTTATTATACAGTTAATCGGTACAGTGTCTATAGACTTTGGACCTCTTAGGTCCTCAGCACATGTGTGCTCCCAATACCCATTGTTGCTGCATATTAGTATAGCAATACACTGGAAGATGAAGTATCTTAAATTGACTACAGAGGGGCATTGTCAAGGGGTGGCACAATACTAACCTGAAACTGTAATGAAAGCATATTGGGTTTCCAGCTGCCAAAAAATTGATCATGGAGCAGATGACCATATTTTAGAGAACTTAAATATATAGTAATTAACAATGCAGCCTGTTCACAGTACTAGAAAAGTTTCCACAATCTCCTTTTTTTTTTTTTTTGTTTCAATGTTTTTTTATTGAAGATTTTGTAGTAAAAGGGAACAGTTGTACAACACAACATTGTTTGTAGTTAAATGCAAACATAGCGGCATTGAAAAGTACTAACCATATTTCTGAACAAACAACATTTACTGTAGAGCAAGTGTTATAGTATAATATCATACAGTCTAACATTATCCGACAATGAAAAACTGTAATACAAGATTTTGCTAATTGTATTATTAGCTCCCGACCTATTAATATTATACCACACCAGGGGTTGAAACCGGTGAGCTTTTAGCAGGGGGAACTTTGGGGAAATAACAGAAAGGGAGTCTACCATCCTACAATAACCGTACGTGGCCGGATGGAGACCACCTTTACCAGCATGTTTTAGTACTCTTGGGCAAGGGGACCCGCCTCCAGCGAGGTCAGGTTTGCTGGTTGTCAATGAAAGACCAAATTCTCATTTGGCGGGGTACTAAATGCTATGTACGAACTCTTAATGAAAGAGGGATGTATGATAGGTTACAGATCAAGACTTTTCAGCAATTTAAATTGATGCTTCTGTTGTGTTCACAAACCATTGCTACATTCACATATTGTGGAAGTGGTTTTAGGGGAAGAGAAGAAGCCAGAGATAGAAGGAAGAAAAGTAGGTAAGTAAAGACTTAAAGATAGAGGGGTGGAGAGAAGGTCAAGAAAATCCAGAGACGAGGGTCGCTCAAGCTAGTCCTCTTAATATAGTACATATAAATGCGTGAAATTTTGCCTAAGGAAGGTCATTGGTTGCGTACTGATGTGATTTGTTCGGGGCTTAACATATAGTTAATTAAGGGGTCCCAGATTTTATGAAACTTTTCCATATTGTCGTTCATGCGGGCTCTCAGTTTCTCAAAAAATAATATATTGCCGAGTCTGTTTTTAATAACCTCAAAATTTAGAGACCGAGTATTCCATGCCGCCGCAATTTTAATTTTGGTGACAGTGAAAATATAATTAAGGAGGGCATTTTGTGCTAAGGTCAGATGTGGTTACGGGCAACCCAGCAGGACGTGAAGCGAGTTTCGTGGAACTGGGGCATTAATTAGGGATGATGCCCAGGTACATACCCTAATCCACAATCTACGTACTTTCATGCAGTTCCACCATATGTGGGCAAAGGATCCTACTGTTCTACATCCTCTAAAGCAGTCACCCGAGCACTTCTTATTATATTTAGCCACTCTCTGTGGGACTAGATACCATCGAAATAAGAGTTTATAGTTTACCTCAACCAAGTCTGCGTTTATGGAAATTTTAGGGATACTTTCCCAGATATCGCACATATCAGTATAATCGATCGGAAGGCCTAAATCGTCTTCCCATTTAAGTATGTATAGGGGTTTCCTTTGTGAGTGTGTGAGGGTTAGTTCCCTATAAATAAGTGAGATAGTCCCTGGAGAGCGGGGATTTGTGTCACAAATATTCTCGAAAAAGGTTCTGCACGTTGGAGAATCTACATTTGCGAGGTGCTGTTTTACAAAATGGGACATTTGCATATATCGGAATGATTCAGAAGGAGTGATTGCATATTTCTCACGTAGATAATTAAAGGATTTGATACCCGTTTCAGTGACAAGATCTTGAATTCTATAAAGTTTTGCAGAAATCCACCATCCATATGGACCGGAGGAATTCAAGGCAGCTGGGAATGAGGGATTGCCCAGAAAGGAGAGAAGTGGCCTGTGGGCAGATACTAAACGACCAGAATATTTACAGCTATCCCACACCTGTAGGGAATGTCTTATTAAATAGGGTTGTCAATTTTGGTACGGTGCACTGGCGTAAGCCAGAGAAGGTTTTTGATATTAATGGGTGCAATAAGTTGGCTCTCAATATCCACCCAAGAGGGTCTGTCAGTTTCCACATGCCAGTTGGCCAGAATAGCTAACTGAGCTGCTTTGTAGTAATGGGAAATCTTAGGTACTCCCAGCCCCCCATCCATCCTTAGACGATATAAATATTGTTTATTGAACCTAGGTTTCCGAGCTCCCCAGACAAAACTATTAATTTTCCGCTGTAGGGATTCGATAAATGTGGAGGGAAGGGAAATGGGCAATAGTGTTAATGCATATAGCAGCTTGGGAAGAAAGGTCATTTTTATGGCCACAATTCTGCCTAACCAAGATATTGCATACCTCAACCAGCACTCCAGCAATTCTGTAAGCTTCTTTACAAGTGGGGGGAAGTTGTGTTGAAAAAGTGTGCCATAGGAGTTGGTGATATAAATGCCAAGGTAAGGGAGTTTATGAGTAGAGATGAGCTGAAATTTTCGAAATTTCGAACTGCTTTTATTACGAATGCGAAATTTAACATTACGAACCAAATTCGTAATTTCGTAATTAATTTTCAAATCGTAATTTACAATTTCGTAATCGAAATTTCACTCCCATAATTACGAATTTCGTGTGTCCAACCGAAATTTTACTTTTTCACGTTTGTAAGGGTTTGTATCCCTCTAGATGCTTAAAATGAATAGCACAGCCAGCCAGCCTCCTCCTCCCCTCTCTCTCTCTCTCTCTCTCTCTCTCAGAGATCTGTAGTATTTCAAAACCATACTCACATTCATGACATGTCCAGGGATCAAACCCAGGCCAACCACATGGAAGACAGCTATGCTCACCACCATACCACCAAACACACACTAAATAGACTGCTAACCTAAATCTTACTTGTAGACAGTCATATGAGACACATGCTGGGTGCAGGGCTTTGTGATTGGACCATGGACCATGCGATAGAGTGAGGTGCAAAAATGAAATCATGCCTAGCAGAGGATGGTTTCACAATGCTAAATGCTAGGCTGGCTGTGGTGCAATTGGTTAGTGCATCTGGCTGGTAACAGCAAGGTTACAGGTTCAATTCCATCCAGGCATGTCTTTTCCTTTTGCGTTCAACAGTTGTCCAAACAGAGCCAACAGAGCCCCAGATAGCCATGTAGAGTTAGGTCACAGCTAGCCTGGCTGTGGTGCAATTGGTTAGTGTGTCTGGCTGGTAACAGCAAGGTTACAGGTTCGATTCCATCCAGGCATGTCTTTTCCTTTTGCGTTCAACAGTTGTCCAAACAGAGCCAACAGAGCCCCAGATAGCCATGTAGAGTTAGGTCACAGCTAGCCTGGCTGTGGTGCAATTGGTTAGTGTGTCTGGCTGGTAACAGCAAGGTTACAGGTTCGATTCCATCCAGGCATGTCTTTTCCTTTTGAGTTCAACAGTTGTCCAAACACCGAGCACAAAGTTTTGCATGCGTAAAGTTTTACGCACGCAAAATACCCCATGGGGTTCAATGGCGCAGCGCGCGCACGCAAAAGGAAAAGACATGCCTGGATGGAATCGAACCTGTAACCTTGCTGTTACCAGCCAGACACACTAACCAATTGCACCACAGCCAGGCTAGCTGTGACCTAACTCTACATGGCTATCTGGGGCTCTGTTGGCTCTGTTTGGACAACTGTTGAACGCAAAAGGAAAAGACATGCCTGGATGGAATCGAACCTGTAACCTTGCTGTTACCAGCCAGACACACTAACCAATTGCACCACAGCCAGGCTAGCTGTGACCTAACTCTACATGGCTATCTGGGGCTCTGTTGGCTCTTTTTGGACAACTGTTGAACGCAAAAGGAAAAGACATGCCTGGATGGAATCGAACCTGTAACCTTGCTGTTACCAGCCAGACACACTAACCAATTGCACCACAGCCAGGCTAGCTGTGACCTAACTCTACATGGCTATCTGGGGCTCTGTTGGCTCTGTTTGGACAACTGTTGAACGCAAAAGGAAAAGACATGCCTGGATGGAATCGAACCTGTAACCTTGCTGTTACCAGCCAGACACACTAACCAATTGCACCACAGCCAGGCTAGCTGTGACCTAACTCTACATGGCTATCTGGGGCTCTGTTGGCTCTGTTTGGACAACTGTTGAACGCAAAAGGAAAAGACATGCCTGGATGGAATTGAACCTGTAACCTTGCTGTTACCAGCCAGATGCACTAACCAATTGCACCACAGCCAGCCTAGCATTTAGCATTGTGAAACCATCCTCTGCTACGCATGATTTCATTTTTGCACCTCACTCTATCGCATGGTCCATGGTCCAATCACAAAGCCCTGCACCCAGCATGTGTCTCATATGACTGTCTACAAGTAAGATTTAGGTTAGCAGTCTATTTAGTGTGTGTTTGGTGGTATGGTGGTGAGCATAGCTGTCTTCCATGTGGTTGGCCTGGGTTTGATCCCTGGACATGTCATGAATGTGAGTATGGTTTTGAAATACTACAGATCTCTGGGGGGAGAGAGAGAGAGAGAGAGAGAGAGAGAGAGAGAGAGAGAGAGAAGGAGGAGGAGGCTGGCTGGCTGGCTGTGCTATTCATTTTAGGCATCTAGAGGGATACAAACTTTAAAATACTAAATTTCGTAATCGTAATTACGAAAATTTGCGTAATTTGCGAAAATTACGAAATTCCGATTACTGTTAAAATCGTAATTGTAGTAATTTCGCGAAATTTCGGAAATTCGTAATTAGGTCATTACGCTCATCCCTATTTATGAGGGTCCCAATCAAACTCAAATGCATCCTGCAATGCTTGCATTAATCGCGGAGGAAGGGAGATATTTAGGGCTTTCGACTTTGCCGGATTAACGCAAAGTCCTGAAATTGCACTAAACTGTTTTAAGATTTTAGTTAAAGCTAAGATTGACCTGGTGGGTTGTGAAATACAGACTATTAAATCGTCGGCGAATAGGCCTACTTTATGCGTTCTCTTCCCTAATGGTATGCCCTGTATCTCTGTACAGTTTCTAATCTGAATAGCAAGTGGTTCGATAGAGAGAGCAAATAAAAGAGGCGAAAGCGGGCAGCCTTGACGAGTTCCTCTCGTTATGGGAAAAGGGGATGATTTGAAGCCATTGTAAGCTACTGTTGCTAGAGGGTATGAATATAAGGCTTTGATCCAATTGCTGAGGTTGGTTCCAAAACCCCATGCTTGAAGTATGGACACAAGGTAGGACCATGAGACCGAATCGAACGCTTTAGTGATATCTAACAAAAGCAACATAGCCGGGAGTTGGGAGGTTTGAGCTTGGTGAATTAAGTGTAGAAGGCGGCGCACCCCATCACTTGCTTGTCTATATGGCATAAAGCCCATTGATCATTGTTAATGAATGAAGTGATAGCAGAGTTGAGTCTAGTGGCCAGAATTTTTGCCAGGAGCTTAATGTCCACGTTCAAGAGAGAGATAGGGCGGAAATTAGACCATATTGAATGATCAGAATTGGGCTTGGGAATCATAGAGATGGTGGCTGTGATTGATTCTGTGTGGAATTGGGCTCCCTGGAGTATACTATTGAAAGCCTTTAGCAATCTGGGGGCCAACACATCACTGAATTTTTTATAGTAACAAGCTTTAAAGCCGTCTGGCCCAGGCTGTTTATTCGGTTTAAGTGACTTAATGGCCTGTTGTACCTCACCTAATGTAATTTCTGTATCCATGAGATCTTTTAACCCTTCAGGGAGTGCTGGGAGAGGTATATCTGTGAGATAGGCAGCTATTTTATTTGCTGAGGATTTGTCTGGGGAGTTGTATAAGTTAGTCAGATTTTGCTGAAATATTTCCACAGTTTTTAAAGGGTTTGAGGTGAGTTGGTCCTTTTCCGTCTGTGAGGTAACAGGTTTAAATGTTGAGTCAGACTGTCTAAGGCGCCTTGCTAAAAGTGTATCAGGC
Organism: Hyperolius riggenbachi; assembly: GCF_040937935.1. Taxonomy (NCBI): domain Eukaryota; kingdom Metazoa; phylum Chordata; class Amphibia; order Anura; family Hyperoliidae; genus Hyperolius; species Hyperolius riggenbachi. The sequence continues at coordinate 217,326,400 of NC_090649.1, read as the reverse complement.
TTATTGTTTTTAAGATAGAATTTTAATTTAGAGCGATTTGTTTTTTTCAGCTACTTCAGTCATGCAAAGATTGAGTGCGGTTTCTGCTTTTCTCAAGTGATTTTTAGTATCTGGGCTAGGATTATTTAGGAAAAGGGCATGCTGTTCTGAGTATTCTCTTTCAAGCTTAGCGAGAGTTTGGAGCCTAGCTTTTTTCCGCCTAGAGGCTATCTGAATCAGTATTCCTCTTATAACTACCTTATGGGCTTCCCAGATCATAAGATCTGACAGGTCCTCACAGGTTTCGTTTGTGGAGAAATAATTTAAGAGTTCTTGCTTTATTTGTTGGACTACGTCATCATCAGAGAGGAGGTAGCTGTTTAGTACCCAACGGAATTCAGAAGGGCGTTGTGTGAGGGAAGAGACCACTAGGACATTCATGTCATGTTCTGACCATGGGATAGGATGTATGGTGGCCGATTTAATTAAAGGTAGAGCTGATGACAGGGCCCAGCAGTGATCTATTCTAGAGAATGATGCGTGCGGGTTTGAATAGAAAGTGAATTGCCGTTTGAAGGGATTAAGTTCTCGCCAGATATCCACTAAGTGGTAGGAAGAGAAGAGATTGCGCAATGTCTCATTTTGCTTAGTGTCAGAGGTTGCTGACAAAGTGGGTTGGCCAGGAGATTGCTTATCCCAGACTGGATTGAGAGTATAATTAGTATCTCCACATAGGAGCAGCAAACCAGTACTATGTGTTATGGTGACCTTCAGAAGATGTGACAAGAAAGGAATTTGCTTAGTGTTAGGGGCGTAGTAGGTAACTACTGTGATTTTTGAGTCTTGTAGTGTGCCTGTAATCAGCAGATATCTTCCTTCTGGGTCAGCCAGTGTTTTGGTGGGTACAAAATTAAGACTATTTTTAAAGGCGATCAGGACCCCCCTCTTTTTAACTGCAGCACTGGCATAAAACACCTGTCTGTAGTCTTTATAGAGAAATTTAGGTTCATGTTCAGAAATGAAATGAGTTTCCTGGATACACACGATATCAGCGTGCAGCCTTTTGAGTTGCTGGAAAGCTTTAGTTCTTTTCAACGGGGAATTAAGTCCTTGTGCATTAATTGAAACTAATTTTATGGGATGGCTCATGGAGGTTCTTTAACTGGAAGCAATTTAGGGCCAACCCTCGCCTCTGGATGGGAGTTAGGGAAGTAAGAGAGAGAGTGGATGAGTAGCAGAGAAGGAGATGTGGGGAGGGACAGACGACCCCACAGAGAAGTCATGAGGATATTGAACTCGCAAAGAGTTATCCAAATAAATTTTTTACCCAGACATCTGCGGGTGGCCGGGTAAAGGAGTCCCAGGATGGAAAACCAAGAAGGGACTAGAGGGGCATGGTGTGTGCACGGAGTATAGTTACAGTAATAGATAAGGTGTGTGGATGAGCTTATGTAGTGCGGGACAAGTACAATGGGTGACCATATTATAAACACGGAGTAAATTAGGGCTATAAACACGGAGTAAATTAGGGCTATAAACACTTTTGCAGATAATAGGGAAGCTAAAGTGCGAGAGAGCTTATAAACTGCAATTGACTACACTGCAGAATTGAGATCTATATTGCTGCCCGAGGGTGGGATTCCAAAGTCTACAGAGAATCATTCTACATACGCTGTCCTGCCGGAAGGAAAAAGAAGTTATACTTATGCATTCATTCCTACCATTATTATTAGAGGGGAACTCCAGGCCTGAAGATACCTAAAATAATAATACCAGATTTGCACAACAAGTCTCATGAAGGCAGTATAAGTGAAAAGTGGTATAAGGGGTTAAGTTCTACTGCCCTTTAGCAGTCTTCCCATTTACAATGTACTTTGTAAACGTGAGTAATAGACTAGGGGAAACTTACGAAGGAAATAGTGGGGAGGAGAGGGGACAGAATGATGTTTGGACTGCTTACGGGGAAACCACATTATAATCCTTTAGATAAGAGAGGGGAAGGGAGAAGGAAGATTCTTATATGTCAGCATAAATAGGGTGTAGATTATTAGTTGGTATTGATCAATGTTAAGATCCCATAATAGGAGGCATAGCTTTATCCAAGGGCGTCCGCTCCAAACCTAACCCCGACATATTCAGTTGCACATGTTGCACATATCATAGTGCTGCAGTGCTGTGAGGCATAAAACTAATTAGACTTCTGCAGGAGAGGTGTTAGGGGATATGAGTCTTGGCGTCCTAACTCGACTGCGACCGAGGTTAGAGCGAGTGCAGTGTATGCTATGGGGATATTGACATAATGAGTCCGCTCGGAGCGGGCGCCGCAGGACACACAATATCATTTGCCTCTTCATCTGCATTAAGTGCGCTTGCCATGGCTATACTTAAAGTTGACACGGTAATGATCTGCCCAGAGTAGACACCCCAGAGTATCTGGCTCTCACCCTCTAAGCTGGGTTTGCGGTAACGGGCAAATTATTAAGGCATTTGTTGCATGTAAAGATATTTTTTTTTATTTTTTTATTTTTAGCGATTGAGAGGGAGGGGGGATCCAGCTGTGAATTCACTAGTTACAGCACCACGGAGAATGCAATCTCATAGGAATAGGGGGCACACAGAAGGGAGATTTTAGACTATTGACTCTCCGGGGCAGGGGCACTGTAATGTACAAATGACAAGCCACAGTCCGAGGTAACCGCTCCAGGCAGAACCAACATTTAGTTGTTTAAATAACATTAGCATACAGCAGTTGGGTTAGCTGGCTTCAAGGGTGAGATACTCGCAGCACTAAGGCTGCATTTCTTACAGGGCTACATCTACACCTAGTGCCAGGGTGCCATGAGGCATCTGTTATAATTTAAGTAGGCCTCAGTTACTTGGCCTGAGTTTTATGTAAAAGGCTTGTCCGCAGTGTATGCCTTTAAAATAAATAGAGGTTTTGTGATGCAGGCAGAGGCATCTCAGGGTCTGCGTGTAGCAGAGGATACACGCAGATACTGAGAACATGTTCCTAAAAGAAGGCCATCGGACTACTCTGACCTTAACACTACACCACAGGAACAGAAAACATTGGCCATATTTACTAAACATCCACGTTCCTGCATATGGGTCAAATGCCTCATTGATTATTAATCAAGTAGGTGTGTATGATGACACCACGAGTGGGTCCACCAATAATCTGGTCTAGGGGGTGGCGAAGATGATGTCATATTTAACTCTTTCCTAGTCGGTATTAAAGGCTGAGGGAGCTATGAGAGCTCACTTCTGCTTCTTCCTTCCGCACTAGCTCGCAAGGCCGACTGGGACTTCTAAGCATGTTCTTCCTTTCTGTAATCTGATATAATGTATGCTGTACATAGGTAGTTTAGTGTAACATAGTTAGGAAGAAGGTACCTGATAGACTTCAGCAGGGAGTCTAATCACGAGCTTGTAACGCAACATGAAGATTGGCATGGCTAGGATATGATGAATGTATCTATCTGTATTCCTGTTTCCTGAATAAATAACGTAAACATTGAAGAAGCCTGAGAAAGTCTATATCCTGTTTGCGGTGTGGAGAGTCAAGTGATCTCACAGTCTGTGAGACGGTGGTGTCGAAGCAAGGTGATAAAGAACAGTTTATAACAGTGGTGCTGAAACCCTTCCCTGCCTAGCAAAACAGGCAGACAGGGGCCGGGGCCGAAGAAGAAGTTTAAAGATATTCCACAGCAAAACAAGCGGAATAGACGGACGCGGACTGTTAAGCTTATCAAGCTGAGACTGATAAGCTGGTGTGAGTGTGTGGGAGCCGAGCACACGGTCTGCAATTCGAGGAAACCAGCGGCGAAACTCGTGGATGTTAAACTTTGACTGTAAGTGCACGCAGTCATAGCCTAAACCAGATCGCAGGTGACTGGAAGGCTCTGAGGCGGGCTGGCAGCTGCCGCTGGAGATCGATCCGCTGAGCCAGTGTGGGTACACAGAGATGACGCTCAGTAGTTCCAGGGATCTACTCAGTTTCGTGGAGTTGCCACAAGCTGGTCGAATTGGCAGGCGTACGAAGTCCTCTCAGGCAAGTTTGATTTACGTGTTATATGGCGTTATCTGTGTTGTATTTGGTGTTATAACAAGGAGAGGATAATGTGGTCATATGTACATTCTGTGTTAATTGCAGCATGGAGGCTGCGTGCTTTATTATTATTTTTTTTTGTTCCTTCTTCTAGGTTGGTTTCGTTTTTTTTTCTCCCCGTCCAGAGACTGGGAGTGATGCCAGCTGTGTTTTAGCCTAGCAGAGAGCGCCCCACGGAAGAGATAGGGGGGGGTGGCTGTCGAGCAGGTGGAGGGGAGAGAATAAAGAGAGAGAGATAGCTGAGTAGACAGGAGAGGGGAGTTGAGACAGTTGTAAAACTTAGAAGTAAGTTTTTCTTCGGTGAGCTGGTTTTTTTTCTAAGTAAGTTATAGTTGCAGCTGAGATAATGGGTGAGGTTTTTGTTTGTTTTTCCTCCGCGCGTTTCCAGTCAGAGCTGCTAACATGCTTGTAAATATCTGTATCTGTTATGTTGTTTAGCCAGTTTGTCTGTTGTGCGTTTCAGCAGTACTAGCTGTTAATATGGTTTAGAGTTACGCTGCGCGTTTGAGTAGGTTTGAGTTATGGCAGAGATAAGCTGCAGATGATTTGTGAGGAGAGAGAGGTTTCTACGTTCCTGGGTGATGCTAAGATGTAATATATTTAGCATTGCAGCTGTGACGCGGTTGGTCTCAAGTTTGGCAAGCATCCCAGAGAGTATAGGTAGCGGAAGGCTGACTCTCGGTAAAATGTATCGATGCTGTGTGTAACTATGCATAAAAATGTTTGTTCTGTGTGTATTTTGTTTGCTCTCCTAAGATATAGGAAACGAGAGGCTGCTATGGGAGCAGCCATCTTAGCTGGCAGTCCAGGACTCAAAATGGCGGCAGTGGAGAGAGCCCGCCCCCGAGAGTCATGGCCCCCACACGTCATGGCAGGGGGGAGGAGGGGCTGGGGGATCCACGTCACGTCAGGCTGTGCTCGCGGCTCCGGGCAGAGCAGCTGAAAGGGAGGGGGGTAGAAATACAGAGACATGCTACTGTGTGTCTCGGGTCTCAAAGTATTTCCCCAGAGTTTTTCCCTGAGTCCATGGAAAGGAATGCCAGGATACGTGCACCAAGCTATTACTGTCAGATTAGCAGGAGCACAGATAGGAAGAGTGTCCCAGCTAGGTGCAGGGACACACGTAGCAGTGCAGGTCAGGAAAGTGTCTGTACTGAGTTGCTTACGGGATTATTCCTGTAAGTGGGGCACCTTAATGGGTGGTGCAGCATGAGTTCCCAATAGCGTATAGGGGGGGACAGTGCATCAGGGGGGTGCCGGAGGTGGAAAAAAGGGAGTTGACCAATCCGGGTTTCCGTCGCCGCTGCTGCAGAGTGGTAACGATTTTTTCCGGTTTTTGTCGTGGACAGGGCCAGAGCTTGACTGAGAGGTCTATGCTGGGCTGGGGCTGTTTTTTTTGTGCGTTTTTTTTTGTCCACTGATTGGTCAAATATGTTTTTTCCAGCTCCTATCAATTGTAGCACAAAGAACAAAAACTGACCGCAGTTCATGGGGCGATTATACAGATGATAGAATTGCCATGTACAGAGTGACAGTGTATCAGTACGGTGTTTGCCATGTGACTACCTACCAAGTGGGCATTCAGGGATCTGCATACAGGCATGTGACGCTGTTATGCTTAGCCCTGCACCCTGTGTAGTTTAAGTGTAAAGTGCCCCTTCCTACAGGGAGGCAGCCATTTTTTTTTGGGTAGTCTAGGTAGTGGCACGGCAAACATTGATCAGAGGGTACAACACACAGAACTTCTAGCAGAGCTGGTATCGCGATGAAGTTCTAGATAAGTAGATGCGATAATGAGTAAGAGCAATGCAGGCTCACCTGCAAAGCAGCAACAGGTGTGGCATCCGGAATCTGTGCATGCGACGGCCGCGCATGGACAGATAGGGGGGGATGTGGAGTGAGCTGCAATGGGGTGAGAGCTTCCAAAGGTGAAGCGAGCTTCCAAAGGTGAAGTCCGCGGGAGCATATTTTAAACAGGTAAGTACTGAGGATAGTACTGAGGTAGGGGGGTGAAGTTTAACTCCAATCTACCAATAAGAGTAAACAGAGTTCATGAGAACCATAAAACAACGAGATCAATTACGGTATATATTGATCATTTTAAAGGGTAAAGAGTACAAGCCGCAGGGCGAATCCCAAATCATTAATAAGAATTGATTTGTTTGTATTTCGATTTCAGGTGTTTGGCAATATGGAATTGAGACAGCTGCAGTGCTGGCAGCAAAGATGGAGATGTCAGTCGGATTAGCGAAAGGTTCCAGATGCCAATCTAAGCTTGGAGGAACACGAGATTCCTGAAATCGGAAAGAGACTAAAACACGAGATTCCTGAAATTGGAAAGAGACTAAAACACGAGATTCCTGAAATTGGAAAGAGACTAAAACACGAGATTTCGGAGATCGGAAAGAGACTAACAAAACTGTCTGAGCAAAGCATAATGCAAAGTGCTAATGTTTTTCTTTCCCAAGGTGGTGCTTTTATAATGAAGAGTACCGTGCTGATGGTGATCCTAGGTTGCCATTCCGTCCTAGGAGAACGAAGAGAGGACATTCTCATGTATAATAAGGGGTTAATGAAAATGCAAGGCCCAAACATGTTGATGTTGGGTGACAAAGGTACTGATCCTTTCACACCTCCCTCTGATTGGCACAGATGGACCAAGCAGGGATGGAGGGAAAGAGCACTTGTGCCAGGAGAAAACAAATTTCATGGCACAATGTGGGTGAAAGGTCTGAAGGGTCAGGAGTGCGGGCAGTGGGGATTGAATGGCAGTGTAAATCTGCTATTTAATACCACACTCCCAGAATCGATGCACCGATCCAAAGGTTTGTTAAAAGGTACATTGCAGTACAATGGGTACATGCAAAAGGTGGAGTGTGTGATTCAGGGGTACCTTGTCTTGGTTATGCAGAGTGAGATGGTTCCAGAGTGGAGAGGAACGAGCAGGAGGCGTCAATTCTCTTACTAGAGAGACGCAGGGGACAACATCACACTCTGGAGCTACCAACAGAGAGTGCCTCTGAAACAACTATACACACGTAAAAGCTGGAAAGCCGAGGGTGGGTGGTTCTCGAAACAAGAAGTAAAAATCGAGATCAAGCCACATTTCCAGGTGACAAAGAGGGTGGGGAGAGTGGTCCCGGGGGAGGGAAAGCCCACACAGGGAACCCCATTCACACCACACGGGTCACAACAGGGGACGATATTACACAGTCCATATGCAGCAGCTTATCCTCATGATAGTTGGGTAAGTGAAGAGGTACTCTTAATCGAACGATTGCAGAGAGTACAGTCTTCCCGACCTCAGGTACATAGTGTGCCTCAGGACATAAGGGGGGAAGAGGTCCAATCAAGACAGCTGGGGACATATTTTGTCAGCGAGAGATTGGACAAGGGGAGGTATATTACTTTTCCTGGAGAAGGATCTTTTGCATGGCAGCTTCGAGATGTTTGGGTGAACAAATGGAAACGGTGCAACATTCCTTTAGGCACCGCTACTTCCTTAGTTCCCACCTTAACCCGTGTCTTACACCAGGACCTGAGAGGTCAACCTTTTTTGGTGCTAGACGGGGAAGTGAAGCAAGTAGAGTTGTGCGGGCAATTCTTGCAGAAGTACCTGCGTTGGCCGGGGCAAGTCAAATTTAGTGAAGAAGCCTGCAGGCTCAATAACGCAGAATGCGAGACGACCATTCAAAAGATCCACCCTGAAGCCCAATCGATAGTTCCGGTGGCTGAAGGAAAGGTTTGGTTTTTTAACATAAGTTCTAATGATACATTCAAGGTATATTCTCATAATTGTTCCGATAAGGGGGAGTTTCCAAGGGGAACATATTGGGTGAGTGGAGATCCCATATGGATCCTGTCATCCAGGTTGGATGACGTTGTTTTTCAAATTGGTAAGAAAAATCTAAAATTCAAAGTTTCACGGGTAGTTCCCGTCCTGAAAGAGAACACGACATGGGACAAAGGGGAACAGGTTTTGATCCAAGACGACCACATTTTGTTACAAAGGTTAAACAAACAGTACACTAAGTTAGAGGTAAGATTTCACCATGATACAGGTGATCTTCACGAGGTAGAACACAAAAATGAGCAGGTGAGTTCCAGTCTGACCTGGTGGACAAAGGTTCCAGTGATGTTCCAGGGACACTCGGACTGGGCCTCTGCAGTTCCAAAGTTCTTTCTACACCCACTGGTCGTCTGGATGGGGATGACAACGTTAGGCTTCATTATCCAGGTGAGGTTGCGGGTTAAAATTACGTAAAACACATGAACCTGGTCCAGAGATTGGTGCCTCATAAACAATCTCCTGAACCAATAGTTTAAATTAAGGGATATACAGGGTTACGGGTATAGGTTTAGTAGTACCTGTGATGGAGCTGATTGTATAAAGGCGCTCTTTTAGAAGGCACCTGGCACTGCTCCGTTTTGTAACAACCAAACGAGTTTCACTTTTCTGTGGTCATGCAAGTTTGTGAGTGATACGTAAGTGACGCAAATGCTGAGCATGTGGTATAGAGGGACTTAGAAGTAGGGCCTCCCCAGAGAGCCTGGTTACAGGAAGACCAAGAGGTCTTGCTCTCTCTCTTCCAGGGGTAATCGCCTAGAGCAGAGAAGTTGTGTGAGCACGAACATCGAAAAGTGAAACATAAAAGAAAAGCAACCAGGTACTGGGAGGTTCAGACGCTGGGATCTGCGGGTCAAGCCGTTTTAGGGGGGATTGTTATAATTTAAGTAGGCCTCAGTTACTTGGCCTGAGTTTTATGTAAAAGGCTTGTCCGCAGTGTATGCCTTTAAAATAAATAGAGGTTTTGTGATGCAGGCAGAAGCATCTCAGGGTCTGCGTGTAGCAGAGGATACACGCAGATACTGAGAACATGTTCCTAAAAGAAGGCCATCGGACTACTCTGACCTTAACACTACACCACAGGAACAGAAAACATTGGCCATATTTACTAAACATCCACGTTCCTGCATATGGGTCAAATGCCTCATTGATTATTAATCAAGTAGGTGTGTATGATGACACCACGAGTGGGTCCACCAATAATCTGGTCTAGGGGGTGGCGAAGATGATGTCATATTTAACTCTTTCCTAGTCTGTATTAAAGGCTGAGGGAGCTATGAGAGCTCACTTCTGCTTCTTCCTTCCGCACTAGCTCGCAAGGCCGACTGGGACTTCTAAGCATGTTCTTCCTTTCTGTAATCTGATATAATGTATGCTGTACATAGGTAGTTTAGTGTAACATAGTTAGGAAGAAGGTACCTGATAGACTTCAGAAGGGAGTCTAATCACGAGCTTGTAACGCAACATGAAGATTGGCATGGCTAGGATATGATGAATGTATCTATCTGTATTCCTGTTTCCTGAATAAATAACGTAAACATTGAAGAAGCCTGAGAAAGTCTATATCCTGTTTGCGGTGTGGAGAGTCAAGTGATCTCACAGTCTGTGAGACGGTGGTGTCGAAGCAAGGTGATAAAGAACAGTTTATATCGGGGCAGATATTTCAGGACGTACATTGAAACCTTTACCAATCAATCCTAACCTGCTTAATCGTTCAGGAAAATAATATAGTGCTGTCACATATACAGTAGTCATAAGGATCATACATTAACACATTCACAGTAGTTTTGGATACATTGAATCCCTTAGTAAAGATGTCCCGTAACTAGTGCAAGTATAGAACACGTTTCTGTAGTGCATAAGTTCCATTTAGATTATGGTTGCAACTTCTGCTGTAATTATTTTCAGTTCGTAGTGCTAGACAAAAAATGCTGTGCAGCCGGGACAATGCTAGAAGGGTGGGCGGAGAATCTCCCAAAGGGGGAGGGGGAGGTTCAGGCATTGCAACGTGATTTTCGTCTTTTTCAAAAATGACGGGCAGTTCTGAGGCGGGAAAGTTAATAGGGAGGTGCTAGTCGACAAAACAAGAAGGGCTGTCCTCCCGCCTCATGGGGAGAAAAGATCCAGACTTCATTTTGTTATATTATGGGCAGTGGACTCACAGTAATAAAGTAACTTGCTGTTGAAGGCACAGCTAATAAACGGCCACTTTGAAGTTGTATGTTAAGTAAAAACCTCATAACGCTAAGGTATAACAGAGTTCTAGTCAATAAAAGTGACCCAACATGGGTGAAAGTGTCGAAACCCATAACACCCGGGATTCTAAACAAGCAAACCAGGGTTGCTGGCTGCTTGAGCTTCTTTGAGATGAAGGCAGGGCTGATGTGGTCGGGTTCGCTGCAGGGGGGACCGGTGTTGGGTAGCCCAGCTCGCGGAAATGGTCTTTCAGCTCCTGAAGGGAGGTGGCTGTAAATTGCTGGTTATCGGCTGTGAAGAAGAGAGCGAAAGGGAAACCCCACTTGTAGTTAATTCGCTTCTCTTGTAGTATCAGCAAATATGGACGCATCTCCTTTCTCCGTTGCAGTGTAGCCTGCGAGAGGTCACCATAGAACTGGTAAGTATGGCCCTGAAATGTAAGGGATGTTGCTGCTCGTGCTGCGGCCATCACTTTCTCCTTTGTTTGGAAGTACAAAAACTTCATTATGATGTCCCTCGGCAGACCATCAGGTTTCTTTTTGGCCAGGGCTCTATGAACCCTGTCTAGCTCAAGTCGCTCTAGAGGGATGTCCGGCACCAGTTCTTGAAGAAGGGCCGTCACTGTGCCTGGGATGTCTTGGACAGATTCGGGTATGCCACGGAGACGGAGGTTACCTCTCCTTGATCTATTTTCTGAATCTTCTGCTTGCCTCTTCAATAGGTTAACCTCCTCTCGTAGGGCCGTCACCTCCTCTTCATGACCTTCCAAGACTACTGTAGCATTATCCATTCGGTCCTCTAATGAGGCTGCGCGCTGTGTTAGTAGACGGATCTCGTTGAGCAGTTCGCAGCCTAATTGCTTGTTTGCTGCTACTACCTCTTTGCGAACTACTGCGCTCAACTTCGTCACCAGATCCTGTTTGGCCCTCGGGGGAGAAGAGCGTTCTTGATCAAAAAGGTCGCGGCTATCGTCCGAAGCTGAGCCGTCCATGCTGGGTTCTGCCATGAGGTTAAGTAATGCTGATTTGTGGGCGGTCCTCGCTGCGTCCCCGTTCTTTTGCTTCTTTCTCTGTTTTTGAGAAGAGCGTGAGTTATTCCCGGACGGCATCTAGATTTCTGAGTTCTCCAGGTGCTCCCACGTTTGTACCTGCCCGGCAAATTTCAGTAGCTGTAGTTTAGCGTGAGATATTAGCTAAATAGTCTCCGTGCACCACGCAGGGGCTAAGTCAAGCGGCCATCACCATCCTGCGCGCGCATGCGCCTCTTTACACACACAATCTCCTTTTTAAATGTCCATATTGGTGCACACTATTTTGGACTAAGCCTCTAAAAACGCTATCTCATTACGTGCACGATAGGTGCACACCCCAAATCCTGACCTTGAACAGTTCAAGCTACATCGGCGTATGCCGGAACTCACGTGTCCCCAAGTCCTTTGACAATTGCGTTCAACCGGCGGGTACCGCCGGCTAAGCTTGCCGGTTTCCCTGCGTGCTGGGTTCCAGATAGAGTTGTAGCGTGGCCAGTAGATCAGAGCTAGGTCGGGGGAGATAGCGGAGTCCGTCAGTGCAAGTGGAGCAGGTAACTTTTCCGGTGGCATCAGTAAAGACACGTGACGCATTTCACCCGTTCCAGGTTTCCTCAGACGTGACGTGAGCAGTACTTCCCTCCCTTTTTATCATGAGGGTTAAGAGAAACAATGTTTCATTAAAATGTATAGGACATCATTGAATAGAGATGTGAAAGTGCACCATCTAGTGGTTATTTACAAGAAGACTTTTAGATTTAGTCCACTGTTTAAACCATGTGGAAACATAGATTTGCATCTGTAAATCCAGTAAGACTCTTTTTTTCAGTAATTCCTTGTCAAAGTCCCCTCTTCTAGGACTAATATTTAATTTATAAATCCCTTTATCCGTTAGGTATTTCGGATCAGAGTTGTGGAATCTTTCAAAGTGCATTGCAACCGGGCTCTTTTCATCTTTTTTCCAGGATATTGTTAACATGTTCCTGAATTCGCTTTCTTAGGAGCCTATATGTCTTCCCAATATATATTTTGTTACAGCTACATCTCAGCTGGTAGATCACCTTCTCTGTAGAACATGATATGTAATCATTTATAAACAATTTTTCAGATCCATCAAAATTGTAAAATTGGTTCTCTTTGTCCACATAGGGACATATATCACAATTTCCACAACAATCCATTCCTTTGGATGGTTTCCTCCTACCTCTATTTTTGTGCTTAAACCCATATTCACTTGACACCAAAAGATCATTCAGGTTCACGTTCCTTCTTGCAGCCAAGGGTTTCTCTAATCTCATTATAATGTGATCCATAGGTAGTTACCAATCTTACGCAATCTGTCTGACTGACCTGAGCTTGTCGTTTAGTTCTAGTTTGTTTCCTGACTTGTAAGAGATCCACTCTATTTTTCTGAAGAGCCTTTAGATATGTCTCATCAATTTTCTTTTTTGGGTATCAGCTCTTCTGCCTCCCTTTGAAAATCTTCTATTTTACTGCAGTTCCTGCGTAGTCGCATGAACTGACCAGTGGGAACTGCCCACTTTTGAGATGGGAGGTGTGAGCTAGTAGCAGACAGCAAGGTGTTACCTGCAGTTTCTTTACGGTAAGTTTTAGTAGCTAGTCTATTACCATCCCTAAAGATCTTCAGAATCTCCATGAATGACATTTCTTTCTTATCGTAAGTAAAGATCAAGAAGATATTACGATCATTTTTGTTTAATTCATAGATAAAGGAATGCAATTCAATATCGGTCCCTCTCCAGAGGACGATAATATCGTCCACGAACCTCAGCTATAGCACGACATGCTCCCGGTACCCACGCATGGCCCTCACCACTGTCTCCACCCAATATCCCAGGTGAAAGCATGCGTAGGCCGGCGAGCATGCCACGCCCATGGTAACTCCTCTTTTTTGGTGATAAATTTCGCCCTTGAACTCGAATAAATTGTTGTTGAGTATCAGACGCATGAGGTCCGCAATAAATTCACTGTGGTCTGTATAAGCCCCAAATTTTCTCTCCAGGTAAAAGCTTATTGCTTCCAGACCCTTATCATTGGGGATGGATGTAAATAATGACTCGACATCCAGTCCTACTAAGTACTAGCTCTCCTCAATCTGCACACCTTCCAATTCAGACAGTACATGCTAAGTGTCAATTACAAAAGATGGTAAGCCACACACAACATCTTTGATCCTCATGTCCACATATTGGGATATTTTCTCTAAGGGACCATTATTCCCGGACACTATAGGGCGTCCCAGGGGATTGTTTAGGTCTTTATGTGTCTTAGGTGATATATAAAAGGTTGGAATTGTATATTCATTCACGTACAAAAATTTCATTTCTCTTTCCAAAAGGACCCCATCAAGATATCCCCATAATATTTTGTTATTAACTTTATCTACCAATGCTTTAAAAGGATTCTCATATACTCTTTCATATGTTAAGTTGTCACATATTAATCTCCTTATTTCTTTTTCATAATACTCTTTTTTCATAATAATAACATTACCACCCTTATCGCTTCATTTAATTTCAATTTTTGGATTTTCCTGTAATTCCTGTAGGGCTCTTCTCTCCAATTTACTTAGGTTATCATAACCTTTTTTCTCTCCAATTAATTTTTGATAAATCTTCTGCCACCAGGTCCATAAACATGGACACATATTTATTACTACTCAAAGGAGGCATATAAGTGGACTTGGGTCTCAGAGGTGTGTGTAGCTCAACATCCCCCGATTCATCTAGGACCTCTTGATACAAAGCATCCAAATCCAATTTGTCAACATCCCAAGGGGAGGACGGTTCAGATGCTGTATTGGATGCACTGTCATTCTTGGAATCATACATTCTCCTGAGGAGAACTCATCTCAGAAACATCTTTATAGATTTCAAACTCACAGCCTCCTTCTCTGGGGCAAAAGCTTAAACCCCTCTTTAAAAGTAAAAGTTGTTCTGGGCTAATCACCTCATCCGGCAGATTAACCACATTCAATTCCACCGAGCTAGCAGTTATTTGTCCCGAGAGTTGCCGACTTGCCCCGCATTCCTCTCGTCTCCACACCTGTGGCTCTTTAATGCCAATAAAGTATTTTTCACTTATCTAACCCGGCGGCTCCCCACATTTCAATATATGTTGTACAATTTTTGGTGGGTGAGACTAGGTGTTTAATGGTTGATATCCCGTTCTTGTTATATTTATGCTTTTTATTATATATTAACATCTTCTAATGAGCTATTCTGAACTCTGTGTGTGTCTGAAGCACAGAGAGCTTCATAGAGAGCTCCTTTTCACTTGTTACACTGTGTTTTTTTACATTCCAATGTTGTTACAATGTGTGTAAAGATACTGTTATCTCAAGTTTGGATGCGGATTTGAAGCTGAATAGTTTAACCATTTCAGTGATGTTCTGCTTTAAAAAAATTCTGAGATAGTAGCTTTCAAGCTGTGAGGAATCTTTTAGAGCAAAGTCGAAATGCTGGCTTTCAGACCACTTTAAGAAAAACAAACATTTAAAGCCCTATAAGAGCAAGTTACTCATTTCCAATCGGAAATTGCATTTCTGCATCGTAATGCGGAAATTCAATAATTCAAGTGCGGTAGGCGGATTTCTGCGGAAATCTTGGTAATTTTCACGGAAACTTCCGATGACTTTTACATCGATTTTCTCAAAAACTACAAGGCCTTTTTGAAAACTTTTTTCCTCTTGTTCCCACTCTTCTGTTTAATATAGCCTGCAAATTTGGTGTTTCTAGGACCTATGGTGGCTTTGCTATTAACCTCTAAAGTTGGCGGATTTTGATTGTAATGTAAAATGCAGAAAATCCGCATTACCGATATGCAGTAATTTTAAGCCAATCAGTTAATGTTAATGGCCATATTATAGGTAAAGGAAATATATTTAGTAATTTTTTATGTAATGTTAGACACTTTGATTGGCTTTGAGGTCACATGTTCCCATTCACTAATCTGTGCACTGCCGCATGGCACCAGGGGCATGTGCACGCTGCTCGTAAACACATAGAAACAAGTATCTGCATCCCTGGGAGCAAAAGTTTTTTTCAGGGATGTAGATACTCATCCTGTGGAAGGGAAACAAGCGCAGATAGCTTTCGGTCACGGGAGTGCAATCCTAGAGAGACACACAGACGCGCAAGCACAGAGGCCCACAACCACAGCTGTGGTTGGTGGTCTTTCAGAGGGTCTATTGGTGCTCTGAAGGGCAGCAGAACTGCAGCGAGTGACCTAATAGACTGCTAGGGGCTGGAAGAAGATCCAATTAAGTAAAGCCTATCGTATATGTAACGATTGTGGAATTCTCTCCGTGATCAGCGCACAAGACGTGCGCTGACCCTGCAAAAATCCTCCACAAGCGTATAATTTAAGGGAACCCAGCAAAAGGTGCAATGCACCTGTAGAAGGAAATTCCTGTCGGCAGGTGGAGCTGTGGAGTGCAGAGGAACAGCTCCTCTGCCCTGCCACAGACGCAAGACAGGAATTGCACGAAGGGAAGAAACGCAGGGCAAGATAGCCCTGAAAGAGAGAGATCAAAGCGACAGAGGGTATGTGTGTGTCCACCAATCTAGTCGCCACCTTGCGACGATGAACACACAACCATGAAGAACAGGTGAGAAGGCAATCGCCAGAGATGGCGATTGCTAACAGCGACACAAGACTGAATAAGCACAGATGAGGAATGTATGTATGTCCACCAATCTAGCCGCCACCTGCGACGGCGGACACACAACAAAGGAAATCGAGTGAGAACGCAACTGCCTGAGAAGCGATTGTGAATGAGATTGAGCAAAGGGACAGATTGTATGTGTGTGCACCAAACTAGTCGCCAACCCGCGACGGTGCATACACAACAGCAGATATGAAGTAGGAACGCAATCACGAGAGAGGCGATTGCCAGAGGTGACACAAGGCTACAGCAAGGCAGAGCACGAGAGTAGCAAAGGCACAGCAAATATACAATGAGAAGATAAGGAAAATAACAAACGCAAACTAAATGCGAACACCGCACTTATTCGCAACAGTGCACGCGTTTATGCGCGGTCTCCACGTGTTAAGCACAACAGAGACAAGCACGCCTAACTAACCACCGACAGACAAACATGAAACAGAGGACGGGAGCGCTTGCTTAACGGTTACCTCACCGTGCCTCCAGCAAGCGTTCGTAGCAGACAAGACAGATACACGAAAACAGGAATAAGTGAGAGAGACGGATCCACAGCACTAGTGCTAGGCGAGTGCGATCCAGGCAAGACAGATTAGATGCGATAGCTGGTATCAACCGCTGCTCCAGCTATACTCCAAGAACAAAGATCAGAACGACTTCCTGTCGACCACCGCTGGGACAGAACAATTGCAACAATGAGCAAGGCTGACACTCCAGGAGTGTTTCACAGGACTAACCCTTATGACCAGCCCAGGTCTGTGATATCACATGGTATTTATAGTACAAACCTCCAGAGGATGTGGCTAGGAAATTTGCATGACCAACGTATGCAAATTCCCTAGCAGCAGCAAGCTGCAAAACTGACAAAAGGTTTTCTCTTCCAGAGACCTGCAGAATGCAGACCTGAACAGTGGTCAAAAAGCTGCCTGCCTGCGCAGGCAGCTGAGCGGATCATTACAGTATACCATTCAGCTCGGATATTCGAATATCGTTTAAAGTCCGATTTTCAGGTGAAGTTGTTTAAAATGCATAAAACTACATAAGAAAATATCTGCTGCATGAATTAAACAGGCTCCTTTCTCATCCCCCCGACCCCAGATTAAGATAGGCTGAACTACCAACTGATATGCTGTCAGTCAGCAGAGAGGTGTGGTTTCAGGTAATAGTGTTTTTGGTCTCCCCCTGCACACTCCTGTAGCTAAAGAGGGGAATGCTTCAAACTGGCCTGGTAGGTGTGAACATGCAGCTGTCAGTCCACGAGAATCTTGAAAACTGGTGTGACAGTTTACTTTTTTTTTACTACAAAAAGTTTTATTTTCAAAACATTGATTTGCATAATTAATTTAAAATAATGTCTTAATGAATGCCTAAAAGCCATCTGAACTGAAGATTTAAAATGTTCATATAACCGCTAATATATCACCCTGCATGCCAGAAAAAAGCATGTTCTGCTCCTGTATGTATGTGTGCAGTGTGTGCCCTTTTCTAATTTGTTTTCACTTGCGCAATTCTTCACTTTTTATTCAGCTTCACAGCTAGATAAAAGTAGCAGTGAATATACAATGAAGCGTCAATGTCAAATTTTATCTAATACATATATAATTAATAAAACTGTTTTCTTGCGTTGTATGGAAATCGCTCAGAAAATAACAAGCCGCAGTTGATGTCATTCGCTAATTGACTCTCACCCCGTTTGCTCTCACCTCATTTCCTGTTCTCCTTTCCTTATTTTGGAGATAAATCTTTGTGTGGCAAGTTTAAACTATGGAAAACTTATCACATTCTATTTGTCATTAAAACTAGTATGAAATCACCTCATGCAGACAGTAGCAGATATAGCTGGCAGTATTTACAGGCATGCTCCGAACCTTATAATGATTTACTGCTGCTATACAAAGCATTTTGGATGCAGGATAAACTGGCATCAACAGAAAGCACACAAGACAGGATATGAGATTAAACTGGTGGAACATAATGGCAAACAGCAAACTGTAATAACTCAAAAGGAACTGACATTTTGTTTGGAAGCAGAGGTACCTGACAACACACCATAATATATGTTCTTTTGCCAACTAAACTAACTCCAAAGTGTTATAAAATATTTTCTGTGGTTTACCTGCCTTAGGTTTTTAAGTTAGGCTTACGTAACAGAAATAACCCAGAATGCAGTGGTGTAGATGAGACTTGCATAGTGCCGCTGCATGATGCATTGGTAACCGCTAATGTCATACTGTAATTGCTATAAAGATTATAGGGCTTCTATCACTTTCTCTGTGCTGGCATTCCCTCTGTAATGGCGCTTCTTGTCGCTATAATTTAACAAACCCTGCTGCTTCATATTGCCCAAAAGCAGCATGACTGTATTAGTCTATCCCTTGCTCCGCCTCCTCCATTGTGCGCTGCATATCATTTCTCCCCTCTCCATGATGACAGAAAGAGACTCTAGCATACTGGCTAGCAACATGTTTGCACAGCCTTTGCCATGAATTGTTTTCCGGGGAACTGTGTCCCGATCCCTGCTGGGTGACAGTAGTCTTAAGTGTGTAAACTCAAGTTTTTCTCTACTTGCTTCCATCTCAAAATGGTCTGTGTACCTAAATAACATTTTTCTTATACTAGAGCACAATGTCATTTTACCCTGCACAATCTGCTGTCTTGGTTCCATGGGATGCACTGGTGTACCTATGGGTGGGGGGACAGGGTTGACAATGCACTGGCGGGGCAGCCGCTAAAACACCAGGATTCCTCCTCCTCTCCCCTCCCTCCAATCAGTAAAGCTCTTCGTCAGGCTGGCTCCTCTCTCCAGCCAATGAAACAGAGAGAGGTAGCTGAGCTGAGAGTCCACACCCATAAGGCCGTCCAGACCAGCAGCAGCTGCAGGAGACCACAGTGTGTGTGTGTGACAGGTGATCCTCCTCATTCTCCCCAGATTCTTGTGTACGTTCTTCTGCAGGTTCACATAAGTGTTCCTATCTGGGCGTTAGTCTGCTTCCTTTGTTTTCCAGTCCTTGCACTTTCCACCCATGTTTACCTCCTCCCCATCCCCTTTTATTTACACTTAGCACAGGCACTTTCTCTTTTCTCTGGGATAGCTTTATTTTCCTCCCCACAGTAATTGCTTCCATTTGGATATATTGTATATTAGTTCATAGTACATAAGTGGTTATTTATTTCATTAAATGTTTGTTGGATTAACTAGGGCATGCTCAGTCGGCAGGAGCAGTGTTAGGGACTCTTGCCCAAGGTCTCCTTACTGAATAGGTGCTGGCTTACTGAATAGGAAGAGGTAAGATTCAAACCCTGGTCTCATGTGGCAAAGGCAGAGCCCTTAACCTGGACACAGTGATTATTGTCCATGTATTCATCCTGACGGATCGGTTTGGACAATAATCGTTATTAGTCATTGGTATCGAAACAATAACAAACAATCACTTAATTGAAAGTACTAAGATTTGGCTAACTACACACTTTCTGGTCCTCATTTTAGCTCTTCCACTAACAATCGGATTGGCAGAGCGTCGTGCTGTCACTGAATTCAATTATGCTCTGACGCTGTTCGTTCAACACTAACTGTCAGGGTTCGTGTAACGATCGGTGTAACACAGAGAGGATCCGATTACCGGTGATCTGCAGTATCACTGGCAATACAGATATATACCCGATTATTGATGATCTGCAGTGTCACCGATAATCAGATATACAAGCTAACCTCTGGACACCTGAGAAGAGTGTTTGGTGCAAACAGTAATATTGAGAGGACTGGGCCTCAGTGCAGTAAGGAGTACTGCACAATTCCTTCTGGACTCTCCCGAAGGGAGGAGTCAGGCTGAGAGATGGAATGACAGAACGAGAGTGACACTCAAGAGGAAGTGTCACTATCAGGACTGGGGACCGCCTCTAACAGTAAGGTCGGTTCTCGAGGTCGGACAGATCAGGTCGTAACCACACGGACAGACAAGGTACAGAATCAGAAGTCAAAGGTGGAGTCTAAAGTACAGGCAGGGTTCGGCAACAGGGTATCAGAAATATCGAGGTACAAAGTCAGAAGGCAGATGCAGAGTCTAAGGGGTTCGGCAACAGAGTATCAGAAAGGCAAAGTACAGGATCAGAGTTCAGGAGAATGGTCAGGCAGGCAGAAGGTCATAACAGATAAACACAATCAAACTAGTACTTTAAACTATCAACAAAGTCTAGCTAAGTGTAGGATTACAGCTCCAGCTGGTCCCGGCACACTTTCGGATCTGACTTAGGTCTGCGTGCTACCACGTAGTGATCGCAACGCCAGACAACCAGCAACTGAACAGCCAGCAGTATATATACCAGACACTCTCCAGGCCCCTCCCTAATTGCTGGACCAATGAGAGGTGTAAAATTTGTCAGCTGACCGGCCTGGTCAGCTGACTCACTTCTGGCTGTTATATAAGCTCTGCCTCTGTGCGCGCGCGCGTGTCACTCTGAATCTTGGTGGACTATGGTGGACTATCAGTCCCAGCCACACCAGTACTGCTTTGCAATGTTTCCAGTGAACCGAGCGTGGGAGCCGCCGCACCACTCACTACACCAGCGGCGGCTTCCCCATGCTCAACCCCTTTGCCAGGGACACTGCCATGCGGCAAGTTCGCCGCCTCCAATGCGGATTCCGCCGTTCCCAATGCGGATTCCGCCGCTCTGCCTATGCGGCATGCGGCGGTTTTTCCGCGTTGTGACGCCATGCTGGACGCGGAAACAGCCGCCTCACCTTGAGAGACGGCGGCTTTTCCGTGTTTCTTCACAGTTCGCTTGTTTTATAAAAATGTAAGTCAAGTGTGTTTATGTAACTTTAGATTGTAAGCTCGCAAGAACAGGGCTCTCTCCCCTTTTGTGTCTTGGAATTCATTATACATGTTATTCATCATGTGACTTTTGTCACTGTCATTACCAATTCTGTATTTTGTATTGATTCTGTATTTTGTTATCAATTCTGTATTTTGTATATTGGTGTATAACAGTTGTCTGTATCATTATGTATCCCATGTTTGTTTCTTACTTTGTACAACACCACAAAATATGTTTATAAATATGTCTTTATAAATCAATAGTAATAACTTAAAGAGAACCTGAGGTGGGTTCTAAGAATGCTAACAGCTGGGTCTGCATATACTGATTGGAGGGAAGGAACTCAGGCGGGGACCGGAGCTATGGAGGAAGCAGGGGAGCGGCGAGACTGCGAGGGAGGGAGCTTCGTCCCACGCTGCCAAGATCACTAAGGGTCCTTGATGATGCATCTCTGATGTGAAACAATTGTTGACCGAGGGGTCTCTATGCTGGGTGAACCTGAATGGGGTGAAGTATTGCCTTTTACTGTCAAATCTGTTGGAATGTTTGCTGCAATGCATCATTAAACACAGAGGTGTGCATTTTACTGGTGCCCACGTTTTTCTTTGCCTGTGATGAATGAGACTGACACTTACAGAAGTAAACAGCCGGCTGTGACACGCTGTATGTCGACAGCACAGCTGGGTGATTTATGGGGGCATAGCAGAGCACAGGGGGGCTTAGGGAGGATAGGGATAGCAACAGAGGCTGGGCAGTATATGCAGACCCAGCCTCTGTGTGCTGTTAGCATTCTTAGAACCCACCTCGGGTTCTCTTTAAAGCCTTGTACACATACTAGATGATCTTTGGCCAAAGTGGTCATTCAGGGATCTTTTTCCTCGAACAAGTCACAAGGTCACAAGCGAGTAAGCAGCTGCGCACTGATGGCAGGGATACCAGGAAACGCTTCCAGCAGGTGACTCACGTACAATTTATAATTGCATTATAAATTGTATGAATTATAGGTATACAATATTTTCAATGAATTTTTAAAACCTGATCTGAGACTAACCTTTTAGAGAAAAGTTTATTTTTCCTTGTTTTAAATATTCTAAACTGGTGAGAATTCAAATGAGTTGTTGTAGTTTATTGTACGTGATATAGCATTATGACCTTATTAAAAAAACGAGCTACTGTCGCTTCAGTCATATCCTTGACAGTTTCTTAAATGCCACTATTTACCACTGGATTTTTTCTAACAAAAAGGTCAAGATAGTCTTATTTGGATGGAGCTAATACTTTTGCCTTAGCACATGGCAGATTTTTCTATATATTTTTTTAATTTCTTTTTCAGTGTAATTGTCACATTCCACAGTACACTACTGAGATTAACTTATTATGGCGCTTGTTGTTTTAGTTTTACTTTATGCTGTCATACGAGCAAGCTTGAATAGATTTGACTTTCTACATTCTTGCCTCACGATCTGCATTGGACACAGTCTTTTAGTACAGTGAGATATGAGTGGATTTGCAGAACAACCAGCTGCAGACTGAGGGCACTTTTACACTGGCCATGTTTTGTTGACTTTTTCTGGATCATACACGATCATGTGCAATTTGCTGTTTGCAAGGACAATATAGAAATGCATTTGCAATGCTGATAGCAATTTTTGGTGTAAAAGGATAATTGAAGTATGGTGAAGCTCGATGTGCCTCGGTCCACTCTGGCAGCACCCCAGAGTATTGCAGCTAGAAGAGAAGTCGGTGCCGGTGTAAAAGGATAGAAATCCTCGCATTTAAAGGGTTACTCAATGCAGTTAAAAAATCTATATAACATGTATTATCATCTTATTTCAACTTCAATCTGCCGATGTTATCACATTTAGGAAACTTGCTGTAAATCATGGCTATAGTATTAGGCTTGATATAAAAGATACCTATAATTCTCCTCCGTCAATTTGTCCTCTTGTCCTCAAAACTTGTTGCATCACTGTGCACCCAAGCACCAAAGCTGCTTAACTGGGTAGACTGCAATAATATAATAATTCTTCCGACAGCTTTCACAATGAAACATGCATGACCTGAGAAAAACCAGAGTACTCCCGGTATGTCCGTGTTATGCAGTTTGTTAAACATCTTGAACTAAGTGGAGATAATTTGCTGAGAATTGTTTTTCTGTTTGGGAAAATAGAGATATGCTTTAACCATTTCAGCCCGCGGGTATTTTTCACCTTATGGACGAGAGGAATTTTCACATTTCGGAGCTCCTCCCTTTAATTCCCCAATAACTTTATCAGTACTTATAACAACGAAAAGATCTATATCTTTTTTTTCGGCCACCAATTAGGCTTTCTTTGGGTGCTACATTATGCTAAGAATTATTTTATTTCTAAATGCATTGTAATGGGAATAATACGAAAAAATTGGAAAAAAACATTATTTCTCAGTTTTCAGCCATTATAGTTTTAAAATAATTCATGCTACCATAATTAAAATCCACACATTTTATTTGGCCATTTGTTACGGTTATTGCAACGTTAAAATTATATCCCTAATATAAAGTATGGTGACAATATTTTATTTGGAAATAAAGGTGCATTTTTTCAGTTTTACATCCATCACTAATGTTTAGCCCATTATTTAATAATAATAATATGCCATCTTGACATAGATATTATTTTTTTTATTCCCTAAAGGTATAGGTGTAATTTTACTATTTGGCCACAAGATGTCCCCGCTGAGCAAAATCTTTTTAGCGTACAAAGTATGCTACATAGGAAACAATGTATACTAGGGAAGTGATGCAGGCTTCCATTGAAGCCTGAAATCACAGTGTCTGCGGGGACATTCATGAATGGGCTAAATTTAACGGCTGCAGAAACCGGTGGAAATCATGGCGGGAGATAGCGCAGCGGCTCTATTTAAGAATAAACACTGTTTTTGAACAAAACATAACACCCTAAGGAGAAAACAATCTTTCTGGGAGGTCCTACATACAACAGCATGATTTTCAGTGAGTGTACTTTTTATATTAGTTATGGCTGGCTTTTTTTATATTAGTTATAGTGAATTAAATCAGTTGTTGTAGGCTATAATTACACAGTGGTCCAAACTTAATTGACCTTTTGCCTTTGTGTTGCTGTGACTGCCTAGCACAATGCATTTAGTAGTATACAGCCAACAGTGAAAGCTGTCACACTTTTTCGAGACATGGTCAACTGCAACTCCAGCTAGCACACTACTCTATTAAAGTGAACACGTAAATAGACCGCCCACACATTTTATCAAATGCATTCACTATCTGTGCTTGCTGCAACCCACCACTAAAGTTGTAAGGAGCATTTCATCATTGGGCATTTCAATTTGCTTCTAAACAATTCATCCACTAAAGTTATGGACCAGGCGGGATGCTATTGCTCAAGGTTTGTGGAACATGAAATCAGTGGGCTCTGCTGTTATAGTGTTATTCTAACTTATAAGGAGAACAGGGCAGTTTATAGGCTAAATTGCACCCAGGGCAAGGATGTAAAAATTGGGCCACCTCCCCCCCACCCCTGTGGACTTGGGAACCCTTACTCTTTAGGGACAGTCACACAGCCACAGGTCACAAGTATATCTGCCTACTACTTACTAGTGACCAGCCGCTCATCCAGTAGGAAGCAAGTAGGAAGTGGTGTTACAAACGGCTATAACATTTTCAGCTGTAATATTTGATTTTTCCTGATTTTTAAAAAAAGCTATTTTAGTTCTGAACCAAATCAATCAATAAAAAAGGGAAATGTACTATATATTTTATATTCCTTATGATGTCCACAAGACAAGACCTCTAACTCAAATGAAGAAGCGGATTATCATCCCTGGCTAAGCAAGCACACAGGGTGAGATGAGGGGGGATCAGTGTTAGCATTAAGCTTCTTTCTAAGAAGACTGGCATCCTTAATAGGTGAGTAAATGAAGTGAATTATTATCAGAAGTAATAAATAACAATGGGCAGACCTACCCTCTGAATTTTAAATGCAGAAAATTAGCAAATGCTAATTTGTAGAAAATCAAAATTACAATGCAATGCCATTTAGATACATTTAAAGGAATACTATTAAAGTATCTCAATTTCTGGCAGCAGCATTAATCAATATGGCAATAACAGTCAGAACAAACACAGCATATGTTTTTGCTGTGCAGTGTGTCTTTTTTTTAATATACCTTGCAGACGGCGTCTCCTGAACAAACTGACGGCGATGGGTTATTGAGGCAGCTCATTATGCGAGAGGTGATGCCTCTTGCGGAGTGCGGCTGTGGATTATACTATTTTTATGCTCCCCACATCAGTGCGCGTTATGCAGCACGCGACCCGCCTCAATAAGTTACTATGAGGAGCAAGAGACAACCGATATCGCTCCCTCTCGCTCCAAGTGTGCCCGGCCAATAACATGCTTACTTGTCCCCTTCTGTTTGCCATGAGCTTGCTTCTGTGTGAGAAGGAAAACTTGTGTGTGCTGAGCCGCCACACAGTAGTTAAAGTATTGGGTGCTTCAGCAAAGGCTTTGCTAGGCTGGCCCATTGTCTTTTAGTTACACCACTGCTAAGTTCATGGAACTTTGGCCCCAACCATGACCTTGCCCACTCCATACCGCTACATGGCCACACCTGGAACCTGGTGCCCTGGATCTCCCAGGATTACAATGAAAGTATGCCTCACTTCCAGATTAATTGTGCAGCGCTTGCATCACCACGATGGGACCCACCACACTACAGTCAATGTCATCTTCTGCACCGTTTTTGTGTGATGCAGCGAAAAGGACCGCGGTAAGTGTGAAAGGTCCCCTAATCAGCAGAAAACTTAGCAATTTCCCAACTTGCATGGGAATTTTAAAAAGTGTTAACTCTGCTTTACAGTTTGGATAAATGCATTTTGGTGTTTGCTACAAAAAAAAATCACTATAAATAGAGCTAAATATGCTTGATTTGCAATGCTGGGCATCAATATACATTAATCTTCTATAACTTTCATAAACTATAACTTCTAATATAACTTTTTTTAATAATTTTTTTCTGTATTATTCATAAACGATTATAAAATGTATTAATATAAATAAATAGTGTACTTTAAAATATTTTTCCACATCACAGTGATCTTCCTTCCTTTTGTGGAGCAATCCTAGGAGTCACAAACACCTAGAAATCTGCTGCCCTTGAGAAGTGGAGTTTTCATCATCCCTTGCAAAGTGTTCTGGTAAAGACTAAGTGGCCACCTATACTCCATGCAACCTCTGAGGGCAGGGCTAACCGTGACCTACAGCTGAGGAGGGCATAAACAAACCACTGTATGCTGAGATGTTTGATGAAGTAAAAGCTAAGCACAATATTCAATTCACTTTTTTCTCCTAAGTTTTCTCATAGGCGATATTTTTACACCTTATCAATAAAAAGCCCTTTAAGCCACCAGCAAACAAGAAAATACTTAGAATAAGCATGGCAGTATTTTTTAACCTAATTTTTCATTTGCAGAGTGCAAAAGTTTTTTTAAACAAAGGATGAAAAAGTCAGACAGGAAATTGGGGAAATCACCAAAACATCCAAAGACTGTATGATTGCAAGAGATGGTCAGCAAACTTATATAACTTCAGGCAAATTGTATGCAACTGGAAATGTGCAAGTAAGACTCCATTCTTGATGAAACTGATTGTCCCAGATCTGATTTGCATCTCATTGACCATATGTAATGACTGCTTTGGAGTAAAACCTAGAAGCTCGCACATAGTATAATTGTGATGTTATGTGTGGTGAAACTGGGATGTTTTCATGCAATTACCGTACATGCTCCAGTCTGTACATTATAGTAAAAATTCAAGTTATGAATCCATCCATATTAATCCATGAATTCATCTACAAGAGCAGTGATAATTCTCTTCTGCCAGTCTGTATACAAAAGCCACATCTTTGATGTCTTTAGAATTGTAGGTGGTCAAAACTGTACGTTACCAGCTTACAAAAATACTTTATTGCTTTTTACTGATAACAGTACTACAATCCAGATACCAGCTCAGTATGACCGAGAAGAGCAATTACTCTACATGTAAGGCTCCTACTTTATTGCTTTAACATTCAGGTCATATGTGACCAGCATATCAAACATATATAATTCAAATTTTCAGGCAGATGTAATGACATCCTTTGACAATCTTTAATGTATTCTTTAAGGAGCCCATACACTGGTTTATTTCAGCCATCGAACTATGGAATCAATCAGAAATCGATTCTATTAAATGTATCGATCGATCGATTTGTGGCCAATTTTGATTGATTTTGATCAATTTGATCTATCTGACAGGATGGAAAATCTACGTCGATCTTCTGCTGGCAGCAGATCAATGGCCCATAGAGTTGCATTGGATCCATAATGGTCCAATAATACATGTAGATCTATTTCCAATAGATTTCATTCTGAAATCTATTAGAAATCTGTTCCTAGTGTGTGGCACACATCAGATAGATTCCTGTCAGATTCGACTTCACAGGCATCTGAGAGAAATCTATCTGATGGTCAAATCTGTTGCAAATCTATAAGTGTATGAGAATAGCTTTGTATAGGTATATTGGACTTTCAGGGGACAGGTTATAAGGGCAAAAAATTCGGGAAATCGGAAGGTATCTGCTTGTATATGTTGTATGCATAAAAAAATGGAACATTTACAAGCGTTATGTACAGAAGGAGTACCTTGTGACTGACAGGAAATCATATATGACATATTGGAGCCATTAAGGACATCACATTTGGCAATAATCTCTAATAGTAGAAAGAATGCCTGAGAAACTGATGTTCATAAGTTAGAGAATATCACTTCTTCTAAGTGTCTCTATCTATCTATCTATCTATCTATCTATCTATCTGTCTGTCTGTCTGTCTGTCTGTCTGTCTGTCTGTCTGTCTGTCTGTCTCTCTGTCTGTCTGTCTGTCTGGGCCGGTTCTCTCATGAAGTAAGGTGAAACATGAAACATTTGCATCAGGTGCAGCGTGTTTGTACTGTGTGTTTACACTAACAGCTTGTGTTTACACTAACTAACTGTGTGTTTACACTAACAGCTTGTGTCTACACTAACTATCTGTTTGTTTACACTAACAAGTTGTAAGAGATTCTACTTTTGATCATGCTTGCTGTTTGAGACCAATGACGGGATATGAGTAGTTGATACCCCTAGCAATATACAGGAAATGCAGATAAAATTCTCAATTAATCTACTTAACATTACCATTCCCTTCTTACCTCTGAAAAAACAGCGAGTTGGGTATACTTAAGTTATCACTTCACAAAACAGAGATGACAATGCATAGTGTATTGCAATAAAATGTTTAATGGAATGTAAGCGTGGAAAGTGAATGGAATATGGAGGGGCCATTGCTAATCTTCTGGAAAGTAAAACTTGCCTGACTGTTGTGCTGATTCTGTGCATTTAATACTTTATGGCTAACTGAGCCAGAACAAATATCCAGATCATTCCCCTCTGACTCCATTGGCTGCTGGCTTTATGTAAGTGTTTAACTCAAGCTGCCAAAGCCAAAGAGATCAATGTAATTGGCATATTTTAAATGAAATAAAAATAAAAGTCACAATTTCTCACTCAATTTAGTTTTCTCTTAAAGCCCATCTAAAAGCAAGATTTAAAAAGTGACAGCAGGACTAGTGAAGATGCAAGCCCCTTCCTTTGATTATGTATTTATTATTACATGTCTTATATACCTAAGGCTTACCCATGGTAATACCTGGCAATAGGAGTGGCTGGATAGTGTGCTGGTTAAGGGCTCTGTCAAGAGACCAGGGTGTGAATCTCAGCTCTTACTGTTCAGTAAGCCAGCACCTAGTAGGAGACTTTGGGCAAGAGTCCCTAACACTGCTACTGCCTATAGAGTGCATCCTAGTGGCTGCAGCTCTGGCGCTTTGAGTCCGCCGGGAGAAAAGTGTGATATAAATGTTATTTGTCTTGTCTTGTCTGGTAGTATGAATGGGTATGACACAGTTGGAAGAGAGCTAAAGACAAGCCCTGATTACATGACCTGTTTCTAAGCATTACAAAAGATGGCCAGATAGCTGTGGCTACAATGTACATGAAAAATGTAAATGTACATGAAAAATGTAATACCTTATTATATACAGACATATAAGCCTAATTTTTCAGTACAAAAATGTGCTGAAAAGTTGCCCCTTGACTTATATGCGAGTCCGTGGAGCGGAACAGATGGTGGAGCAGGTTTTGTTAAAGGCAGAGGAACATAAGAAACTTACACTAGTGATCTTTTGCCAGCTGGCTTCCGGCTGTGTCTGTTCCCTCGCATCCCCTGCAACATGGTGAGCAGAGTGGGCTGTTCAAGGCTACCTGTGTCGCCTGGCTTGTTGAGCAGAACCTGCAAGCAATGTGTCAGCAGTGCAATGATCAGGTGTTCTTCCTGTGTGGCAATCTCTGTGTCTCATATCTATGACGCCATCTAGTGGCATCTTGAGACACAGCTGAATCATCCTTGGAGCACACCTTCTATGGGGAGAAGGTATGACTTGTACTGGGGGCACATGAGGCTACTGAGGTGGGGGATATACTGGGGAGGGGGTTTATAAGCGAGTCAATCACTTTTTCCTGGTTGCTGACAGAAAAGTGGGATATCTCGGCTTATATGTGTACCGGCTTACATGCGAGTATATACGGTAACTACTGGTAAAATTTACTTCCACAGACAGTGAACATACATTTTACTGGTGTATATGCAAGTTTGTGTGTACATTGTGCAAGGAGTGCACTTCCTGTTATGTATGTAGCATGTATAATTGAGTTATGTTATTAGCGCAAACCCTGTTATGAACTTCGTACAAACAATGTAAAAATACGCATGTCCTATCTACTTACATAAATTTAACTGGTAATTAGTGAATCCATCCAAAGTTTTAAACGACTCCTCTGACCAACACCCTTCCCTTGAAGCCTCTGTATAAAAACACCTTTACCAAGCTGCTGCTGCTGCTAAGCTACGATGATCCTAACACTTTGTTCATTAATTTGCATGTGATGATTGTGTTAATCTATTATGTTGATTAGGATA
Source organism: Hyperolius riggenbachi (assembly GCF_040937935.1). NCBI lineage: Eukaryota > Metazoa > Chordata > Amphibia > Anura > Hyperoliidae > Hyperolius > Hyperolius riggenbachi. Next base: position 217,296,677 of record NC_090649.1, on the reverse strand, counting down.
ATGAGGTCACAGCTATACTTGCGCACCGAACATGAAACAGGTTCCATTATTCAGTATACATAGCAACTATACATGTAAAAAATAACTTTTCTTTGGCAGGACAGACAAACAGTCTTCCATATAAGAGGCAGCAATTCCAGGCCCACTATATGTGGCTGTTGCCAACGCCTCTTGCTCTGACACTTCAGTCTCTCTGGTCTCCTAACAATTTGTGTTTCCATCTGTCACCCTTCCTGGCAGCATTCAACCTCCTTGCTTCACTGTAGCTCCTACCATGCACACACCCACCTGGCTGTCATCACTGAGTTGTCAACCTCAGACTCTTGGTTTCATGGTAGCCTCTGTTATCAGACACACAAACGTTTGACCTCCAGTACACCCCAACGTTGGGCTTGTAACTTATCAGATTCACTCCTGGCCTCCCTGCCAGACACATTCTCTGACTACTTAAAGCTAATGGGAACCCATTTAAATAAAAAAAAAAGTCAGATACTCACTTAAGGAGAGGGAAGCCTCTGTCCTAATGAGCCTTCCCTCTCCTCTCCCGGTGCCCCCGGTGCTGCGCTGGCTCCCCCATTCAGTTCCCCCGCTGAGGGGACTTTGGAAGTCTTCAGGAGCCGAGTCCTCCCGAAGACAGGCAGCTCCACACTGCGGATGCGCGAGTGTGTCATAGAGGGCGCTCGCGCGTGCGCAGTGTAGAGCGTCCCATCTTCGGGAGCACTCAGGCTCCCGAAGCATTTCTGAAGCCTCCCTTTGGCCGGGAGACAGTGGTATTTGACCGAAACAGTCGAATACAGCTACGGGGGAGCCAGCGCAACAGCGGGGACCGGGAGAGGAGAGGGAAAGCTCTATGGAACCCAGAGCCTCCCTCTCCTTAGGTGAGTATCTGACTTTTTTTTTTAAATATGGGTTCCCATTCTCTTTAATCACCAGGATATGTAAGCTGTAGTCCCTATTCAAACAGGGTAATCCTGGACCTGAATTCCAGACAAACTCAGAATTCAGATCTACGGATTTTCATCCAAAATCTGGCTTTTCAGACACATCCTGTCACGGAACATGAGAATGAACAGACAGATGGAAGCTCCTTTATTGTTGTTCCATTTGTCAGTAGAAAGGCTGGCATAAATGTAATAAAACTGACATTATGTAAATAACTGACAAAACAAATGTAATTTCAAAGGCATTTGATGTTTGTTCACCTTATGGAAAATGTGGTTGCTTCAACAAATCAATACAATATGCTAATGCATCATTTTGCTTGCTATGCATATCAGAAAGACCCATTCGTTATTCATCAGTCATGCAGTTAAGGTGGAAATTGGGATGATATTAGTACAGTTCTGAACTGATTTTGACTTATTTCTGACTTATTTCAATGAAACTGAATTTGTTAATGTTGAAGGAAAAATTTTAGCCTAACATTTAAAGTTATGTTACTGTTTATGCACCTGGAACACATGTTCTGGTATCTTGACATGTAAACACACATCTGTGATTGCTAATGTAGTTTTTGTATGCATACACAAGTTGCACTACAGTGCAAATGTGGTGTATTTGAAATTACTGTTAAGGTACACACCAGTTGCATTTGATAGATGGAGATTCGGGTCAGCAAATATGTCATCTAGCTGGCCTTTAGATTAATGTATAGTGGTCGAAGTGAGAGGCAGGCCAGATTTGTGTATAGTAACAACAGCAAACAAGGTAAAAAAGAAAATAGGTAACAGGGTCAGACTGGGACATTAAGGGCCCACTAAGAAAAAATCATCCTGCCCCCCGCCCAGTTTGGGCTCACATATGTATGTGCTCTAGAAGTTTTGCACAGATGTCAGTGCTATATAAATACATAATTGGGTAGGATGTTAGATTATGGTAGGGGATAGCTTGTGAGCACTTCTGAGGACAGTCACAACAGGGAGGTGGCCACATGCGGTGTGCACACAGCAAAAACAAATGGTTGCCACCATGCACTGGAACATGGGCGTGGTCATGATGGGTCTTGGGCAGACCCAAAAATACACAAAATTAGTAGTGGTGTTATTCACAGAGAATGGGTCTGACCAGATAAACTTTAGATAAGTATTCACACACCTCCAGATAAAATAATTAAGTAACCAGGTGCCTATCAATGAACAAAATAAATAGCCATGTGCGTAAAAATAAAATAATTTAGTAGCCAATTGGGCCCTGTATACATAAATTAAAGAGGAACTGTTGCGAAAATCTTAAAATTTAAAACACATACAAATAAGAATAAGAAGTACGTTTCTTCGAGTAAAATGAGCCATAAATGACTTCTCTTCTGTCTTGCTAGCATTTACAGTAAGTAGTAGAAATCTGACATTACAGACTCTCAGCATGGCCTTTATTCTTTGTAAAGACACTCCCTGAAAAAGATTTATACACAGATGCTTGCCCGCCTCCCTGCTCCCCGCACACTTTTTTGGCAGTTGGACGGAGCAACTGCCATTCACTAAGTGCACTTTAAAAATAAAGAAATCCCTGTGAACCCCCCATGAGGAGATGGGCTAGTTCAAACCCATCGGTTCTGTCAAATTTCTACTACCTACTGTGACAGCAACATAGAAGAAAAGTAATTTATGGCTCATTTTACTCTGGAAGAAACCTACTTCTTAATTGTATATGTTTACATATATTTTAAATTTTAAGATTTTCACGACAGAGGTCCTTTAAGTAGCCATGTTCCCCAGAAAACATAATTAAGTAGTCATGTGCCCATATATCAGTATTAGTTAGCCAGTGCTGGCTGGGGAGGGCTGGGTGCTACTGCCTGCAATGCTGGGTGGCCTTAGAGTATGCAGTGCCTTAGGGTAAGTGTCATATGAAGGGCCTAGAGTCTGAGTTTAGTTGCCCCCAGTATAACTAGCCAGCTATAGGTGTCCCCAGTACAGGTAGTTAGATATAGTGGCTCCCAGTATAGTGCACAGTGCTTCAAAAATACAATCTGTGAGATTAAGGATTACACAGTTCCACTGTTTTTATTTCTACAGTCAAAACAGGCAGCAAAAAATGATGGGCGGCTGGTTGTTTGTCATTGCCGCTCCCTATGACTGACACTCTGTGACTGGCTTCTTTGGTGGATGCTCGTGCAGATTAAGGGGTTGATTCACTAAACAGTGCTATTTCATAATACGCAGTGCTATCTCTTAACACTCGTGCTATTTTATAACCCGTGTACGTACATTTGGTAGTGACATCATAAAGGCCGTTATGAAAGTGCGCGCATAATTCATTACACCAGTAATTAATTATGCACGTAATCAATTGCGCACAGTGTGTGATCAAATTCCCTTTTGTTTCTAATTTAATTATTAAGTGTTTGTATGTATTCTGCTACTTTGCCATTGTTATTTTTCTGTGTTTGCAATGGAGCAGGAGCAGAGAGGCCAGCAACTGAGGTGCAGCCTCAGAACCAACCCAAATTAATTATACCATCAAAATTCTCAGTGCTATGAAATAGCACTGCGTGTTAGGAAATAGCACTGCGTATTATAAAATAGTACTGCGTGTTAGGAAACAGCACTGCGTATTATGAAACAGCACTGCGTATTGTAAAATATCACTGTTTAGTGAATCAAACCCAAAAGCAATTGTCAGTAACTTTAGGTAGAGATACAGGGGTGGTTGGCACTCAATGCACACCAAGAGATATTAACAAAGGATGCTGAAGATACACTGTGCTCTCCACAAACAACAATCTAATTCAAGTTGGGCAGCACGGTGGCGTAGTGGTTAGCTGTCTCGCCTTGCAGCGCTGGGTCCCTGGTTCGAATCCCAGCCAGGGCACTATCTGCAAAGAGTTTGTATGTCTCTCTGTGTCTGCGTGTGTTTCCTCCGGGCACTCCGATTTCCTCTCACATTCCAAAAACATACGGATAAGTTAATTGGCTCCCCCTAAAATTGTCCCTAGACTACAGTACTTACACTACATAATATAGACATAGGACAATGGTAGGGATTAGATTGTGAGCTCCTTTGAGGGACAGTTAGTGACAATATATATACACTGTACAGCGCTGCGTAATATGTCGGCGCTATATAAATACTAAATAATAATAATAAATAAGTAGCAAGAGAGTATAGAGCCAGGCACCAGTGTATGCTTAACTTCAGTGCGTTTAATCCAACAGGTACATATAGTTACAGCAGATAAGGGAATGAGCAAGGGACACGACAGCCATTTCATGGGTCTCCCCGCTTTGTCAGAGGCCTCAGATGCAAGTTTTTTTATAATTTGCATGCAAGCTATTATGGAAACCAATATCCTCCAATGGTAATTTGGTGCATCTGATATGAATGCAGAGTGTGCATGTTGTCTATTATTAGGCTCTGCACACTAATGCAGGCAGTCATTTGGATGCATTTTGTCTTAAGTTGCACAGCCCTTTTCCACTGTGTACAAAAACTGTAAGTATATTCCATGGTCAGCCTCTCTCATATAATAGTTTGCTACTAGTGCATATGCAGAGCTTCTAGTTTGGATTCCATGTGCGTTTGTTGTCTCTGGGGGAGGGGCTCAGCGCGTCTCTGTTGGTACCCAATCAGAGGCAGCCTGGTGATGCGCTGATATACCTTTTTTGCATGTTTAAACTTTTACTTCAGTTAGCACTCAGGTTATGCTTATGCATGTTTTTAATTTAGTTTGAGGTAGGGCCCCTCCCGCAGAGGATGACCTCATTGTGGTGGGAGGGTCAAGTACTTGATAATTTGCATCCAAGTTATTATGGAAACCAATGTCCACCAACGGTAATTTAGTGCATCTGATACGAATGCAGGGTGTGCATGTTGTCTATTAGTAGGCTCTGCACACTCATACATTTGGATGCAGTTTGTCTTAAAGAGAACCAGAGATGAAGCACCTTCATGTATTTTATTACATTTATCAGTGGGAACATGACAGTAAACACCTACCCTGCTTTTAGTTTCATTGTTATCTGCTTAATTAGTCTATTAGCAACTGTGATAAGAATCCACCGACAATTCAGTCGAGGTTTGACCTGGAATCATTATAGCTGAGTCACTCTTCTGTGAAGTCCTTTCAAGCCCAAGCCTTCCCCCTCCTGGCTTAGATCTTCTGCTTTGCATACTGAGAGCTGTGATGACATGGGAGGGGGCTGCTCCTGAGAGAGAAGCTCTGTGGCTGTAATATGATCCCTGTGTGCTCTGTGTGCACTAGATTCTCATAGGAATGAAAATGCAGTTATTATCAGTGACACTTCCTACAGGCAGATCATACCAATATGAAAGCACATAGATGAAAGGCTGCATTTAGCCTAGATAGCAGCCTGGTCTCATATAGCCTAGACAGCACATCCAGAACACCTCATAACCTGGAAGCAGAAGTGATATGAGCCGGCGGCCATATTTGATTTTTCCTGGAGCAATAATGGATAAAAAACACTAAAAAAGGCACACCAGAGCGGCAAAATTATCAGGTAGAGCATTTATTCTTTACAAGCTATCAACTGATATGTTTATTTTGTGTGAAACGTTCATCTCTGGTTCCCTTTAAGTAGCGCAGCAATTTTCCACTGTGTACAAAAAACTGTAAGCCTACACTGGTCCCCGGCTTTATAATTTTCAGTAACTTACCAAACCCTAAATTGCCCTGATGCTATTTACTAACTCCAATTAAAAATAATAACTGCCTTGAGTCTGACCCTGCCCCTCACCCACTTCTCTCCACACAGTTAAACAACTGTGAAAACCACTGATCTGGCTAGCAGCATCTGAAGTGTATTGCTTTAAGTGTAAGTGCATCCGTCAACAATCGGATTGCACAGAAAATATAGATCAACTTTTACTGGGCAGTATGGGGTGCCCAGTAAGAGTATTTATAAGTGGTGTTTTGCTAAATAGTTTCATCCGAGTCCCTTTAATTCAGATTGTGTAACCCAGTAACGTTTTTGTTGGCTTGTAAAAATAAAAGCACAGGGCAACAGAGAACCTTTCAGCTATCAAACCCTGCTGTTTTGTCAATTGCAATGAATTATTTTACATGTTAAAGTTTTGTTAGCAGCCTTTCAAATCCTTTAAGAAGTATAGAAATCTTCAGAGAAGTCAGTGATGTGTGTCAATCTATGATATTTTACTTTGAAGAAATTATGGCATTTTACACTTGAAGGTGATAGCTTCAAAGATCCTGAAACTTCCATCTGTTTCTTTTAAGTGTAAACTAACTTGCAGAGTTAATCATTTCCCTTCGTTATGTAACACCCCAAAAGAACATCTTTTTTTTACTGCTTATTTCACTGTAATGTGACACTATTGCTACTCACAAGGAGCTGAATCCATGCCTATGGACTCCTCTAATAAAGTTCAACTAGGGATATATATATATATACTATTATTAAAGGAAATCTGAAGTGCAAATAAACTTATGATATAAGGATTTGCATGTGTAGTACAGCTAAGAAATAAAACATTTGTACCAACTATATGAGTCTCATATTGAATCCAATACAGGAAAAGTTAAAGGAACACTATCAAAACAAGTGTTCTAAAATGACAATGCACAAATAATGTTTAAGTAGTTGTGTAAACATTTTCCTACTTTTCATGTTAAATATCAGAGGCAAAAGCTGTAATTCTAAAAATATCAACTCATGCGCCTCTGCAATAAAATGAATTGCTCACATTTATTTGTAAAATACAAAATGTAAAATTTAAATTAATAATTAATAACAGCTTGCATACTTACAATAGATATTACTCTCACATACACTTCTCAAAAAATGCCTTGCATAGAATCTAATCAGATCCCATCAATACCTCCTATGATTAGTCTTGTTGAGCATCTATAGTATAAGCACACAAGTTAAAAGGTCCTAGAACAACTGCCCTAAAAACGTTGCATCAATCTGCAGTTGAAGAGTTCAGGACAATCTGACATGCACCAAAAAACTTTAACAATAGGAGCGCTCCCATTCAGTACCTTAATATGACAAGCCGTTATGAGGTACCACATCAATCTGCAAAATATTCAATTCCAACGGGCATTTATGCGCTGGGCAATCCCACATACATTTAGCATTAACCTTCGTTAGACAGTGGGTCCACTTCTGCCGCTTTTGTGGCTATTAGCCAAGTCACTAAACACTCACGTTTCCAGGAGGGGAGGGAGGAGACACTGGCTTCAGAGTACAGAGTCCTGAAACCTTGCGATGCAAGTCCCGGCCGGTGACTCGTTTGATTTTAGTGCTGCCGCTCTCCTTAGAACGATGCAGCGGCGTTCACGAACTTCCTTTAGATAGCAGCTGGAAGTTCGGGGTGACGTCACCACAACCAGGGAACCAATTGCCAATGTGTTTCGGTAGCCATGCCTACCTTCTTTATGGCATGCCCCCATTGGTCCACCTCTCTCCTTTGTACTCCATTACTCCGCCCCCTCCTCGTATCATCCACTCTATTCCGTGTCTCTGTATGATAGTTCTTATGCAAATGCAAACAGCTCCACATCAGAATTAAGTCCTTGTCGTGACATCCTCGTAATGTAATCACCTCCCCTCCATTCTTTCTCAATAGCTTGTATTGCATTAAATTTGAAGGTTTTAAAGTTGCTCTAGTGACATTCTTTAAAATGTTTACTTAACGGCAGTTTGCTGTTTCCATTTTTTATACTATTAACATGTTCACCTATTCTAGATAATAACTTTCTCTTTGTTCTCCCTATGTATTGTTTATTGCAACCGCATTCAATAGCATAAATTACACCTGTGCTCATACAATTTAGTTCACCACTTACATCAACAATTTCCCCAGTTGACATAGATTTGAATTTTGTAACTGAGGCTGCATATTTAGTGGCTTTACACTGTACACAAAAACCACATTGTTTACATAGTTACATAGTTACATAGTTATTTTGGTTGAAAAAAGACATACGTCCATCGAGTTCAACCAGTACAAAGTACAACTCCAGCCCGTCCCCCACATACCCCTGTTGATCCAGAGGAAGGCGAAAAAAACCCCACAAGGCATGGTCCAATTAGCCCCAAAAGGGAAAAATTCCTTCCTGACTCCAGATGGCAATCAGATAAAATCCCTGGATCAAAATCATTAGGCATAACCTAGTAATTGTAGCCATGGATGTCTTTCAACGCAAGGAAAGCATCTAAGCCCCCTTTAAATGCAGGTATAGAGTTTGCCATAACGACTTCCTGTGGCAATGCATTCCACATCTTAATCACTCTTACTGTAAAGAACCCTTTCCTAAATAAATGGCTAAAACGTTTTTCCTCCATGCGCAGCTCATGTCCTCTAGTCCTTTGAGAAGGCCTAGGGACAAAAAGCTCATCCGCCAAGCTATTATATTGCCCTCTGATGTATTTATACATGTTAATTAGATCTCCTCTAAGGCGTCTTTTCTCTAGACTAAATAAACCCAGTTTATCTAACCTTTCTTGGTAAGCGAGACCTTCCATCCCACGTATCAATTTTGTAGCTCGTCTCTGCACCTGCTCTAAAACTGCAATATCTTTTTTGTAATGTGGTGCCCAGAACTGAATTCCATATTCCAGATGTGGCCTTACTAGAGAGTTAAACAGGGGCAATATTATGCTAGCATCTCGAAGTTTTTATTTCCCTTTTAATGCATCCCAAAATTTTGTTCGCTTTAGCTGCAGCGGCTTGGCATTGAGTACGATTATTTAACTTGTTGTCGATGAGTACTCCTAAGTCCTTCTCCAAGTTTGATGTTCCCAACTGTATCCCATTTATATTGTAAAATGAAGCTGAAGGTGACAGCTTCAAAGATCCTGAAAGTTCCATCTGTTTCTTTTAAGTGTAAACTAACTTGCAGAGTTAATCATTTCCCGTCGTTATGTAACACCCCAAAAGAACATATTTTTTACTGCTTATTTCACTGTAAAAATGTCACTGTAAAGTTGTTAATATGTCACTGTAAAAACATAGCCATAGGAACTTTTTGAAAACTGAAAACCATAAAATCAATGCTTTCTTATAGAAAGCAATAAAGTGCTGCTAGTAGTGTGTAAAATAAGAAGCACTGGTTTGAAAGGGAAAAACCATCACTTTCTCTCCACTACTTTTCTAAAGCAATTATGGTAATGGCAGTGCAGCCCCTGTGACTATAGCCACAACCTCTGCACACTTGTCCATACTTTAGTCTTTTCATTAGGTCAGAGGCTGCTGTAAGAGGAGGTAGTGAGGAGAGAGGGGGAGTGTAGCTATAGTCTCTGTGTTCAGCCTTCAAAGCCTACAAGTCCTTTAAACTACAAGACATAAAAGGGCTTTGTAGAGAACTTTATAACAGTTGCCGTATCGGTCTATGCAGGTATAAGTTAAAATCTATTTACGCTTAATGTGTTGAAAACGTTTAATAAAATATTCATTTTTTTGATGATGCCGAGGAGAAGGCATTGAAAACATGTCAACTGACTGGCGTATAAGAAGACTGCAGGACATTCACAGGGAATTAGTGCCTGTAGCAGACTTAAGGCAAACAACCTTTTTCTTCTTTGCAGTTCATTCTGTATTCCAAAGCAGAGTCAGTTTAAAGGAAACTGTAGCTAATGTTTTTACATTATGCTACTCCTATAGCATTCTAATAGCAGCAGAATGAGATTCTTAGTATACTTTGTGTTAATAAAACCTCAGTAATTCACTTTATTTCTGTCAGCAAGGCTGCTGGTAGGGAAGAGAGAACCCTCTAAACTATGTCCCTGCTACCTGAAATGACTTATAACAGTCATTACTACTCTGCAATAACTGACAGGTCAACAATTAGATATTTTGCTATGTGGAAAAGACCCAGTAAAGAGGTGAATTCCTGTACTTATTACCAGCCCTGCTTAAAGTGAACCTCCGGACTAAAAATCTACTCAGGAGAACTGAAAAGGCTTGGTGTTTCTTTAACAGTTTCACAGCATCATAACTTTGTTTTTCTTATCAAAGCATCATTTTTAGCTGCATTTTTAGCTAAGCTCCACCCATCAGAGAAAGCCTGGGCTTTTTTTCCCTGATGCTGTGCAGAGCATGATGGGATTTCCTATGTTGTTATTCACGCTGCCTAGCAACTGGGAGAGGTGCTCAGGACACAGGACAGTTGGAACTGTGTCTCATGCTTCCTGTCACCTCCTTTCAACCAAAAAGATGGCTGCCATCATGAAATCAAACATTTGCCTGTTCTTTTAAAACAGGGTGGGTAAGAGATTATATTACCTATCTATTTTAATTAACATAACTAATGTAACTTAATGACAGTATGTTTGTTTAGACTGGAGTTCCTCTTTAACCACTTCGCATCCAGACCCACTTATAGACCAGAGCAGTTTTGACAGTTTAGTAGGGATAAAGTTATTTCTGATTAACCTCCTTGCCGGTTATCCCGAGCTCAGCTCGGGGTAACCTGCGCAGGAGGATTTCTCAGGCCCCGCTGGGCCGATTTTCACAAATCTTTTTTATTGCACTTTGCTAGCACTTTGCTAGCTGCGTGCATATCTCGATCGCCGATTTGCCGCCGATTCGCCGCTACCCGCCGCGCCGCCCCTCCTCCAGACCCCTTGCGCAGCTTGGCCAATCAGTGGAGGTGGATGGGGATTCCCTCTGACGTCCATGATGTCGGTGACGACATCCCGCCCCGTCGCCATGGCGACGGGAGAAGCCGAGCAGGAAATCCCATTCGGAACGGGATTTCCTGCTTGCAAAGATCGCTGGCGGCGTTCGAAGTAGGTAAGGGGATGGCGCTTGTCAGCGGCTATCATGTAGCTAGCGCTAGGCTAGCTACATGAATTTAAAAAAAAAAAAAAAAAAAACTGCTGCGCCGCCCCCTTGCCGACATAATTGTAGCGCCAAGGGGGTTAAATAAGGACATAACTAATGACACAGAAATGAAATATATATTGGTTTTTTTCAAGACAAACTAAACTTTCATTGTAAGCCATTATTTCCCTCGAACAATGTTGTTGTCTATGAATTTTAATGGCAAAACAAGTAAAAAAAATAGAAAAAACACATTTCTCAGTTTTACCAATTCCAGTTTAAAAATAAAAAGTGCTATTGTAGATAAAAAACACAAATTTTGTTTGGCTATTCTTACCGCTTATCACAAAAATTAGATTATGTACCTGCCACAATTTATGGTGAAGATATTTGATTCTGAAATAATGCTACAGAGTGTATTTTTTACTATGAACTGAGAAAATAAAAGTATTTTTAATGGTAAAAATCCATCTCATTAGCTCAGGAAACATATATTCCCGTTCACCAATTTGTGCTGCATCAGATAGTGCCAGAAATGTGCACAGGAGCAAGCCCAATCCTGCACAGCACTGCTTCTGCTACAAGACGTATATCTACTGACTCTTGGCTTAGATGAAGTCACAGCGGACGTAGATATACTGAAGTGGTGGATAAAGTGGTTAAGGATGAGCAGCTGTGCCACAAATGGGTTTTTATTGAAACAATGTACTTTGAAGGTTTTATTCTGACCCTATTACATACATGATTATACAGGTGGCAGGATGTCATTACAATGGTCCTTTCAATATTGCTTGACTTGAGAAGCATACCTGCATGACTTCCTGTGATTGTAAAATTCTGCCTCCCACTCATCACTAGAAGTCACTAGACACATGCAGAGTGCTTCTCTTGGTGCTCTAAATACATGTTCTTACCTGACAATAGCTATGCTGTCTCAGAAGAAATCTGGGCACACTCAGGCCTTGTTCACATTGTGTTCAGCTCGCGTGTCCATTCGTGGTGGGCTTATTTTAAGGCGTTTTTTCTTTCCGATTCCCGGCGCTTGGGTAGGCATTTCTTTTTTGTGGTTAGCGGTTTCCGACGCATTTTTCCTGAGCGTTTTGGTAATTCACTCCCTGACGCAAGTCAGGAAGTGAACTCTTTTTTCCGGAAAAGAATAAATATGATGTATTTATTTTTAAAAACTTGAACGCAATCGCTACACAAAGCGGTTTTGTAAGCGTTTTGCGTTTTTTCGATACCTTCCATTGAGGCGGAATCACCTTAAAAATGGCTCAAGCACCGCTTATCTAAACGGATCGGAAATGAACTGCTTAGATATGAACTATCTCATAGAGAATCATTGTGTAAGCGCTTTCAGGGCGATTTTGAAAAAGTGCCCTCTCTTAAAAAAACAACAAAAACGCCTGCAGTGTGAACAAGCCCTCAAAGGGGGCAGATTTTCACAAAACTAGTCTTGGTTTCTTTTAAACTTGTGGCCAGAATTTGTGCATGATCCATTCTGCTAGCAATTTTGTAAGAGTGTTCTAACTGACTGGATGTTCATCAATTTTATTGGTCAATAATTGTGTCCTGTTTTGTTTTTCCTCCAATGATAAAACCGTTTTTGCGCCTGAAACCCATTTTAATGGATAATCCTTGGGGTTACTGCTCCCCCTGGCCCCACATGCCTCACTGTCCTAGGCCTGTAATATGAGCTATGTTATCAGCTTTGCAAAGCCTAGACAAACCATAGGGGAGATTAAGTGGGGCCAGGCTCTTTACATCAAGAACATAACACAACATTTCATTTTCTTTTCAGAGCTGAGTGGGCAAAGCAGATTATAGTCTTATAATGTCATTTCCCATGCAAGGTCTGCATTAATGCGGTGTTATTTGTGCCAGTTTCACCATCGCTTAATTCTTTTTTTGGAAAGGCAATCAAAGAAATCTGTCAGAACATCACTTTTATCAATAAACACTCAGATGTATCATCAAAGTAAGAAAAAAAATAAACTACAGATCAGAGCAAGTGCAATGATAGGCTTCTACAACAAGGGATTAGTCACTGCTTCAGCTTGTTGCTATAAAATAAAGCGCTGGGCAATATAATGAAACCCACAACAGCCATAGATGTACACAGTAATATAAGAAGTATTTATAGAACATTTTAGCACTGTTTGTTTATTTGCTTAATGACATATAAAGAAACACTGCATGTGTTCTTCTCATTAAAACACTTTTTTGGTACATTATACCATAAAGGTAGATTGAATTAAAAGCTTTTCTAATGAATCCTCTGTATCTACTTGCAACAGATGGTGTCTTGTGGCATGCGTAAATTGGTCTCAATGGTAATTAATTCATTTTGCTGTGTGACTTTCTCATATATGTCTACTCAGCCCCAAAATTTCATGTACACAAAAATTGAAGATTTAGAGGAGATGTGAAATAGTTTCCCTAGGTGAGCACATAAATGCTCGCCAATAGCTCAGAGCTATAGATACAAATGAGGACAACTACTGTGTCATTAAAACTGGAGTCTGGAATTCCAAATTAACGTATGAAAAATGCACACAATGGTCTTTCTGCGAGCTGGCATGTTGAAAGCATGATTGTTCTTTCTTCATTTTTGTAAATATAGAAAAGTAAGCTATTTTTGGGAGATAGGGCATTACCATAGGTGTTCTAGAGTCAGAATTTTGGGGTATTCTTGGGGGTCTTTTAGGTTTTCCTTGCACTGTACGATAGTCGTTCATAGGCTATGAACTAGCAAAGATACATTAAAGACAGAGGAAGCATTGTTGGTAGAGATGAAAAATACTTGCCACATTCCAGAACATGTCTCTGAAACACAGATGACAACATTCTTCTTATTATTGTTTTTACTAATGAAATTAATTATTTGAGCAAAAAATGTTATTAAATCAATTATTATTATACATTATGGCAGTAGTCACATACCTCTGTGCCATGCTTTGAAAATATCCCTGTCGCCAACAAATCAAACGATTTTGCAACCATTGTCACCACTCAGGAGCAGTAATGGGGATTTTACTTATGCCTCAAAACGCCTTATGTCTCAGGACACAAGGGGACATGAAAGAGGACACGGGACAAAGGGGGACATGTAGGAGGACACAGGGACAAAGGAGGGCACAAAGGGGGACACGTAGGAAGACACAGGAGACAAGGAGGGCACAAAGGGGGATGAAGGATGACACAAGGGACAAACAGGTTCACAAAAGGGGATGAAGGAGGGCACAAGTAATGCATGAAGACACAGGAGGACACCAAGGGGGACAGAAAAGGACACAAGACAAACGAGGACACGGGACACAAAGGAGGACACAGGGAACAAACGAGGACATGGGAACACACAGGGGGATGGAGGAGGACACGGGACACAAAGGGGGATGAATAAGGATATGGGACAAGCAGGATCACACAGAGGGATGGAGGAGGACACAGAGGACAAACAAGGACACATGGGGACACAAAGGGGATGCAGGAGGAAGCAGGACAAAACAAGGACACAGAGGGATGCAAAAGGGGATGATGAAGGACATGGGACAAACTAGGACACAGGGGAACACATAGGGGGATGGAGGAGGACACAAGACAAACGGGGACACAAAAGGGAAAAAAGAGAACACAGGGCCAAATGGGGTTATAAAGGGGGCAGAGAAGGACACTAGGGACATTGTGTAAGATGGAGAGCATGCATTTTGGTAACTGTTTTTGTCAAGGAGTGCCTTGACCCAGAAAGCTTGAGAACCACTGGTACAGAGTATTACATTCCTTGTGATATTTGATTTGTGCCCTGTGTGACTTTGCAGATGATACAACGTTGTGCAAAATTATCAATACACAGAAAGATAGTAATATATTGCAGAAGCATTTGGATAGGATGGCTATATGACAAGTAAATGGCAGATGAAATAAAATTTTAAAAAATATAGTCATGCATCTTGGTTGCACCAATGCTATTGCACCATTCAAAATAAACAGGATGCAGATGGGCCTATCAAACGTAGAAAGGAACTCAGAAGTACTGGTTGAGAACAGGTTAAATAATTGTATTCAATGCCAAGTAGCTAAAACTAAAGCAAATACAATTTTGGGATGCATTAAAAGAGAAATAAGAACTTAGGATGCTAGCATAAGACTACTTAAAGCGGACCTCCAGGCTGAGTTACAAAAACCTACAGTCTTGCTATATTAAAAAGTGATATTTACCTGCGGAGTGATGTCCCACGAAGCCATCCTGAAGACCCTGCATCACTTCACTTCTGGTGCCTGGTCCCACCTACCCTCTTTCCTTTAGAGAAAAGAGCAACCTATTTACTGCAGTAAATAGCTTGGCGTTTTTTCCGAGGAGAGAGGGGAGGTGGGGCCAGGCACTGGAATAGCTTCTAAACTCCTAGCCAGGACCAAAGATAGTGGAGATTTCAGAGTTCTCAAGCTCCTACATTATTTCTATGCTTCCAGATTAGCCCAAATGGTACAATGGTCCTTGCCCCGAGCACAGTATTACGGGCAGACTTGGAGGCTGCGGCAACATTCCCCTTTCCCCATTTTAGGCCTGCTCTGGACAAAAAAATCCCCCTAACTGACTAAATTGCCCCTGATTAGCAATACCGTGAGCCTTTGGTGGGGTTTAGAAAATTGGGTCTAGGTAAGGACCATTCCTTGTTCTAGCCTCTGCTCTGGAATAGTGACTTCCAATCAGGGCTATCGGGGGAAGATAGGGTAAGATGCAGGAGAGCTGGTGTTCTATTCCTAAAGGACATCTTGAAAGGATCCAAGGTAATGCTCTGGTCCATGTTGTCTGATAAATTAAGTTTTTCAGACTCACAAGTGTTTCATTACCTGCGAGTGTTTGTTAACAAAATTATTAGGGAAGGATTAAGATCTGAGCCCTCATAATGGGAATTGTTCTACAAGATCACTTAAAAGAGTTCTTATCTCAGACATACAATATACTCGTCTTTATGACATCAGACTCTTTCTGATTTTACCCTTGCAATGATCAAATGGCAGGAGAGGTTACAAAGACAACGGGATTCAGAAGAGTGGGAGCTAACATTTCAAGGTATGGCTAAGGCCTCTATCAATAGTTTATAGAGAAAGCGCTTAAAGCAGGGCTGCCCAATAGGTCGATCGCGATCTACCGGTATATCGCGACCGCCTTCTTGGTAGATCGCGGCCTCTCGTAAAATTTGTTGCGGCCAGCAGCTCGTGTTTAGCTGCTGGCCAATAAGGATGCATGCGAGGAGAGAGGGAGGAGAGAGGTGGCAGGGCCGCTACGTCATGGCTGGGGGCGGTGACGGGCAGCCTGCAATGTGCGTGCTTGTAACGTACCCGGCGCCGCCCCCAGCCATGACGTAGCGGCCGCGCCGCCTCTCTCTTCGCCGCCGCTTCTCCCCTGCATCCCATTGGCCTGCCAGAGTCTCTCCTCAACGCCTCTTCTCCTCTGACTGCCTGCAGGTACATATTCCTGGCTAGCCTACACTGGGGGACAATATACCCGGCTATCTACACTGAGGGCCCATACACCCGGCTAACTACACTGAGGGCCCATACACCTGGCTAACCTACACTGGGGGCCCATATACCTGGCTAACCCATACTGGGGGCCCATATACCTGGCTAACCTACACTGGGGGCCCATATACCTGGCTAACCTACACTGGGGGCCCATATACCTGGCTAACCTACACTGGGGGCCCATATACCTGGCTAACCTACACTGGGGGCCCATATACCTGGCTAACCTACACTGAGGGCCCATATACCTGGCTAACTACACTGAGGGCCCATACTTGTCTGGCATTCTGTACTAGTTGTACAGAATCCTTTAAGCCTTAAAGGATTCTGTACAACTAGTACAGAACGCCAGACAAGTTACATCAATGGAGCATAATAAGTGTTATGCTATAAGTGTTATGGAGCATAATAAGTGTTTCTGGGGATGTGACCTTAGTGCGGACCAGCTCCTTGGTTAGGATTGGCGCTTTGCACAAATTTGTCTTATGCTGCTTGCTCTCTTTCTTCTACTTTTTAGAGATGGGAAGACTCCCACCTCTGTCAGTGACACCTGCTCCACTGTTGAGCCACCTGTGTCTGAATAGTGTAATAGTGAAGGGCTTTACCTCTGTCATAGGAGACCTGGGTTCAAATCTTGGCTCTTCCTATTTTAGTAAGCCAGCACCTATTCAGTAAAGAGTTCTTGGGCAGGACTCCCTAACAATGCTACTGCCTTCTGAGTGGCTCTAATGGCTGCCTTTCAAGCACTTTGAGTCAGACAAGAGGAAAGTGCTATACAAATTCTGGAATTATTATTATTAGTATTATTGTTATTATTATATTTTGTACTGTGTTGAATTTTGTTCTTTGTTGAATTTTGCTAATCTGAGAAGCCAGTCCAGTTAGTTTATTTGTGTTGTTTGTTCCCTACAAAAGTAAAACTTTGTGTAAAATGACACTTGTATACTTTATTTATTTTTTCCTTGTTTATATAGCGAGTTCCAAGTTCTGCAGACACATTTTATATATTTTAAATCAAACCTGTGATCCAGCACCAGGACCCTCTGGAAGTGTGCTTGTATTACGTGAAATCAGTTCGATTTCAAAATCATAATTACATATAATTGTAAATGCAAAATTTTACATGAAATTTTGTGTAACCAAAATTAGCACGTTATGTTTATCACTAGGACAGAAAGAGGCGCAAAGGGGACAACGGTGCAGAGGTGGCACAGAGGGACACAGCGGTGGCACATAGGGAGACACTAATGCCTAGTACACCCAATGCAATGCAAATGCGATTGACTGTCGAAAAATGATTATTTCTGACAGAACCGATCTGATTTCCAATCGTTTTTTCTGATCAATTTTCCAAATACTTCTATATCAAATCAATCAGAAAAACGATTGGATATCAAATCGAACCTGTCAGGAATAATTGCTTCAACCATCAATCTGATGGAAAATTGCATTGTGTGCACCAGGCATAAGGGAACTGGGGGACAGACGTGACCCAGTTAACGGGGGTCAAGGTGGCACAGAAGGGGTTCACTGAAGGCACAGGGGAACAGAGGTGGCAGAGGGGAACAGTGGAGGCCCAGGGCAAAGAGGAGATACAGAAGAAAGAGATAGCACAGTGTTCTGACTTAAAGAGAAACTCCGACCAAGAATTGAACTTTATCCCAATCAGTAGCTGATACCCACTTTTACATGAGAAAAATAATGATTTTCACAAACAGACCATCAGGGGGTGCTGTATGACTGATTTAGTGCTGAAACCCCTCCCACAAGAGGCTCTGGTACCGTACGGTACTCTGGGCAAACTGCCACAATGTAACAATGTTCACAGACAGGAAATAGCTGCTTATGTTCACAGACAGGAAATAGTCTGTTAAAGCCAGACCAGCTAGAAACAGCTACATAATCTGCCCACAGTAACAATGTCACCATGTAATACATGTCAGAATGTGAATCTGGGAGAGGAAAGATTTTACAATGAGCAAACACTGACTAAATCATGTATACATAATTATTGTAAAAATGAAGCACTTTTTTTATTACATTATTTTCACTGGAGTTCCTCTTTAAGTACAGATTCAGGTTAAGAATGAACTTACAGTCCTACAGTACATCTTGTTCGTTAACTAGGGATTACCTGCATACCAGAGCTCATCAAGATATGCATTCAACAGGCCCCTAATTTCACCCGATTGTAATGGGAAATAAAGGGACCCTGAGCAGGACTCAGAAATATTCCCATTCCCCATTTTAGGCCTGCTCTGGACAAAAAAATCTCCCCAATTGACTAACTTGCCCCTGATTAGCAATACCATGGGCCTGATTCACAAAGCGGTGCTAACAGTTAGCACGCTGGTGAAAAGTCCTTTATCACGCCTAAACTCAGTTTAGGCATGATAAGTTTAGGTGTGATAAGTTTAGGTGTTATAAGTTTAGGCATGATAAGTTTAGGTGTGATAAGTTTAGGCGTGATAAGTTTAAGCACCAACTGGGTTAGCACCGCAGTGCACAGCTGATCAAAAGTTTTGCGCTAGCAAAGTCTGGTGCACTTCGCACAGAGTTTAATGGCGCTGCTTTGCGTGCGGGACTTTGCGCTCGATCTAAACTTATCTAAACTTATCATGCCTAAACTTATCACGCCTAAACTTATCACGCCTAAACTGGCTTTTCACCAGCGTGGTGCAATGGTTATCACACCTAAAGTCTCTAACTAGGTTAGCACCGCTTTATGAATCGAGCCCCATGAGTCTAATGAACCTACCTGGGGCTTCCTCCAGCCCCTCGTAGTCTGTGAGGTCTTTCGGTGTCCTATGGGCTCCCTCCGTTCTTTCGCCGATTGCTCCATTAGCCACGCAACTTCAACAGGATTTGTGCACAACTGCGCATGTGCACTTGCTCTGCGTGCCCGCCGCTGTGACTGTTCTGTGCGACTGTCTCAATCACGCGCCCATCACCTTTCTTCTGAGAGAAGTCAGAAGTCGGGCTTGTGGCGCACAACTCCTGTCGAAGTTGCGATGCTAACAGAGCCGTCGGGGGAAGAACAGAGGGAGCCCAGAGGTCACCGAGTAACCTCAAGGAATAAATGGGGCTGGGGGAAGTCCCAGGTAAGTTCATTATGGCATATTGAGACCCAATTTTGTATTTTACAGCTTAAAGGACAACTGTAGTGAGAAATATGCAAAGGCTGACATATTTATTTAATTTTAAGCAATACCAGAGTGCCTGGCTATTCTGTTGATCCTCTGTCTCTAATACTTTTAGCAATAGACCCTGAACAAGTATGCAGCAGATCAAGTGTTTCTGACATTATTGCCAAATTTGACAACGTTAGCTGCATGCTTGTTTCTGGTGTGATTCAGACACTACTGCAGCCAAATACATCAGAAGTACAGCCAGGCAACTGGTATTGTTAAAGAGGAAATAAATATGGCAGCCTCAACATACATACCTCTCGCTACAGATGTCATTTAACCACTTGCGACCGCACGCTTATACCGTGCGTCGGCAAAGTGGCAGCTGCAGGACCAGCGACGCAGTACTGCGTCGCCAGCTGCAGGCTGATTAATCAGGAAGCAGCCGCTCGCGCGAGCGGCTGCTTCCTGTCAATTCACGGCGGGGGGCTCCGTGAATAGCCTGCGGGCCGCCGATGGCGGCTCGCAGGCTAAATGTAAACACAAACGGAAATAATCCGCTTTGTTTACATTGTACGGCGCTGCAGCGCCGTAAGGCAGATCGGCGATCCCCGGCCAATCAGCGGCCGGGGATCGCCGCCATGCAATCAGCGGCCGGGGATCGCCGCCATGTGACAGGGGACGTCCTGTCACTGGCTGCACAGGACAGATAGCGTCCTGTGCAGCCCGGATCACCGGGGGGAGAGGTAGGGAGGGGGGTGAATGTCGCCGCGGAGGGGGGCTTTGAGATGCCCCCCCCCCCGCAACTAGCCTGCACGCAGGAGCGATCAGACCCCCCCTGCACATCATCCCCATAGGGGGGGAAAAAGGGGGGCGATCTGATCGCTCTGCGTGCACCCTGCAGAGCCCACCCAGCACAGATCACAACAAACAGCGCTGGTCCTTAAGGGGGGGTAAAGGGTGGGTCCTCAAGTGGTTAAGCATCTCTAGTCATTTATTGTATTCACTAGCCAGAATAAAATGAGAGTGGGCTGAAATCTAAGCTCCAAGAGTGGAAACTTGCATTTTAGCTGTGACAAGAACTTGGTAATCACAGCAGCAACTGCTATGTGTTTGAAAGATTGCAAAAGACACCATCATCTTTTAAAATATTCACACACATCTGATATTAGATAAGTCTAATTTTCTGGAGCTGTATTTTTACATTAACTTATGCTTATCTTCATATCTACTGCAATGACTACTGACTGCCTATTTTCCAGCTCAAGCTCGTAACATATTGTATATCCTAAGGGATGGCAGGGATGCTAAATTTCACATGTGCTCTACCATGTGATAGAAGTAGACACAGGGAGTAAACAGCTGTTACTGCATAGAGTTGCCCTAAGCTAATTTATGCAAGAAAAAGTAGTCTGACTGATAGGAGAGGTGGAACATTGCAAAAGATTTAAAATAAAAAAAAATTGGTATTAGCAGTAAACAGCCCTGTCCATGTCCCTTTTTAGCCACTCCCACTGTCCTTTTTTTTTTTACCCTGGGTATGCCTTTTTAGAGTGGAAGTATAACTCTGTATATATAAATAGATTTACTAAAATAGTGTTTACATTTTAGCAAACTTCATTTACAACACTTAAATGATTGCACTTTTTATTGGTAAATGCTACTAATGGATGAAAGCAGTCATTAAAGAAACGATTAGTGGGGTGTGAAAATGGAAATATGTCTTATGTGCTCATAAATTCTTTATGGAGTGTCTGCCTGGAGTTTTGGTAGTAGTAAAGCTTTTGTATAAATAAAAGGCACCCCTCTCATTGAAGAGAGCTGGAAGTTTTGAACCAGGATCAGGACCATTTATTGGCTCACTGTAAAAGATGTAAAGAGAAAGCTTTCGGCCGACAGGCCTTCTTCAGGCTCTATTCTTGTCGTTTGAAAAAATCTTAGAACACACAGCTTATGTACATTTGAACACCAGAAGGAAGCACATAGATTTTTGCTAATATAAATAAAGGTGCTTTTAGATGCTAGATGGAAATCATCAGACAGGGAGGGGAGCAGCTCCTGTGATCGCAGAGGGGGCCCAGAGCTGTGGGGGGCCCCAACTACTAACCTTCCCTTCCTCCGATAGAAGGGACTATAATTCAGATCAGGTGTTTTTGTGGCTACACTTGTTATGGGTGTGAAGATTATGATAGCCACACTTATTTTATGACCCTTGTGAGATGGGCCCCCAGGTGGTGAAGGGGGGGGGGGCTTGAATTGTAGTTACGCCACTGTCGGCAGAGTAAGTAGAGCATCTGTACAGGACTTGGTCCCCAAACTGTCGCATGAAAAAGTACGATGCATCATTTACAACAAGACACCAAAAGAGCGATACTAGTATACAGTTTATACACAGCAAGTTGTTAAAGAAAACATCTACATGCCATCTTTTTTCTGATGATTGTCAAACAAGGTGTGTATGAGATCTGCAGATCTCATAGACTATGAATGCATTTTGCAGGAACGGATCTTTTGCAGGAACAGATCTTCTGCAGATACTGATCTTTTGAATGTGTACAGCATCTTTGTGTGCATCATCTTGCAAAGATTTTTATCTGATAGGGAGTTCAGCTCAATAGAATAGACTGTGTAGAGTATGGCTCTCATACTACATGGAAGGGGGTAAAATTGGTCTAAGATCTTTCATTAATGTTTCAAGTGTTAGTGTGTACACACCATTAGTGGCTAGTGTACAGAGTACACATGAGAAGGTTGTCATGGAGAAGTGCATGTAAAAATAGTCAGCCAGGAACTCCTCATGTCTCTGCACAGGGAACAAGTTCCATCCTGCATCCTACTTGCATTAAACGTTAAACTTCGAATTTAAAAGGAAACTGTCACGACAGAAATACCTGCTCTGAAATACCTGACCCACTATGAAGATGCTAGCTGCCTGAGTAACTTGCTCATCCTCTATTTTGTGAGTTTCTGATTCAGGCCAGTGAGTAACCAGTGAAGCCATGAGTCAGCATGACAGCAAGAAAACATGCATTTTAAATATAAAAGAAGAACAGTTCTCACTTCAGCAAGAAAAGTTCTACTAAACATTTCTTGTTGCAGTTATTTACATAATCTGCTAATTTTAAAGTCATTTGTATGTGTTGTTTTGCTTTTTGTTTGCTATTTTGGTCTTCTGAATTTGTTCTAATTCAACCCGCTGAGAAATTTTATTTTGAACATAAGGAAATATTTTTTGGGGTCATCTCTGTGTCTGCTATGTATGAAATGGAAGGCTTTTGTTTACCTCTCCTTTAATTGAAAAGACATATTTCTAAAAAGTAAAATGTTCTAAAAGAAGACTCCTGATTTAGCCTGACATCCACCAGCTGAGGAGAACAATGTTTTTACGGTGTTCAATTATAAAGTTCTGAGCATCATTAATAATATATACAGTGAGTGATGCTTCTTGGACCTAACATATGTCATTTCACGTGGAAAGTATGTTATATACACAAGTTAAAGGAAAGATAAAAAGGAACAACCTTTATTGTTTACGACAAGTTCATTTTTTTTTAGGACACCTGCATATGCAACACTCGTGCCATTTCATTTCAACCCTTATGCTGGGAACACACGATGTAATTTCCCGTCCAATCGGCGGGAATCAGGCGATTATTTCCGATGTGTCCGATCTGATTCTAATTGAGGAAGGGATCGTTTTTTCAAAGTTATCATCGGAAAATTGATCCCTTTATGGATCTGGAGTAGTTTGGACTTGTACACACGTTACAACTTCCTGTCCAAACACCTGATGGGAAATTTCATTGTGTGTTCCCAACATAAGACTGCTGCAGACATGCCAAAAACATACCAATTTTCATGTAAGCCAACATTTAATGGTATCATGTTTTTTCATATCTGTCACACTGTGTAAAATGGCTATGCTGTCCTTCATTCTGGCTCCTATTCTCACATGACCTTAGTGGTGGGGTGAGGTGACCACTATCACTTGCTAGATGCAGAGATAGCTAATTGTATGATGATTAGCTGACCTGATATGCAATGTGAGGCTTCCAGCTAGAATGAAACTTTCTACAAATCCAGAGTTGTTCTTTAATAATATCACATGACTATACGCTTATGTCACACGTGTCTTTGTAATATTTCTGTTTCTCTATATCCTCCATTTATTATGATATAATAACCTACTTTATTTCTATAAATATCATATTAGTTTCTCTAAGGAAATAATCCTCTGGTCATCACATTGTTGATGATCCTTCATAAATCAGAGTATGTATATATAACATGGATCAAAATATATTGATCAACAGTACAATGTTGACATTACACCTGTTGTACATGACTATAGCAGCTGGAAACAGCTGTTTTTTAATGGAATATCTATACCTATATAAGCATACAGAGGCCCATTATTAGCAACCGTTACACCTATGTTTTAGTGAAATGTTGTGTTTGCTAGTTTAAGCTAATCATTTTAAAAGGTTAACGTGGTCATTAGAAAACCCTTTTGCAATTATGTTAGCACACCTGAAAACTTGTGCTGATTAAATAAGCAATTAAATTGGCTTTCTTTAGGATTATGTATTCAAAAACATACTTAACCGCTTGAGTACCAGCAGTCTCTGGCCCCTTAAAGAGACTCTGTATCAAAAAAACTCTCCTGGGGGGTACTTACCTCAGGAGGGGGCAGTCAATAAGGCTTACACGTCCTCTGCAGCTGCAGGCAATGCAGGAATGGCTCCCCAGAATCCTCCCCGACAAGCCTGAGAAGGGATGATTTATTTGCCTCTCCGGGATCCAGCGCAGGCACAGTTTGGGCAAGGCGGAAATAGCCAAGCCCAATTGTATCTCCTCTACTGCACAGGAGCAAAAGGACTCGAGTCTGTGCAGTAGAGCGGATTGATCTGGTTTGGCTATTTCCACCTTAACCCGAAGGAAGAGCAGCTAGTGCACCTGCGCAGGATCGCGGTAGGTAAATATTTACCTTGCCGCACTTTGGGCGACCAGGGTAGGCTAACGGAGGAGGACAGGGGAAGCCTTGTTAGGATTCAGAGGCTTCCCCCTCCCGAGGTAAGTATCCCCCAGAGGGATTGTTTTGAATTACAGATCCTCTTTAAGGACTCACCGACGTCTCGGTGAACAGACCCGTCGCTCTTGCTGTTCACACCGCTCTCCTATTGCTGAAGCCTACTCCCTCTGTCGTTACTATGAAAGCAGAGCTCCGTGAGATGGTCAGGAGCGATTTCATTGGCTATTGACCCAGTTATCACTGTAAGCCAATGTGATTGGCTCACAGTGATTACAGGGTTAGGAGCCAATGAAAGCTTACAGAGCTCTGCTGTCATAGCGATGGAAGAGTGAGTGGGCTGCTGCAGCGGGGGAGCAGCATGATCGGCGGTAGTGGCGGGTCCATGCAGCACAGTTATTGGTATCTACTCCCTAGCAGAAAGAACAGGTAGGTTTCAATTAGCTTGGTACAAAAGCGGTTAAAGTTACCAGAAACAAAGAACTTTCTTCTGAAACTGATCTGTCTATTTTCGCTATGAATCATTTCCAATTTATGCCTTTACAGAGCTGTGCAAACTGTCTCTAACTGCTGGGGAAAGGGATGTTGGGGGCACTTGTGAGTAAGAGGACAACTACATTTGCATTAAAAGGACCCATGGTAAGAGGAGATTGGAGGCTTCCATATGTATTTCCTTTTAAACAATACCAGTTGCCTGACTGTCCCAATGATCCTGTGTCTCTAATACATTTAGCCATAGACCCTTAACACACATATGCAGGTACTCTGACTCAGCTGACTCAGGGTTTACTGGATTAGCCATATGCTTTTTCCAGGGTTTTGTCTTAGACACTACTTATGCCAGAAGATCAACAGGGCTGCCAGACAACTGGCATTGTTTACATGGAGATAAATATGGCAGCCTCCATATCCCTCTCACCTCGGGTTCCCTTTAATGTAACAATAGATCTCACTAACCCTGTGTCTATGAGAGGATCCTCTCTTCTCTCTCCCAAACCACTTTTTCCACTTCAGCATAGGAATGAGCAGGTAAAATTTGCCTAGTCAGATTCACTGCAAAACTGGCTGTTTTGGGTAAGGCAAATTCTTCATTAATCTGAGGCAAAATTTTGCAAAATCTTTCATGGTTAATCGCAAAGCCCCCAAATTTACTTCACTGCCTCCCCATTGCAGGATGCCACATAAGCTGGGATAACCCAGGTGGGCGAGGCCCCATTCTGGCGAGCTCGGAATTCCCTGGGTACTACAAGTATAATACACTTAGCTGGCTGCATTCCAGTGACATGTTAGGCTCTCCTGGGAGCTGGCCTGGAGAGCCGGCTTCCTCCCCGGTTTGGATTGGCATCCCCAATGGCACACAGGTGCATTCTGCCCCTTCACTGGGTTCTGTTCATTCATGGACACATCTGCTAAAAAGGCCCCACACCTCTTATGCAGCTCCTGAGTTGCTATTTTTACACCACAGTCGTAGGCCATTATTTTTTCACAAGCAATGCAAGCCTGAGAGAACACATTTTAGAGCAGTACAAAAAATTGTAACAACAGTGGTCAGATTTTTGAAACAAAATCTTAATATGCAAGACAAAGTTTACAAGGACCTCTGTTCAGACTCACATGAAGCCAGCGTATGAACACATCAGTTCAGTCTTCAAGATTTGCTGGTGCAGTATATCCCAGAAACGCATGGTAGCCACTCAGCCGTGACCAAGCCAATCCCATTGAGGGGACCCTATGCTAATGGTGGATGCAGCTGCATGCTAACCATGTAGTGAGGGTATCCATAATAGGACACATACCAGTTAGGATAAAAGCAGACTTACCTAAGATACCAGAGCAGTAGACCCTAATCTCATTCTAGTACAGTAAGACATCAGCGAGAGAACCACCAACACAATCCCCCTGTGCTACTGCATAAACCAGACCAGTAACAAACACAAGTGTTAGCTGCTCAGATCAGGCTAGTAACTAGCACATGAGGAGCAAGAGGCTGGTCTATGCATAACGAGACACATTTTGAAGCGGACCTAAACTCTTGCACAGGAGAGAAGGAAAACATAGTGAAATGCACCCTGTATGTATTTAGAGAGTTTAGCCTGTTTAAATCCCCCTCATTTGTATCTAATCACAAGTTGTAATTTGATATTTCCCCTGTGTCACAGAGATGGCAGATAAGCTAATTTGAAAGCACAGGATGTTAAAATAAGTCTGCTTCTGTGAATCAGGAAGTAGAAACAGTACAGATTTATTTTAGTATTTGTATCAGCTATAACAAAGAAATGTTTTTGTTTAAAGCTTGTTATGCGGTTGTGTATCTTTTAGAGCAGAAATGATGTTCTGAGTTCAGGTCTGCTTTAAAGGGACCTCTGCTCAGACTCAAATGAAGCCAGCCAATGAACACAACAGTTCAGTCTAGGAGATTTGTTGGTGCCGCATATGCCCAGGCATGCGGGGTAAGCCCCTCATCTGCGACAACACCAATCCTATTGAGGGGACCCTATGCTAATGCTAGCGTAGCATTGTTACTTTTATGTTACTTTTGGAGAGTTTTATATGTATGCAGCCTGTATCAGTCTGAATGATGTTAAAGTGTTCTGAAACTCAGCATTTCTTCTTTGGTCTAAAATATTCCTTACAGCTTTAAACCTTCTAGCAAAACTAAAATTGTAGCAGAACAGCATTCAAATAGTTAAACACAGCACTTTATCCTGCCATGGAAAGCCCCTACAGATTAAGGTAAGGGGTATAAATGAACCTGTATTCTTATTCCCTAGGAAAGCGAGGATATCTAGTGGTATGCTTGTTAAAAAGGATTTCCAGACTCTGCCATAAGATCCCCCATGCTTTTCCATGTTAAAAATAATAGAATATTCAAACAATGTTCAAGCCTCCAGCCCCCCCCCCCCCCCCCATACCATGGACCATGCGGGCTGGTATAGCACAGGGTGCAAAGTCCTACACAGCTGGGGCTCCACATTTTGGCTATCCCAGCCTGCATGGGGGACAAGGGGTTAAAGAGGCTCGGGGGGGGGGAGGGGGGGGGTTTAACCCACATCATTTTTTTTCCACACTGAACATATAAAAAAGTACATTTATATACTGTATATTCTGGTGGTTAAGACTACTTTTTAACCCTTGAAAATCTTCTGAAGAGTCAGGGTTTGTCTTATATGCCGGGTGTCATTGATGCCGGGTAATACCCCCTATCCTGTTACCGACTCTCAGATCTCGCTGCTGAAGACTGTAGTAAAGCGGCACAGGCGCACATGTGCGAGATCTGAGAGGCAGAGAAGGGGGTAATTAGGATGCAAGGGTTGGCCAGAAGGGTGAAAGAGGCGTGTTTTATGGGCACAGCGCGATCTAGTCTTCCATACTGCTCTTATAAACAGGTAGCGGGAGAGATGACCAATCCAACCAGTCAATCTCCTATATACTGTTATATACTGTGTACCACATACGGTACAGCACTAATATCTGTTCAGACGTAGCACCAGTTTATGTTTTTTTTTTAATTTTTATTTGGTGTGCATTGGAAGAGGGGTAGTCTTATACAGCGAGTATATCCCAAACTCTATATTTTAACTGGAAAAGTTGGGGGGGGGGGGGGGTCGTATTATACGCCAACATATACAGTACATGTTAAAGCGGAATGAAACCCAGCATTTCTTCTTTGCTCTAAAATATTATTTACAGCATATTATATACTGCCACCATTTTTTTTTTACTAGAACAGCGTTCAAAGTGTTACACACAGGACTTTACAAGTTCCTTGCCAGGACTCTAGATAATGTTGTCTTGTGTTTACTTTATTGTATCAAGTGAGTAATGTGACACATTCTCTGACTGTGCAGAGTCTCCTGAACACAGAAAGACAATCAGAAAGTATTTCTGCTTAAATTAAAAGATGAATAAACCTGTTATGAATAAAATGCAAAGTCAGCTCACAGAGCAATAAAAGTGTACTTTGGGAACTTGTCATTTCGAAATGAATAATAATACTTATGCACAAAAGCAAATATGATAACCGTATGGCATATACAAAGTAGGAAAACATGTTTTTATTGAATATTATGTCAGGGTTTTATACCCCTTTAATACATTTTCTGTAATTTCAGCGCATTGACTTGGCTAAACGTTCCTATTTTTTTCCTCAGATTTTAGCATCAATTTTCTCAAAAACTATAGGGTCTTTTTGAATTTTTTTTTTGTTCCCACTGCCCTCCTTAACATACTCTTTAAATGTTGTGTTTCTAGCACATACGGAGGCTTTGCTATACACAAAGTCAGCGGTTGGTGAAACATTTGCCACACTCTGCACGAGAACTTTAACCACTTCAGGACCATAGGCTTACACCCCCCTAGTGACCAGGCTATTTTTTACAATTTAGTGCTTTGCAGCTGTAATAGCTTGCTGCAAAGCCATAGAACACAGCACACAAACTGATCATCTCCCCTCCTTTTCTGCTCACCAACAGAGCTTTCTGTTGGTGGGCTCTGATCGCTGCTGTATTGTTATTTTTTTTATTTATTTGTTTTGATTTTTTAAAATAAATGTGCCTATTCCCCTCCCCCTCCCTCCCCCCGCCAGCCAATCAGGGTGATCCCTTCTCATTGGCATCAGCCTATGAGAGGGGATCGCGATCGGAACCATTCTAGGGCACAGCCGAGTGACACGGCTGTACCCAAAACAGTGCTGCGGTAGATCACTGCACTGTGCAATGTAAATAGATGGCGGTTTCACTGTCTAACATCAGCATGTGTGATTCCCTTCCAAAACCCCGCCCCAGAACTTGACACCTTTCGGCGTTAGGCGGTCCTGTGGCTGCCACCTTCCCGATGCATATCGGCGTTAGGCGGTAAGGAAGGGGTTAAAGTCGATTTTCTCAAAAACTATAAGGTATTTTTGAAAAATGTTTTTCCTTTCCTTTTCTTTCCTTTCCACTGTCTAGGATGTATGGGGGCTTTGCTATTAACTGCAAAATTGGCAGCCAGTGACTTCAATGTAAAAAATGCTAATGCAATTTTTTTTTTAATTGTGTTAACCCCGAATGGCAAACAGCCCCATGTTCACCAAAAACTGTTCGCCAGCGAACTGTTCGGGCCATCTCTACTAACCGAGGATCCTGTGTTGGAACGCGGGACCATAGGAGGAAAGGGAAAACTCTATGGGACCCAGAGCCTTCCCTCTCCTTAGGTGCGTATCTGGTTTTTTTTGTTTTTTGTTAAATCACTTCAGACTCACTATAAGTCTGCCTCCCACATATTTAAAGGCCCATACACACAGAGTACAAATGTCTGTACAGACACGTGTTGTGCGATGGTTTGCACGACAAAGACAGTCTGCAGACTGTCTGCAGACACAGCCATGTCCGAGCAATTGAACTGGTGAATCGCTCACGGGTTCTGTCGCTTGAACTTTCGCAAAGTCTGTCGCTGTCCTCACGTGTGTATGGAAGTCTTCTGCAGACAGTAGAGTCGCCCTCAACAGACATCTGGTTGTCGGCTCTATCTGTCACAGACAACTTCCGCCGTGTCTTCGCCTTTTCTGTTCTTGCATGTGTACAACTGTCGCGAGCATGAATTGTCGCTGCCATTAATCAATTGATGTCTCTTGTCTGTTTGTCGCTGCTCACAGCTACAGGCATTTGTACGTAGTGTGTATGGGCCTTAAGTACAGCCTACCAGGATAAAGTGCAGCTTAATAACTGAAAGTCTTTTGGTGACGAACACACCAGACATATTGAGTAACACTTGTAGAGACTGTGGCCCATATGCAATTAACTTTTTCTCTTTGATTTTCTCCAAAGAGATCATTTCCATCTTCTCTTTGCAATTGAAAAAGTGCTATCAAAATTATTTTCAGTATTTTTTTGCTTGCTTCTTTGCATTTGGTTTTTACCCCATATGTTCCTGACAATTTATGACAAGCCGTGAAAATATCACCTAGGAGAAAACTTAGGAGAAAAAGTGAAGTACTTTTGAGCCGGTATATATTAAAAGAAATCTCCAAAATTGGCTAACAGTAAGCACCCCTTATGCATATCAACTGAATACCTAACAAATATGAGAACCTAACAGAAGTTATAAGCCTTCATAGCCCACCCTAATTAGTGTTGAAATGAAGGGAACAGGAATAGGCGTTACGGAGGAAGGAAGGTAGTAGGGCATGGATGGTGGTGGGACAGTTGGGTGGAAGACAGCATGAAATGGACGTACCCAGTGACCAGTAAGTGAATGTGAGCATTGGGTATATTCAGTTTGTCTTGTAATTGTGCGTGGTGATAGATCTGGTAGATGCAACAAAGTAGTGCAACTTTTAGGATGTCCGATATTGCTGCTACAGTGATCTCTGCGCATACGTTTAATAAAGTAATGAGCTAACGTTAAATAACGATATTACTAGTAATATCGGTAAATAACAATTTAAGCGCAATGTTAAATAACAATTTAATTGCTGTATTACATTATCGTAAGTTTACTGAGAATGTTACATCTAACTATAATATAACCTCGCCCTACTCTCACACAGAGCCCTCCCCTGGTGGTGCCTAACCCTAAGACCCCACTAGGGGTGCCTAACCCTAAGACCCCACTAGTGGTGCCTAACTTTAAAACCACCCTGGTGGTGCCTAACCCTTAGACACTTCTGGTTTTGCCTAACCCTAAATCCCCTCCTTGTGGTGCCTAGCCTTAACAACCCCCTGATCCCTGCTCATTATAATACCATACATTTCAATGTAATTGCACCACCCGCTAAATAGAATAACAGCTTGCTATATTACGATAAATAACAATTGCACCCATATATATTGATAAATAACAATTTGGCAGCAACGTTTTCAACTGCTCCTAGCCGCAGCAGTGTTCTATGCAATCCACTAATGGTAGTGGCAACAATATTCCTGGCTGCTTCCCAGGTGGCTGAGCAGTTTCATAATGTCAGATATGCAAAACAGCCTTGTGGAACGTTGAGATATATGCATTCACACTTTTACTTTTGACAGCTGAAGGTGTTCATGTTGGCCCTGGAGTAATGCTGCAGAGCCCTAGGATATTGTGTCATCCACTTTCAGAAGTTCTGGCTTACTTACTGTATTATTATTTTATATAATCATTTTGTAGTAGTTTCTATGTCAACCATCACCTTCAAGTAAAGCTTTCACCCTAAACAGTTATTTGTGATTTTTACAACAGAATACTTTATTTAATGAAAGGCTTATTTAATGTATATCTATGTAATTGAGTAGGCAGTTATTTACAAGTGAATGTAAAATTCAAAGGGGAATTGCAAGCAAATTGATTTTATTCTGTGTTTGTACACGCAGTACTGCACTGACTCCAGATGTTCACGGCTACAGGAGATCTGTAATCTCCATAAGCTATCCTGTAGCTCCCAAGAGAGCTTATTTACACCAGTGGTGTGCATTAAAATAACCACCTGCATTTCTGGAATAATTACATGTTGATTGGTATTTACAAACAGGAAAAACAAAAAGTTTTGCTGTGTGATTTTAAAATAATTTTATGTTTTCAATGCTTCTTTTCATAAGTATGTATTATTTGTTGGTGATTAGGAAAGACTGCAGAATTAACCCTGTTTAAACAGGATGAAACTTATAAATTTTCTCACATTACTTATTTTTTTAAATTTAAATATAAGGGGCCTGGTACATGAGCCTATGATAATTTTGCTGTGTGCACGTCAATATTAATGGTACTAACACCAGTAGAGTACTGTGAAATTAGCGTGGCCTGGGGTACATGGATAATGTGAGTATTTGTCATGATTAGTTGCTTAATGTGCATTACCAGAGCAAAACGTGCCTTATCCATTTACTCCGGTCACACTAGTTGTGCCTCAGGCCCTAGGATAGAAAAAATTATGAGATAAGAGATAAGGGTCCTTAGTTAATTAAAGGAACACTATCGATTACCATTTTTTTTAACCTTAGATTGAGAGAGTTGGCACATAATTATGTATACATTTCACTTTCTTATCTCTTTTGTTTACTGTATCAAATTCCTTTCACTCTTAACTGATGGCAAGTCTGGCCAAATCTGATGGCCCGGTGAACCATGAGGGGAGGGGGAATGCCCTCACACTACATATGTTACTCCTGTGTGTGAGAAAGCTCTGACTGACAGCTGCCAGTATCCCCTGTCTCTAAGTGAGCTGTCTGCAGAGAGCAAAGGAAATGTAACTTGTTAATTGGGGTTGAAACCTGACACCACAGCTTTTCATACTTTTTTTGCATTTAGAGAAAAATACTCTGTAGTCTGATATGCACAAAACAACACTGGCTGTGCATTGAAGCAGACACCCCTTTTGCAAATGATTTGTTCCAATAGAGTTAACTTCTACACAATTCTAAACAATGAATTAAAGCTTTTGCCTCTGATATTTAACATGAAAAGTAGGAAAATGTTTACACAACTACTTAGACATCATTGGCGCGCGCGCAACTTTTGCGCACGTAAAGTTTTATGCCCGTGCGATAACTAACGTTTTGCGTGCAATAACGCGGACATTTGCACGTGAACGGGCGCAAATGTCCCGTTATCACGCGCAAACGTTAGTTATCGTGTGGGCATAAGACTTTGTGCACGCAAAGGTGCGCGTGTTAGCTGCATAGCACGGCCGTGCCATCAGTTAGCGCTCTTTTGTGAATCGCGCCCCTTGTGTTAAAATGAGAAACTCATTTAAGAATATTCGACATATGAGGGCCATGCATAAAGTAACAATTGTTTTAATTGAATCAATTAAGGAAACATTTAATTATTATTATTTTTTTATTTCAGACACACTGGCACATATGCAATTAATGTTTTCTTCTTACTTTTCTTCTAGGTGATAACTAAACTTTTTGGAATAACTGAAATTGATACGCACTTTGTTGTGAGAGACTCTGATGGTTTATTTTTATATATTGCCAAGATTAATGGCAACATTATTTCTGCTTGATTACTTTGTTTCTATGCACAC
This sequence comes from Hyperolius riggenbachi, assembly GCF_040937935.1. Classification (NCBI taxonomy): domain Eukaryota; kingdom Metazoa; phylum Chordata; class Amphibia; order Anura; family Hyperoliidae; genus Hyperolius; species Hyperolius riggenbachi. Next base: position 217,263,265 of record NC_090649.1, on the reverse strand, counting down.
ATAAAACAAAGACATTTTATGGTGCTTTTAACAGAATTTGGCAGTTCGGAGTGTCAAAATTTGCTGCCACTCAAAGGATTGAAATACAAAAACCCACATGCTTCAACATAATGAATGACCAACACTGCTGGTATGGTAATAATGCTGCTCTTTACCTTAACATAAAATCAAGTTTTGTATATGAGAACATATAATAGACCAAACTCTCTTTTATTTACATCTAATTTAAGGATTATTAGAAGATATATAAGATTTCTAAAAACAATCACTACAAAACCCAGAATGCATAGACAGCAATACATTCTAATAAATGGATCCTGGGTTTAAAAGTGTATTAATCAGCAGTTAGGCTACACAAAACTCAAATCATTGGGTTGCATCTATCTTAAAGAAATTGCTCGAATCAGTTTCACGACCCCAAAATATTTTGGATTTCCTAGTACCACAGACATAGATTTTAAAAGACAAAAACAACCCCAAACGTGTTATTTGCTGTCAAGGAAGCTCATTGGGAGTTCAGTTTATGGTAGTAGATAATAATACTATGCATTAGGATTTCTGTAATTCCATGCTTTTTGATACATACTATGAATAGTTCACTCATAGCATTTACAGCAGCAAATAGGGATACGGGTTAATCCAGCACAGACATGTTTACTTATTCTGAATTGTATTATGCCCTAGCAGGTTCAGTCTAAAGAGTCTGCAGTTTTCTGGTGAACTACTAAGCAGAGTAGGTAGTATAGTCAAACATCTCTAAAAGCATGGATAATCTTACTGTAATGATCTGCCCAGCTGTCTGCTCAGGCAGACAGCTGTTTGACTATCCTTTAGGTCTGAGTGCTGCAGGTCTCTGGAAAAGAGACCTGTCTTCACTTTGCAAGTGTCAGAGTTGCTCTGCTGCAGAGGAATTTGCATATACTTGTCATGCAAATTGCTTAGCTGCTTCCTTTGATGGTTTGCAGTATAAATACCATTCTCTCCCAGAATTCCTTGCTGGTCATGATGGTTTGTTCCTGCTTACTCACCTGGAGTATCAGCCTTGCTATTGTTTGCTAAAGATTATCTTAGAGTATTCCTTGGGACTGCACTAGGCATCCCTTCTAGCGTAGTCAGGTTGAATTATCTGTCTTGTCTTATATCTGTCTGTCTTTTGCGATTGTCTTGTCGCCAGCGGCGGTAGATAGGAAATCGTTCTGCCTTAGGGGTGCTAACCAGAGCAGCGGTTGCTACTGGTAGCCCCATCTGTCTGCCTGTCTGGATCGCATCCGCCCTAGCGGTAGCGGCGGTGGTTCCTTCTGTACTCTTTCTGGGAGTGTAGGCCAGAGCTGCAGTTGCTGCTGGCTACTCTCTCTTTCTGTCTTGTCTGGTACGAACGCTTGCTGTAGGCTCGGTGTGGTAACCGTTTAGCAAGCGTTCGCGTTCTCTATTTTCGTGTTTGTGTAATTTTGGTTAATTAGGGTGGCATGCTTATCACTGGGCGCCTAACACGTGGTGATCATGTCTTTAACGCGTTCGCTGTTGCGAATGAGTGCAGTGTACGTGTTTAGCTAGCGTTTGCTATTTTCCTTGATGTTCTGATCATTGTTATTTGCTGTGTCTTTCCTGCTGCACTTGTGCTCTGTCTGATTCGGTCTTGTGTCACTATTGGCAATCGACACTCTTGCGATTGCGTTCCCACTTCGTTTCCGCTGTTGTGTGTTCACCGTCGCTGGGTGGCGAATAGATTGGTGGACAGACATACACTCCCTCTTACGATTGCGTTCCTATTTTGTTTCCGCTGTTGTGTGTTCACCGTCGCTGGGTGGCGACTAGATTGGTGGACACACATACATTCTGCTTCTGTGTTCTCTCTCTCTTTAAGGGCTATCTTGTCCTCCATTGCTTCAACTCGTGCAATTCCCATCTGGCATCTGTGGCAGGGCAGAGGCTGTGTTCCTCTGCACTCCACAGCTCCATCTGCCGGTGGGAATTTCCCTCTACAGGTGCATAGCACCATAGCTGGGTTCTGTTAAATTACACGTTTGTGGAGGATTTCCGCAGTGTCAGCGCACATCTTGTGCGCTGACCACGGAGATAATTCCGCAATCGTTACACTTACACTTTAAAAAGTGGATTGGTTCACTCCATGATATCTTCTACTACCAGATTCGGTGTGTTAAAGTTTAATCAGCTATACTAGGCAGCACTCACTGCCAAAATGGGTCTTTATCCAGTAGCACTTCCTAAGACTTTCAGCTTAGCAGATGGCGATTGCAACATATTTTACTTCTATCCTTTGAACATAGGCCATAATTTCACTTCCTTGTGTACCTACTTTCCATGTCTATGGCTTTCAATGACCGACAATCATCTTCCTCAGGAAGTCTGCGTATAAGACACTATTGAAACCTGCAACACTGTTTAAGCATTCAGATTGAGTACACAAAACATGGCTAAGGATTTCCATTTGGACTTGCACCAGTCCCTACTCTAACTCTGCACCACACATAAGACTGTATGGGGCACCCTACTTATATACCCACAATACTGATGATGTAGCTAGGTTAAGTGACACACTTAGCATTTTTATGCTTAGTCATCTGGATAATGGAGAATTCCTCTACAATGCAATGTGGTTTATAGATTTTCTGCTTCTCTTTCATTCACATCTCTCGAGGACAGAAGCTCCTCTCTTCCCCGTGTTGCTTCCCTTTTGCAGCCTCACTTTTCCATTTGCAGCCTCCTCTTCCATATGCAGTAATGCCTATTCCATGTCCAGATGACCAAGCAATAGCCACCCTAAGCCTAGGCCCATGTTGCCTTTCCAAAATTCCAGCTCTGGCTGCATGTAGCTAACAGCATTTGCTTCCCAGCCCCAGTGCCTCATGCTAAGCCCTAGTCACAAGGTTAGTAAAGCCATTGACCTAATAAAGCCCTACTAGTACTGTTTAATGCAAGAAGTATTGGTTCTCAAAGACAAGCTGCTAATTCAGCATATACAGTACAGACAGTACAGACCAAAAGTTTGGACACACCTTCTCATTCAAAGAGTTTTGTTTATTTTCATGATTATGACTATGAACTGTAATGCTGGGGGGTCATACTTTTTGACCACCCAGCGCAACAAGGCAAAGAGCTGGATAATGGAAGAGGTTACACAGGCTGCCCAGAGCAACTGCAGCTCTGGGCTTCTGATATCGTTACAAATAGAACACAATGGCAGCGCAGTGCGATGTTGAGCTGCCTTCGTTCGCAATGTGCTGCCTTAGCAAAAGCAAGCATTCAGACAGGTACAAGACAGGACTATAGATTGGAGCTTAACTGGTAGCAACCGCAGCTCACAGTCACATCCACAGAAGCAGAGCAAGCAGGCTAACAACAGTCACCAGCAAGCATCCACCCAGGCAAGACTACAGGATAGAACGTAACTAATAGCAACTGCAGCCTATAGTTACATTCCCAGAAACTAGAGTAGCAGGAATACTACCAGTCACCAATGTGGTGATGGCAGAATCCACGCTATCTGGATAATGGACTTCACTGACCCACTGCGGATGCAGTGAACGTCCATCAAGCATAGAACTAGGCAATACACAATAATAAGAAAAATAACAAACGGCTCAACTAACGGATAAATATATATTAGCTGTCTGCATATATATTTATCAAGAAGTAGCTAAAGCACAAGTAATAAGGTCGCATAGAATTACAATAACAGAACTATACAGAGTAACAAGGTGCCCAGCAGATCACCGTACTGACCCCTTTGACGGGCGGGGTATAAAATGGGAGGCAGACTTTTATGCTGGCATCAGCCAATGGATGCAGGTATGCAAATCTCCACACAGCTGAAAGGTAATCACTCAATCCTGAGCAGGCTTGATTACCATTTGCTAGCTGGCTGTGAATGCAAAGGACTCCCATAAGAAATACATGCAATATTATGTAACAACATGCATGCAGGAAATTCAGGGCTATCTGGCCACAGCTCAGCTGCAACAAGCAATTGGTGGAATAATGACAGCATCCTGAGCTGCTCAGAACTGCAGTGCAATTGCAAATGACAATGAGACCCATTGCAAATGCACAACCGAATGCAAGTAGATAAGCCAGAACTGTCCATTTGCAGCTCCACTGCAACGGACAGAATACGCTACACGAGGGAACCTTACAGTTCCCCCCTCCTTTAACCTGCTTGCCGGTTATCCCGAGGTCAGCTCGGGGTAACCTGCGTAGGAGGATTTCTCAGGCCCCGCTGAAAATGTTTTTCCCTACACACAGCTAGCATTTTGCTGGCTGCGTGTGGTATGCGATCGCCGCCGCTACCCGCCGATTCACCGCTACATGCCGCGCTGAGCCCCCCCCCCCAGACCCCTGCGCAGCCTGGCCAATCAGTGCCAGGCAGCGCTGAGGGGTGGATCGGGTTTCCCTTTGATGTCCCGACGTCATCCCGCCCTGTCGCCATGGCGATCGGAGTGGGTGGGGGGGGGGGGTGCCGCTGCTCAGCGGCTATCATGTAGGGAGCCCTGGGGTCGCTACAAGATTTAAAAAAATAAATAAATAAATAAAAGTGCTCTGCTGCCCCCTTGCCGCGGGAATTGGACCAGCAAGGGGGTTAAAGGTGGCTTCCAGGTGCCTATAGAAACTGGCATAATTCTCCTGAACCACCCAAACCAGAAAATCAGATGTAGAAAGTCCAGCAAGCTGATCTGACTGATAACTCATGAAGGTCGGGACAGCCCGACAAGACCAAATTCCAGAATCAGGCACACCAAGACTGAACCAGAACCTCCAGAACCATGCCCATCAGTACTACAAGCCCCAGTGTGATACCCATCAGAACTGTGATTTTCAGGAAAAAGCTCCTGAAACTCTCTGAGCGATACCCACCACCTTCCAGGCACTGTCCAAAAATGCCAAACCTTTTAATGCAATTCCCACTGGAACTGTCCTTTCCAACACAGTACCCACTGTCGAACCAATCCAAGGCACTAGGACAAGTTTCCTCAGAAATCTCCCAGAACACTTTGAAGCTCCATAGAGATCCCAAGAGGTTAGAACGCCCTTTAGGCTCACATGGAGAACTATCAAGAACCCCTATGGAACCTAGGGCAATTCCAAAGTCAGAGTTACAAGGACAAACATCGACATCAGGGCTTTCAGGGACCAGAACCATCTCTTGGCATGCAGGCAGACTGGCAAAATCAGAACATATCACCACTAAGGAAGCATCTGAGTACACTGACTATTAGTGAATATTACTGCAACACCAACTGAAGTAAGCAGAGCCTCTGAGTCCTCTGCTAGGGATCTTAAAGCATCCAACGTACTGGGTGAAGCATAAGACTCTGCGACCTCAGCTTCACTGGACAGGATCACTGAACAGTCCATGTTGCAGGGCAGAACCATGGAAGCACCTGCTGGACAGCATAATGATTCTGTGACCTGAGCTTTATTGGACGGGACTACTGAGTAATTCATGGTACAGGCTGAATTTACTGGAACATTTTCTGGATAAGGCAATGATTCTGTGATTTCAGGTTCACATAACAGATGCTCTGAACCATTTGCGGAACTAGAGCAAGGTGTGGAAACAGAAGTATCAGAACACAGAGTTGCGAATCTGAACCACAGTTCTTCAACTGTGAAGTTGGAAAATTCAGATGCTGGGGTTCTAAGGTTACTAAACATGATTGCCGAGACTCAGGAACTGATGTAGTGCATCTATTGGTGTCTGGTGGATCATATGGTTTGCAGGATGCAGAAAACAAATCAGTAGGAATTTGTTTGTATTTTTTCGCAAAACGTTTTGCGATCAATTTAACAAATTCCAGGGGGTCATCAAAAACCTCCTCGTTTTCATCAGCAACTTCCTCAGCCCAAGTTCTCATCTTGCTATCAAGCAGGTATAAGATAATAAACCTGGACTGCTAAAATGTTGTAGCTGATCTGAAGAAAGAACAGGAATTCAAAATTTTGCAATTCTGCAAGAAATTCAAAAAAGACTTATTGCCACCATTATAACGGGTTAAAGAAGCAAGGCGTGCATCTGGAGCAAGGTTAGCAGGTGATGTCGTTGCTAGGAGCAACAGAGAAACCGAATTGACATTGGTTACTGAGTGTTGCTCACACTGACTCCCAGAGCGTTCATTCAAGATCTCATTTCATGCATCAATTAACGGAATCACAAAGTCATGCACACACAGATTCATTTCAATCAAAGAAAAAGCAGACTCAATACATGCATGCAAGATTATGTTACTCTTAGCAGTGCAAAATTCATAGAAATATTTTGGATCATTCTCCAATTCATAAATCAAAGCTTCAATTTCCCGTTTTTCAAATGGAGGATCCCATTCATTCTTGTCAGGAACTAAACAATTATTCTAGGCATAATTTACAGTTGGACCAGTCTGCAGTAAGCTAGCTGGAGTGGACTTGTCTTGGTTTACTCCTGACAGAGAATCAACTCGATTAACTAGATCATTACTAGAGTATTTCCTATTCTTAAGAATGTCCAGGACTTGTAACAAGTGTTGAACTACAGAATATGCAATTTTTTCTTCTTGCTGCACAAATGATTTTATTTGCTAAATACTCTGTAATATTTTCTCATAAGATTATTCAGACAATTCTTTCAAACAAAAATCTTTATTCTCCCCGGCTAGCAAGGAAAGTTCATTGATAGTTTCATAGGTCCATTTGACTCCCATGAATGACAATTGAATTTCATTATCTGCTAATGACAGAGTCTGACTATGGGTCTGATTCGTAGTTGCTATGGACGACACTGCTAGTTGGGAACATTTTCTGGAACATTTACGTTTAGTTTTATGCAAGACTTTAGACTTTGCTGCATACAGATTGCTTTTAGATGCTGCTGTAGAGACATCTGATTGACTAGCAATCAGGAGTTCATTAAGAGGATATGGTAATGGAGATATTCTTAACCAGTTATGATCACAAAAGCTATGAATTCTAGAGGCTTTTCTCTCAGAGTAGTGTGATTCAAAACATCAACTGCCCAATCAAAAAGCTTGCACTTGAAGAGTGTGCAAACTATCTGATCAGCCCAGGTAGAGACAGGTGTAGCTTGGAAGTCTGGGTTTGACAAAAATCTAACACATTCATGCAAAAATGTGTCTGCTGTTTCAGGGCCAAGCTTTTCAAATCTTTTAAAAAACAAGGAACCATAATACACTGTGTCAGAGCCCTCCTCCATGTGGGTTTGTGTTGGCCCGTTATACTGTAATGCTGGGAGGTCATACTTTCTGACCACCCAGCGCAACAAGGCTAAGAGCTGGATAATGTAAGAGGTTACACAGGCTGCCCAGAGCAACTGCAGCTCTGGGCTTCCGATATCGCTACAATTAGAACTCAAAGGCAGTGCAGTATGATGTTGCGCTGCCTTAGTTCGCAATGTGCTGCCTTAGCGATAGCAAGCATTCAGACAGGTACAAGACAGGACTATAGATTGGAGCATAACTAGTAGCAACCACAGCTCACAGTCACGTCCACAGAAGCAGAGCAAGCAGGCTAACATCAGTCACCAGCAAGCATCCAACCAGGCAAGACTACAGGATAGAAGGTAACTAATAACAACTGCAGCCTATAGTTACGTTCTCGGAAACTAGAGAAGCAGGAATACTACCAGTCACCAAAGTGTTGATGGCAGAATCCAAGCTATCTGGATAATGGACTTCACTGACCCACTGCGGATACAGCAAACATCAAGCATGGAACTAGGCAATACACAATAATAATAATAATAATAATAAGAAGAAGAAGTGTGAAACAACTGACCACCTTTTGCTTTGATTACTACTTTGCACACTATTGGCATTCTCTTGATGAGCTTCAAGAGGTAGTCACCTGAAATGTTTTTCACTTCACAGGTATGCCCTGTCAGGTTTAATAAGTGGGATTTCTTGCCTTATAAATGGGGTTGGGACCATCAGTTGCGCTGTGGAGAAGTCAGGTGGATACACAGCTGATAGTCCTAATGAATAGACTGTTAGAATTTGTATTATGGCAAGAAAAAAACAGCTTAGTAAAGAAAAACGAGTGGCCATCATTACGTTAAGAAATGACGAACATATTTTCACACTTTTTGGTCATGTACTATACTGCCACATGTGTTAGTTCATAGTTTGGATGCCTTCAGTGTGAATCTACAATGTTCATAGTCATGAAAAGAAAGAAAACTCTTTGAATGAGAAGGTGTGTCCAAACCTTTGGTCTGTACTGTATATATATTTCTTAAGGGAGGAACAAAGGTTCAATTTGTGTGAACCTTATTGTTGATACATGTTGTTCCAGTTTAATAAACTGGCAAAAAATCCTATGCCAGGCCTGGGCAAAGTTTAAAGCGGATCCGAGATGAAAAACTAACTATAACAAGTAACTTGTCTATATATCTTATCTAAAGTTTAGATAGTTTATACAGCATATCTAGCTGCAAACAGCTTCAAACGTTTATGATTTTTTATTACTGTGATACAATGGGGGCAGCCATGTTCGGGTTTGTCACATTGTCACAGGCTGAGGGCTGGAGATGCTGTCAGCTTGCATGTGTGTAAATTCAGTCCCCTCTCCTCCTCACTTCTCCCCTCTGCCTCTGAAATCAATGGCTAGTAACCTCCTCATCCTCCTGCCCAGACTGGCCTCCCATAAGCCCTTGCTACAGTGCCAAGTCACAAAAGGAGCTGTGGGCGAGGCTTGTTTAGTTTATAGTGAGAGTATTAAACCAAAACAAAAAAGTATGAGGAATGCCCTATAAACTATATGAAAGGAACACAATTATGCAATGAGTAAAAGTTTATCTTGGATCCACTTCAACCACTTGAGGACCACTCCCTAAAGACCAGGCCTTTTATTGTGAAAATGGCCACTGCAGCTTTAAGGCCAAGCTGCAGGGCTGCACAACACAGCACACAAGTGACCCCCCCCCCCCTTTTCCCCCCACCAACAGAGCTCTCTGTTGGTGGGGTCTGATCACCCCCAGGTTTGTTTGTTTGTTAATAAACAAACATTTGTTGTGTCATTTTTTATATTTTTGGTTTTTTTTTTTGTATATGACGATTACCCTCCCTCCCTCACTCCCCCCGACTGCCTATCACAGTGATCAGCTGTGATAGGCTTCAGTTTATCACAGCGGATCACTTCTGAGTCCCCCAGGAGGGCAGCCGTGTCATACGGCTGTCCCCAGTACAGCGCTGCTGCTGATCGCAGTGCTGTACACTGTGTAAAGATGGCAGTTTCGCCGTCTAACAGTCTCCCGAGACTGAAGTCGGGGCAGAGCTCCGCCCCTCAAGCAGGAGATGCGCGCGCAGCCTGCGCGCAATCTCCTGCAAATCCCAGCCCCAGGACTTGACGCCAATTGGCGTTAGGCGGTCCTGGGGCTGCTGCCGCGACCACGCCCATTGGGGCGGTTTTTACTTAGTTAAGCAGCATATGACACCAGTTGCAAATTGTGGGCTGCATTCCTCTTTTTTCAATCTCTCCCTCCCCCCTTTCCAGTGAGAGTTAGCTCACCTAATCACCATTTCCAGCATTGGCTCTCCATGGCAACAGCGGGGCCAGGTGACACACACTGTCAGGATGTACCAGCGTATTACATGCTGGCACATCCTGATGGCATGTCACATGATGCCTCTGTGGCCATGAAGACTCGATGCTGGAGATGGTGATTAGATGATCTAACCCTCTTCTTATCGCCTGCTCACAACTCTGCAGGGAGGGAAGGAGGGGGGAAATTCACAGTGCACCTGAACTGGATACAGCACTCCAGCTGCAGTTTGCCCAGCGCTATCCTATTCCCTAGTAACAGTTACATTAGTATGGGCTTAAAGAGACTCCGAGCTCAAAATAAAAACGAAATCGGTACTCACCTGGGCCTTTCTGCAGCCTAGTGTAGGTCGGGAGGTCACACGGCATCCATCTGGCTCTTCACCCAGGGCCTAGTCAGAAATGGCTCCCCGGCGGCTCCCGGCGACACGGGGCCCGATTGTCGGGCTCCTTCTTCCTGTAACGTCACGTCTGTCGCCACCACGCCGTCCGCCTCACGTCATCACGGCGGCCGGCGTGACAGTATGGCGCATGCGCAGTACTGTCATGCCGGCCGCCGTGAAGATTCGAGGCGGCCGGCGTGGTGATGACAGACCTGACGTTTTAGGAAGAGGAGCCCGACACTCGGGCCCAGTGTCGCTGGGAGCCGCTGGGGAGCAATTTCTGCAGAAAACCCCAGGTGAGTACTGATTTTGTTTTTATTTTGAGCTCGGAGTCCCTGTAATTTAACTACCCAATCAGCTACATACATAAAGCATTAACTTGCTTGGCTAAATGAAGTGGGCGAGACTAAGGAGAAAATAACTTATTTAGTAAACCAGGTCTTTAGTCTGAACCTCATTCCATGTAATTATAAGCGTAAATATTTACTCAACTATAGTGCACTCCAAGCCTGTTCAAGTCTACAGTTTATATTGTAGGATTTCCCTGTGTTGTGCTTGAACACAGTATTTTAAGAACATTAGACTATACTTTTTCTCCATTACACAAAGAAGAGAAATCATTTAAGCGTCCAAAAAAACAACTGCAAACCCTAGTAGGATATTGTAAAAAAAAATAAATAAATAAAAAAAAAAGGACCGTCTGTATTTTAAAATATTCTTACACATATTCTCACAGAAAATCAATAATTAATTGCTAACACCTGGCAGAGACCATCTGGCAGAGTTGGATAATGGAATGCTGCTTTTGTACAACATTATTATGCAGGATCATGTGCTAAGAGCAGTTCTTGAATATGTAAAGATGTATATATCTGTACATCATCATCATCAATATTCTGGTGCCATTTTCTAAGTAAAATATGACTCTGTGCCTGTAAAAACACCACTGAGATCACATTTTTGTTAATTAGTCAAGATTTAAATAGACTAGAATGACACTTCATACGTTGGGTCATATTCTAAGCATTCCTCAGGAACAATTATCGCTGCATTATACTATTTTAATCAGTATATAAATGGAAGAAAAATACTCTTAGTTGGTAGACAAAAAGGATTAATGATTAATTAATAATGTTATAGCAATTCCCTCTATTTTATGGCAGGAGGCTTTTTTTTAGAAGGGGTCCCTCCTTCTAAATCTGTAAGAACCACCCACTGTGACAAAAAGATCATCAATAATTAATTTCCAGACCTTATTAACTGGTTCAGCGCCGCAGTGCCGAAAATCTCATGCATCCGAGCAACTTTCACCTCCCATTCATTCGCCTATAACTTTATTGCTACTTATCACAATGAATTGATCTATATCTTGTTTTTTCCGCCACTAATTAGGCTTTCTTTGGGTAGTACATTTTGCTAAGAATTATTTTTTTCTAATTCCATTTTAACAGGAAGATTAAGAAGGAAATGAAAAAAATCATTATTTCTCAGTTTTTGGCCATTATAGTTTGAAATTAATATACGCTACCGTAATTAAAACTCATGTATTTTATTTGCCCATCTGTCCCGGTTATTACACCATTTAAACGATGTCCCTATCACAATTTATGGTGCCGATATTTCATTTAGAAATAAAGGTGCATTTTTTCTACTTAATTAATTAATAATGTTATAGCAATTCCCTCTATTTTATGGCAGGAGGCTTTTTTTTTTAGAAGGGGTCCCTCCTTCTAAATCTGTAAGAACCACCCACTGTGACAAAAAGATCATCAATAATTAATTTCCAGACCTTATTAACCGGTTCAGCGCCGCAGTGCCGAAAATCTCATGCATCCGAGCAACGTTCACCTCCCATTCATTCGCCTATAACTTTATTGCTACTTATCACAATGAATTGATCTATATCTTGTTTTTTCCGCCACTAATTAGGCTTTCTTTGGGTAGTACATTTTGCTAAGAATTATTTTTTTCTAATTCCATTTTAACAGGAAGATTAAGAAGGAAATGAAAAAAATCATTATTTCTCAGTTTTTGGCCATTATAGTTTGAAATTAATATACGCTACCGTAATTAAAACTCATGTATTTTATTTGCCCATCTGTCCCGGTTATTACACGATTTAAACGATGTCCCTATCACAATTTATAGTACCGATGTCGCATCCAGGAACTTAAATGCAGGGCAGTTGTTTCCTGGGGGGGCAGAAATACCACGCTCTCTGGATAGAAAGCGTTGGTATTTCTGCGGGGGAGTTAGATCGGTGAATGGGAATTATATTCCCATTCACTGATCGGTGGGCGGCGGGTGCGCGCGCGGGCGCGCACCACGCAGGGAAAGTAGCAGTGCCTTTCTGGACGAGAAAACTCGTCCAGAAAGGCCGAACTGGTTAATGACAGCTCTACTTATTTTTTTACATTGACAGGTTAGGCTCCACATAAGTGATATTTATTGTGAATCATGTTTCCTTTCCTAGACTGTAATACGTGAAAGGGCCGAGAATACGACTCGAGGTTCAGTGTCTAGGTTTGCTTATGACGTTGTGTAATCTAAGGCTGGCCCTGAGTGTAGGGACCATTTCAGTGGAGAAAACTGTATTTTATATTCTTGCAAACTGCGATTCTCCATGTTAATGGTTCCTATTACTGTGCTTCATCTTGTTGTGTGTAGGAATTTTGAAGTGCAAAGAATTAATATTGATTGCATTTTAGGGGCCTGGGCAATTAGTAAGTCATGGTGAACTAGAACCACTGAAGTAGGCAAAAAAGGACGTGAAAACCCCTCAAGAGAAATCATTGCTTAACGTTTCAACATCGGCAAGTTGTATTTTCCATCATTTATCCAAAAAGTTATAACATAAGGCAACTTCAATGAATTACATTCATCATTAATAATTGTTAAAAAGATTTTGATCGGTCATGCATAAATATTAAACTTGACAGCACAAGGTTTCTGAAAGCAAAAACACCCACTTCCCATGTGAGGACCATTCTGGTGCATGACTGCAGTGGATTTCCTGGTTAACATTTTATTAACCTCCCTGGTAGCAACCATGAGTCAGGCTCTGGGTGGAAAAAAGAAGCCAGAAGCAGTAATCCCAAGCCTGACTCGGGGTAGCTGCTGGGAGGTCTATGCAGAGCATTGCGCGCAGCGGGCATTTCAACTCACCTTACCCAGGACCCGCTGGCAGCCATTCTCCTTCCGGTTCTCAGAGGCTCTGGATCTCTCTGGTGAGATCACTTTGTCATCATGGTGAAAGACAGTGATCTAACTATACGGTTACAGAGCCACTCGGAGGACGGAGGGAGAACTGCAGTGCACTTACTCACCCAGGGAGGTGAGTAAGTGCCGGGGCTACCGCAGATCTCTCTGCTGTGGGATTTATTTTTCTGGTTTTAGGGTCTAAAAATGTGTAAAAAAACTTGCACCACTTTTAGACCCTAAAATACGGAAATAATCAAACTGCCACGGAGGTTAATCTGCCTTCTTAAAACTAAAGGCATTAGCAATTTTTCAACTTTAGGTGAGCAAAAAGGAAATCCCAGTATGTGTAACCAGTCAGGCCCTTGTATGACATTTTTATGCGCGCATAAGAATACCTACACTAGCACTTTCCATTCATGTTGCAGCAAGTAGTTGCAGCGTCTAGTAACTAGCTGCTGTGTGACAAATCTCATGTGCGATGTAGGCCTTCAATTGCTATTTAACATGATAAAAGAGTACGTTTATGTTGGAAAATAATTACTTGTAGACTTACAAACATTTCTATGAACAGAACAATTCACAAACCTTAAAATAAATAAAGTATAAAATAAACAATGAGTAAACCCATTTCTGCAGACAGATAGAATGCTGAAATAGCAATGCCTTGCAATAAATAATGAACATAACACAGATTACAAATAACAATTACGATGTTCACACTTTCTTCATCCATTTTTCGGGGGGTATAGAACCGGCGACAGGAATTTGTTTATATGAAGCTTGCCTCTGTTGGTGAAAGATTTCTTCTGCTTCTTTAAAAATCAATTTCATTTCAGATGATGGAGGAATGTGAAACAGAGGCGAGTGAAAATTCAATCAGTTTTCACAGTGGGTATATGCTTTGCTCTTTCACTTAGTTCCTGCAAAGCTGATTTTCTCCTTCGCTTTCTTCATACAGCAAGTGATGATGGTTCCATTTAGTCATCTAACACCCCAGAAAATTCTCCAAATTTGTTGTAAGTGATTTGTCGGAACAGAAGGCACGTTTTTTTTTCTTTTTTAGCACAGAGAAATAACTATGGATGGTATCTCAATATGCCGTCTGGCTACAATTAATATGGAATTTCATTGATGATGATGTAATCAAAGGATCGGTAGGAAAACATGTTTGAAGGGATATATTGTGATATCAGTCTTTTTGAACTTCTCCAGAATAAAAATATGTAAACATAGAAATGATTGTGTGCTCAGCCATACAATAGGATGACTTATTTTCTTTGGGGATAAATGTCTTCAATTAAACTATTTGTTGAATTGTCTTTTCTGTCACCGTGTCATGATGCATCTCTAATAAAGTTTGATGTGTTGGTTATATGTGTCATTTCAAGCATAATAAATGGATAGGACAACTTTAAATGTGGGCAAACTAAAATCATTGTCTATTATTTACAGAAAACATTTTTATCACATACAGAAAATTTGATCCTCAAACTGCTGAATAAACACCCTTTTATTTTTTTGCTTCTGACCCTGATTTCTTCTTGTGCAGCTGCTTAACAAAGGTTCATACTTTTCCATCCCTAGACCAATTATCTTGTAGCTTCCCTTCCAGGTACAGCTGCCCTCCCATGTTACGTGCATCCCTCTCGTCTATGGGTAACGTCCATATACAGCAGCCCCTCTCTTTCATGTACAACTCCCTTGGGCAGCAGCTTCCCTCTTCCATGTGTTGCTCCCCAATTGCTGCCTCCTCTTCCAAATGCAGCAGTACCTCTTTCATCTTCAGCAGCAGCTGCCCTAGGCCCAGATCCTTGTGGCCTTATCAGAAACCAGGCCCTGGGCATGCATTACTACATTCATCAAAAAGTGTCATAACAATATTCACTTATCTCTCTGCATCTGTGAAAAGTTATAAAACATTTTAAACTAACTAGATGAATTAAATGAATGAGTCCAGGACATAATAGACAGTAATCAGTACAAAAGGCAGAATGCTCACCTTGGAGTATTATTAAGAACTTAAGCCACCCCCACACAAAAGTTGATTGAGCTTGGCTGAGGTTTATTTTTGTATTGCTCTGCTTACTTTATTGATGCAGAAGAGGAGCAGAGACCTAGGCGTGCCAATCCATGCCTGCGTGATTTCATTGTTGGATCTGTGTTTAATAATGAAGACAGCTTCATTAGATGAGTATTTTTTTTGGGGGGGGGGGGTGTCAATGCTAAGTTACATGCAAGAAGTCGATTGAAACATATGGGCCCTTGTTCAATTCACTTTTTCTCCTAAGTTTTCTCCAAGTAGGTAATTTTTCATCTTCTGTTTAAAATAAAATTAGCAGCACTCTACAACTGAAAAGTAGAGGAAAACGTATTGTCAAAATTATTCCAAATATTTATAGTACTTGCTTCCTGGTAGCTTAAAGGACACCTGAAGTGAGGAGGTTATAGAGGCTACTATATTTATTTCTTTTAAAGCAATACTCATTGCCTGGCTACCCTGCTAATCCTCTGCCTCCAATACTTTTAGCCATAAACCCTGAACAAGAATGCTGCAGACCATGTCTTTCTGGAATTTGTGTTAAATTTGACAAGATCAGCTGCATGCTTGTTTCAGGTGTGTGATTTCAAACACTGCTGCAGCCAAATAGATCAACAGGGCTGACAGGCAATTGGTATTGTTGAAAAGGAAATAAATAAGGCAGCCTTCATATACTTCTTTCTTCAGGTTCCCTTTAACCTCTTGAGGACCATGGTGTTAAACCCCCCTAGTGAGCAAGATATTTCCAACTTAATTAGCCACTGCAGCTTTAAGGCCAAGCTGCAGGGCCATACAACTCTGCACACAAGTGATTCCCCCCTTTTCTCCCAAAATAGCTCTCTGTTGGTGAGGTCTGATCGCCCAATGTGTTTATTTGTTTTTTTTATAAATATTTATTTGGTTTTTTAAAAATATTTCTTGCTATTTTCTTTGTGGTTTTTTTCCATATCCCCTCCCTCCCCCCAGTCGGCCAATCACGGTGATCGACTGTCATAGGCTTCTGCCTATGAGAGCCGATCGCTCTCTTGTCCCCCAGGAGCACAGGCGTGTCACACGGCTGTCCACAGTACAGAACTGCTGCAGATCGCAGCACTGTACATGGAAATACACCGCGGTTTCGCCATGAAACAGTCTTCCGAGCGACGATCGCCGCTCGGAGACTGAAGGCGGAGCAAACTGCTTCCCCAGGACTTTACGCCAATCGGCGTTAGCTGGTCCCGGGGCTGCCGACGCGGCCACGCCCATCGGTGTGACACGGTCGGCAAGCAGTTAAACTGCTTTTTATTGATAAGGTGTGCAAATATTACCTAGGCTAAAACATTTAATTGAATAAGGCCCATGGAGAAGGGTGTGTGTAGTTGTAATTTCTGGTTTGGTGTGTCTGTGTGTTGGTAAAAACAAACTATCAGTGCTTTTACCTTTTTTTTTTTTTGCCTTTTTCTGCTGCACAGCTTGGTACTAAAATCTCTAGTGCAAAAACTAACAGGGCTAAGCTGTCAGTGCTGAGATGACACATAAACACAGAAGAAGAAAACTGTAAAACTCTGGGAAGCCATCCATACTTGTCAGAAACAGGTTACAATCAAAGCCTAATCGGGAATGTCAAAACTAGGTTCAGAGTTTCCATTTTCTTGTCAATATTAATACTACAGCCACCAAGCAAGCGGGATTGCCAAAAAGATTTTGTGCAGTGTGATTCATCATCAAACAGATACAGTGCACTATTTCACACATGGATCAAAGGATAAAAAATGATACTTCAAAGATTTGAACAAAAATTGCAACTATAAATCACAATATGCATAAACCATAGCAAATGCACACATGAGAAAAAATCTATAAAATAAATGAAATTACATTGAATGGCCAATAAAAAAAATGAAGAAAAAATAAAGCAAAAAATAGTTACAGCCATAAATGTGCAGAAATATAAATGTTTAAACAGGCAGTTCTGTATATATTTCTGAGGAATAATTTATCAAATGGTACCATTCAGATATTTTAGTGTTTAGTCAAGTCAACAGTCAAGAAGGTGACTGGAAGGCACTGGAAGGCACTGAGGTCACTTTCACTAGCTACCAAATTAACTCTCTGAACATATGCAATCCACTCATTTATATGCTTAACTGTGCTAGAGGTGGGCGTGGTTATGCAGGCTCACAGGGGGAAATTATAAACAAATACCAAGGGGTAAGCAACACACACCAACTTTAATGCAATTTTTTTTGCAAGCATGCACGCAGCAATGGAGATCCCCAATCTCCACAAGAAATATATATAAATACAGAGGGGCTGCAGCACACAACAGGAAAACCGTGACAGGGGCTCTTGGTTACACTTTAACGCACTTAAGCTCACTAACTGTGCCAAAGTGTCCCCAATCTGGTGAGTCGTACTCTAACCATGCAATGCTATTTTTTTTATCAGCAGTCTATTGGGAACTAATCCAAAAACCCAAGAGTCAACTAAATGGGAGAAAAGGAAATTAAAAACACCTCACCTTTCACTAGCTAGTAGCTACCAAATGAACTCTCTGAACATGTGCAATCCACTCATATATATGCTTAACTGTGCTAAAGGTGGGTGTGGTTATGCAGGCTCCCATTTAGTTGACTCTTGGGTTTTTGGATTAGTTCCCACTAGTTTGCCTGGGCAAACTTGGCCCTCCAGCTGTTTAGGAACTACAAGTCCCACCATGCATTTGCCTTTGAGTCATGACTGTGGCTGTCAGACTCCTGCAATGCATTGTGGGACTTGAAGTTCCCTAACAGCTGGAAGACCAAGTTTGTCCAGGCCTGATCTAGCTGATAGAAACTTCCCTACCATAGCATTGCAAGGTGAGAGTACTATACACCATACTATCATGCTGCCCATCTAATCTGTGCCATGGCCAAATAATATGTTCCTACCATAGCCTAAGGCCAATTTTAGGCACAAACCAACTAACTTACCAGTATATTTTTGAGTTATGAGTGGAAACCAGAGTGCTCAGATAAAACCTACAATATCCTGATTGACATTTGAACCTGAGACTCCAATGTTGCAATGCATGAGTGACAAAAAAGTAATCAAGCAGCTCAGGGTGACCCAAACCACTAGGAAAGTATAGTGGACTAAAAGAGACAGAAAAACCCTCCTACTGAAAAGCAATGCTTGGCAACAAAGTACCCAAGCATCAAACCAAGCAATGCATGAGTGCAAACCATTTAGCTACCATGCCTCCATACTTCCTAGAATTATGAAGCCACTTTCTAAATTGAAGGCACACTGACAGAGATGTAATAATCTGTGATTGCTGGGAAATTCTAGACCATGCAATGCAAATTCAACATCGTAGAAATCAGGCTCCAGCTTACAGTGATTCATAGATAATTGCCATTTGGAGTTTCCTGTTTTGGAGTTAGCCTAATTTCCTTAAAACACATATTTAGTTTTCTCTAGATAATGGTAAGATGAAGTATATGCACTGAGATAATTTCAGCTATGTTGGCTTGGCTGCATTACACCAGCTCGATGCCATTTTTCATCACTCCCTTAAATAAGGAAGGAAATGTTTTAAATATTTTGAACTCAAGCCAGTACAAAAAATGTAATTCCGTAAGTTAATGAAGCAAAGCTTAAGGAAGGTTATTAGCACATCAACTTTACATGGCACTAGAAGCTCACAAAGCGCTTATAAATTTAATCAGTCTTTTGTAAGTATAGGAAGGTACGACGAGACCATCAATTACAATACAACAAAATTTCTTCTGTAAGTATTATATTACAAAAAAAAAGAGCAAACTATTTAAGAGTGTAAGCAAGCACAATTTTCTTGCAGAGTCCTCAAAAAGCAGGGCTCTTACAGAGATTGGATAGTGGCTGCAGTAGTACGGCAAGTAAATACATTTTAGCAGCCAACTAACATTCACTTTTTTCCCTACTGAGCAGAGATGGCAGTGGTAGATCAACCATATGGTGGCTAAAGAGAAAATGAAACCTAAATTAGAAATGGCAATGTACAATATATGATGGCGTTTGAGATGAGATGATTGTTGTTTTTGGTTCATTAACTTAATGTATGATGATGATGATGATGATGATGATTATTAATAAACATTTATATACAGTAGTGTTGTACTTTACAGAGAATATCACTATCCCCCAGTAGAGCTCACCATTAAATGTTTCTTCCCTAATCTAAGAAACCAGTTATAGATATTGGTTAGCATACCAGTCCATTATATTGTTGGAGGTCCCCATGTAGATATGCACTGAACATACAAACTCCATACAGATAGTGTCCTGATTTGGGATTAAATTTGGGATTCTAATGTACAAGATGATTGGTAACGACTTGGAAAATATACTCCTGAAACTACAAAACTATAAAGAATGCCCCTGAAAAGGACAGCAACACTCCAGGTATAGGAAAATATAACAATACTTTATTGCATAAGGAGCAGGTATATGCTATCTTCCATTAAAACACAATTTAAATACCCCATAAATGCTTAAACCAATTATATAAATACCATGGTCATCTCTGGTTTCCCTGCACTTTATTTATAGTAAAAATACAAATATGTTGTTTTGCATCGCCTCTGTTAGAATAATGCAGTGCATTATACATTTATATTGTTCAATTGAAATATTCCTCTGTGCCAGTGGAGAAACTGAAAATAGTTCCCAGCGATCAATGTGTTTTTAGGTGGATTGCATTTATGCAGTTTCACTGTCCTCCCCCAGCTCATGTTAACATTTAATTTTCCATAAATTACATACTCATCAGTCCTGGACTATCAGGCTGTCAGGAACATCTGCCTTGAGCAGAAAAATCGTTAAAGCGATCAAATAATTCTGATCGGAAGTGAAATCGTTCACTACATCAACAAACCAATCTCTGCTTCCTATCTATCACAACCAAAAAGAAAATCCAAATTTTGGTT
The DNA here is from genome assembly GCF_040937935.1 of Hyperolius riggenbachi. NCBI lineage: Eukaryota > Metazoa > Chordata > Amphibia > Anura > Hyperoliidae > Hyperolius > Hyperolius riggenbachi. Next base: position 217,243,166 of record NC_090649.1, on the reverse strand, counting down.
TGATGAAAATCCAATCGGACGACTATTTTTATAATCGCTCATAATCGATTGTGCCCATCAACAGAGATTATTTACAACCAATTCAATCAGAATTTTTGATTGCTCGAATGATTTTTGTTAGAAATTGGACCGTTAGTGGCCACCTTTATCCTGCACACCAAGGGCAGTTATCCTGGAAGAAAAGAGTAGGGCTCACCACCACTATAAAGGCGCATGCACTCATCCAATTTTGGTTGAGTAATGATTGGCCAATTTTACCTTCTCCATCTAGTATGAGAGGTTACCTACATAATTTGCTCAAATTATTCTAAATCTGTTAGCCCTCATCCTTACATGGAGGTGGTAAACTTGGCCAATGATTGGGCAATCAAAAATGGATGTGTGTACACATTCAAAAACAATACAATGTTCATGGACAATCTGAAAAATCACCTGCAATCATAAATGAGATACATTAAAAGAAAAGTCATATAGTCAGTCCTAAATAGCCAGTGTATTGAACTGTCAACCAGATTTAAATGATCGTATTTGATCTTTAAGATAAAATTGTAAACTTGTTGCATAGACACAGTAATTTCCACTTTGCTAAATTAAACAAAATAAAGTATTGTTTATAAAAATTGCACTATTAATGAACACCATAAGACTGGTTACTTTCAGCACTGTACGGCTAATGTGTGATTTACCGTACTTTTGGTGGAAATGCTAATATTTCTGGCTTTGCGTGCAGATTTAATGCATATTGTATGCAGCTTGCAACTGGGTCCAAGGTTCCTGCCAATTTGGATTGGTCCAGTTTCAAGCTGCATATACTTTGCATTCAATTTGCATGCAATTATATTATTCATTAAATATAGTAATATAGATTTATTATACTACCGACTAGCTGGCTATGATTCACCACAGTGCTATAACGATAAACTAGCTTCTCACGATTATGGGAATACCGACCTTGTTAACAACTAAATTTTATCTGGGGCTGGCATCTCTAGAAAAATAGTTATTAGTAGTTTATTCTGCCTTTCTTGCTCTGGATGTCCTTGTTCTTCAAACCCACTGTAACGATTGCGGAATCATTTTTGTGGTCAGCGCACAAGATGCGCGCTGACACTCCGGAAATCCTCCACAAGCGTGTAATTTACAGAACCCAGCTATGGTGCTATGCACCTGTAGATGGAAATTCCCACCGGCAGATGGAGCTGTGGAGTGCAGAGGAACACAGCCTCTGCCCTGCCACAGATGCCAGATGGGAATTGCACGAGTTGAAGTAATGCAAGGCAAGATAGCCCTTAAAGAGAGTCTGAAGCGAGAATAAATCTCGCTTCAGACCTCAGAGTTAGCAGGGGCATGTGTGCCCCTGCTAAACCGCCGCTATCCCGCGGCTTAACGGGGGTCCCTGATCCCCCAAATCCCCTCCGTAATGCGGGGGAGCGCTTCCTGGTTGGGGCAGGGCTAACCGCCGCAGCCCTGCCCCACGCGCGTCTGTCAGCGCATATCTCCGCCTCTCCCCCGCCCCTCTCAGTCTTCCTTCACTGAGCGGGGCGGGGAGAGGCGGCGATGCACCGCTGACAGACGCGACTGGAGGCAGGGCTGCAGCCGTTAGCCCTGCCTCCAGGAGCGACCAAGTCTGCGACCAAGTGTTGCAGTGGGGGGTTTGGGAGTCAAGGGACCCCCGTTTAGCGGCGCTATTGCGGCGGTTTAGCAGGGGCACACGTGCCCCTGCTAACTATGAGCTCTGGAGCGAGATTTATTCTCACTTCAGAGTCTCTTTAAAGAAAGAGAGAGCACAGAAACAGAATGTATGTGTGTCCACCAATCTAGTCGCCACCCAGCGACGGTGAACACACAACAGCGGAAATGAAGTGGGAACGCAATCGCAAGAGTGGCGATTGCCAATAGTGACACAAGACCGAATCAGACAGAGCACAAGTGTAGCAAGAAAGACATAGCAAATAACAATGATCAGAATGTCAAAGAAAATAACAAACGCTAGCTAAACGCGAACTCCACACTCATTCGCAACAGCGAACACGTTAAAGACACGATCACCGCACGTTAGGCGCCCAGTGATAAGCGTGCCACCATAACTAACCAAACACAAAAATAGAGAACGCGAACGCTTGCTAAACGGTTACCTCACTGAGCCTACAGCAAGCATTCGTACCAGACAAGACAGAGAGAAGGAGTAGCCAGCAGCAACCGCAGCTCTGGCCTACACTCCCAGACAGAGCACAGAAGGAACCACCGCCACTACCGCTAGGGCGAATGCGATCCAGACAGACAGACTGATGGGGCTACCAGTAGCAACCGCTGCTCTGGTTAGCACCCCTAAGGCAGAATACAGAAGGAACCACCGCCACTACCGCTAAGGCGAATGCGATCCCAACAGACAGAACGATTTCCTGTCGACCGCCGCTGGCGACAAGACAACCGCAACAGATAGACAGTAGAAGGCAAACAGATAATACAACCTGACTATGCTAGAAGGAGTGCCTAGTGCACTCCCAAGGAATTACTCTAAGATAATCTTAACAAACGATTGGCAAAGGCTGAGACTCCAGGTAAGTCAGCAGGAACAAACCATCATGACCAGCCAGGAATTCTGGGAAGAAATGTTTTTTATACTGCAAGCCATCAGAGGAAGCAGCTAAGCAATTTGCATGACAAGTGGATGCAAATTCCTCCCCAGAACAGCAGCTCAGCAAGTTGCAGAGTGAAGACAGGTCCCCTTTCCAGGGACCTGCAACGCTCAGAGCTACAAAATGGTCAAAAAGCTGTCTGCCTGTGCAGACAGCAGAGCAGATCATTACACCCACCTTGGGGAGAAATGCACTTGTATGATGCTAATTGCTTTCAAAGGTCGTTTGCTGTTTCTGAATTGTTTATTACAGTTTTGTTATTTACAGGATCTTCTCCAAAAATTAGCATATTGTGATAAAGTTCATTATTTTCTGTAATGTACTGATAAACATTAGACTTTCATATATTTTAGATTCAAATACACACAACTGAAGTAGTTCAAGCCTTTTATTGTTTTAATATTGATGATTTTGGCATACAGCTCATGAAAACCCAAAATTCCTATCTCAAAAAATTAGCATATTTCATCTGACCAATAAAAGAAAAGTGTTTTTAAAATAAAAAAAGTCAACCTTCAAATAATTATGTTCAGTTATGCACTCAATACTTGGTCGGGAATCCTTTTGCAGAAATGGCTGCTTCAATGCGGCGTGGCATGGAGGCAATCAGCCTCTGGCCCTGCTCAGGTGTTATGGAGGCCCAGGATGCTTCGATAGCGGCCTTAAGCTCATCCAGAGTGTTGGGTCTTGCGTCTCTCAACTTTCTCTTCACAATATCCCACAGATTCTCTATGGGGTTCAGGTCAGGAGAGTTGGCAGGCCAATTGAGCACAGTAATACCATGGTCAGTAAACCATTTACCAGTGGTTTTGGCACTGTGAGCAGGTGCCAGGTCGTGCTGAAAAATGAAATCTTCATCTCCACAAAGACAAAGATACTCCTTCTCTTTGTCTTGTCTGTTATGAACGCTTGCTGTAGGCTCGCTGAGGTAACCGTTTAGCAAGCGTTCGTGTTCTCTTTTCATGTTTGTGTTACTTGGGTAGTTAGGGTGGCACGCTTATCACTGGGCGCCTATCGCGCGGTGATCGTATCTTAAACGTGTTCGCTGTTGCGAATGAGTGTGGTGTTCACGTTTAGTTAGCATTTGTTATTTTCCTTGATGTTCTGATCGTTGTTATTTGCTGTGTCTTTCTTGCTATACTTGTGCTCTGTCTGATTCGGTCTTGTGTCACTATTGGCAATCGCCACTCTTGCGATTGCATTCCCACTTCCTTTCCGCTGTTATGTGTTCACCGTCGCTGGGTGGCGACTAGATTGGTGGACACACATACATTGGCAATCGCCACTCTTGCGATTGCGTTCCCACTTCGTTTCCGCTGTTGTGTGTTCACCGTCACTGGGTGGCGACTAGATTGGTGGACACACATGCATTCTGTCTCTGTGCTCTCTCTCTTTAAGGGCTACCTTGCCCTGCATTGCTTGAACTCGTACAATTCCCATCTGGCATCCGTGGCAGTGCAGAGGCGGTGCACTGCCACAGATGCACTTGTGGAGGATTGTGGAGGATTTCCGCAGTGTCAGCACGCATCTTGGGCGCTGACCACGGAAATAATCCCGCAATCGTTACACTCTTATAATATCTTGTTTGGACTATTGTAATATACTGCTTTGTGAACTACCAACTAACCACTCCAATCTTTACTGAACTCAACTGCTCAATTCATTCATCTTTCTTCTCACGGTTCCTCTACTGCTCCACTCTGTCAAGCTCTTCATTGGCTGCCTATTAACCTCTTGAGGACTGCAGTGCTAAACCCCCCTAATGACCAGGCCATTTTTAGCAAAATAGGCCACTGCAGCTTTAAGAGCAAGCTGCAGGGCCGCACAACACAGCACACAAGTGATCCCCCCCCCCTTTTCTCCCCACCAACAGAGCTCTCTGTTGGTGGAGTCTGATCGCCCCCACATTGTTTATTTTTATTTGTATAAATATTTTTCTTACTGTTTTTTCATTAAAAAAACTGTTTCTTTAAATATATACCCACCCTCCCTCCCTCCCCACAGCCAGCCAATTATGGCGATCGGCTGTCATTTATGGCGATCGGCTGTCATAGGCCTCTGCCTATGAGAGCTGATCGCTCTCCGCTGTCCTCAGTGCAGCGCTGCTGCTGATCGCAGAGCTGCACCATGTAAATAGACGGCGTAAATAGACGGCGATCACAGTAATCGTCCAACAGTCTCCGCCGCTCAGAGACTGAAGGCGGGGCAGAGCTCCGCCCCCAAGCAGGAGCTGCGCTCGCATCTTGCGCGTGATCTCCTGCATTAGCTGGCCCCAGGACTTTACGCCAGTCGGCATTAGGTGGTCCTGGGGCTGCCGCCGCGGCCACGCCCATCGGCGTGACGCGGTCGGCAGGTGGTTAACGGGTGTATCCATTTCAAACTGTTAACCGTAGCCTACAAAGCTCTCTACAATATCTCTACGCCATATATCGCCTCACTAATTTTCAGATACCAATCTCAGATCTGAACACAACCTTCTTTTGTCCTGCAGAGCTTTCACATGCTTCACCCCTTCTCTGGAATACCCTTCCATAACACATCTGTCACTCTATAACCTATGAAATCTTGATATACTCCCTCAAAACTCACGTTTTCCAATAAGCAAATGCTCTAACTTAGATCTTCCCCCTTTGACCTCTAGTCAAGTTGTATTCCTTACTAAATAACCACACTGCCTTTAGGTATAAAAATTGTATACTAACTCACCACTTGTTCCCCTCATTAATTTAGATTTTAAGCTCGCAAGGGCAGGGCATGCTAAGCCTTTTTGTTTGTGCAATTTGTTATACATTTTATTCATCAAGTTACATTTGTCACTTGAATTACCAATTCTGTATTTTGTACCAATTCTGTATTTTGTACGTTGGTGTTAAACATTGTCTGTATTATTATGTACCCCACATTTGTTTTTGACTTTGTACAACACCGCGGAATATGTTGGTGCTTTATAAATCAATAATAACAATAATACAATAGGACAAAGTTCCACAAACCTGGCCTAGTATCTCCCTAACGGTGCAGAAGCAAGTGAAGTGTGGTCCGGTGTTAGTCAAGTAGCAGAAATGCAGACATCAAACCAAAAAACATTGATTCCGGTGATACCTTTAATGACTAACTGTACATAGTTTATTGCAAGCTTTCGAAAAGTTACGTTTTTTCTTTAGGCATTATACAGAACTGTATCAGAACCCTACAATAAGAAGTTTTGAATCACATACAGACTTGTATATGATTCTGTAGGCTCAGTCTGTTTGCAGAAGATGACTGGTGCTTTTCAAAGGTGCTGGGTGGCATTTATAGTCACTGAATGGTGCATGAAGCAAGTGCTGGCAGGCGTGAACAGACAGACACTTTTAAACAGTGCTGACAAGCAAAAAAACTTGCACTTTTAACAGGTGCTGACTGGTGCTGTACAGGAGCTGACTGATGTTTTAGCATGAGTTGACTGACATAACTGTTGAAGTATTGACTTGTGTTGAGTGGTGCTGACAAGTGCTTGCTGGGAATCTCACTGGAGCTCGCAGGCATTTTCCATTGTCTCCTTTAACCATTTCCGGACCGCAGTGATAGAGATCTACGCCCTGTTTTGATGGGCTCCTGGCTGGCAGGGCGTAGATCTCTATCACCGGCGCCGCCGCTCCCCGCCGCGATCGCGCGCACCGAACCGGCTGCACTTAGCTGTCTTATGACAGCTAAGGCTTCCGGGTATCGGCAGGAGCAGTCACTGATTGGCTCCCTGCCGTGTGATCGCTGTGAGCCAATCACAGCGATCACCCTCTGAAAGGCAACATAGTTGCCGTTCCGCCTCCCTCTCCGCCTCCCTCTCCCTGTCACTGTGGATCTTGTGTGACAGGGAGAGACGCACAGCCTGCAGCCGTGACAGGCTGTGCGATTTTAGTGTAAAAATAAACTTTTTTCCAGCTCTCCCCCCCCATGTATCCCCTGATCCCCTCCCAACCACCTATATATAGATCTATATATATATATATATATATATATATATATATATAGATCTCTCTCTATATATATATATATAGATCTATATATATATATATATATATATAGATCTATATATATATATAGATCTATATATATATATATATAGATCTATATATATATATATATATATATATATATATATATATAGATCTATATATATATATAGATCTATATATATATATAGATCTATATATATATATATATATATATATATATATATATATACATATATAGATCTATGTATATATATATATATATATATATGTATATATATATATATATATATATATATATATATATATATATATATATATATATATATATATATATATATATATAGATCTATCTACCTAGGGGCGGCGGCAAAGTGGAGCCCGCAACGACCACCGATCGGCGGCGGCTCGTTGCGGACTAGCTGGCCGGGGATCGCACGCTGGATGTGCCCACCCGCGACGTCAACCCGCCAGCCAATTAGCAGCGGCGGCGGGTTGTTAACCCCCGATCTTCCGCATGTAAAGCGAATAATACGCTTTGTAATGTATACAAAGCGTATTATACAGGCTGCCTCCTGCCCTGGTGGTCCCAGTGATTGAGGGACCACCAGGGCAGGTTGCAGCCCTCCTAGTAAGTACCCAAGCACACTGATCCTGCCCCCTGATCGCCCACTGCACCCATCAGACCCCCCCTGCCCACCCCTGGGACACCTGTTTGCACCCAATCACCCCCCTAATCACCCATTAATCACTCCCTGTCACTATCTCAACGCTATTTTTTAGATTAGGTCCTAAACTGCCCCCTGGGGGCTCCTGAACACACCCCCCCCACACCCTCAGATCCTCCCTAGACCCTCCCCCCTGTGTACTGTATACATCTATTCTTCCCTATAATCACCCACTGATCACCTGTCAATCACCCCCTGTCACCACCTGTCACTGCCACCCATCTGATCAGACCCTAACCTGCCTTTTGTGGGCACCTGATCACCCACCCACACCCTCAGATTGCGTGCAGACCCACCCTCAGATCACCTCTGAAAGTGCATTGTTTACATCTGTTCTCCCCTCTAATCATCCACTGATCACCCATCAATCACCCCGTCACCACCTGTCACTGCTACCCATCAGATCAGACACTAATCTGCCCCTTGCGGGCACCCAATCACCCGCCCACACCCTAAATTAGCCCCCCAGACCCCCTCTGATCAACTCGCCAGTGCATTGCTTGCATATATTCTCCTCTGTAATCACCTACTGATCACCTATCAACCACCCCGTCACCCCCTGTCACCACCTGTCACTGCTACCCATCAGATCAGGCCCTAATATGCCCCCTGCGGGCTTCTGATCACCCGGCCAAACCCTCACCCGCCCCACCGCAGTGACAGAAATTTTTTTTCTGATCACTGCTGGTATGACTTAATTGCCATGTCAAGGTCATGATTTGAGAACATTCCTGCACTTCAGTGCCAATACAACCTGTCATCTAAGAAGCCACCCTGCTTATGACCGGTTCCACAAAATTCGGCCCCTCATAGACCACCTGTCATCAAAATTTGCAGATGCCTATACCCCTAATAAAATCTTCTATGAACTCACCATACACCTAACGGAATACCTTGGGGTGTCTTCTTTCTAAAATGGGGTCACTTGTGGGGTTTCTATACTGCCCTGGCATTTTAGGGGCCCTAAACCGTGAGGAGTAGTCTGGAAACCAAATGCCTCAAAATGACCTGTGAATAGGACGTTGGGCCCCATAGCGCACCTAGGCTGCAAAAAAGTGTCACACATGTGATATCGCCGTACTCAGGAGAAGTAGTATAATGTGTTTTGGGGTGTATTTTTACACATACCCATGCTGGGTGGGAGAAATCTCTCTGTAAAGGGACAATTGTGTGTAAAAAAAATCAAAACATTTTAATTTACAGAGATATTTCTCCCACCCAGCATGGGTATGTGTAAAAATACACCCCAAAACACATTATACTACTTCTCCTGAGTACGGCGATACCACATGTGTGACACTTTTTTGCAACCTAGGTGCGCTAAGAGGCCCAACGTCCTATGAGTACCTTTAGAATTTCACAGGTCATTTTGAGGCATTTGGTTTCTAGACTACTCCTCACGGTTTAGGGCCCCTAAAATGCCAGGGCATTATAGGAACCCCACAAGTGACCCCATTTTAGAAAGAAGACACCCCAAGGTATTCAATTAGGTGTATGGGGAATTCATAGAAGATTTTATTTTTTGTCACAAGTTAGTGGAAAATGACATTTTTTGAAAAATTTCCGCTAACTTGTGAAAAAAAAATGAAATCTTCTATGAACTCCCCATACTACTAACGGAATACCTTGGGGTGTCTTCTTTCTAAAATGGGGTCACTTGTAGGGTTCCTATACCGTCCTGGCATTTTAGGGGCCCTAAACCGTGAGGAGTAGTCTAGAAACCAAATGCCTCAAAATGACCTGTGAAATTCTAAAGGTACTCATAGGACGTTGGGCCTCTTAGCGCACCTAGGTTGCAAAAAAGTGTCACACATGTGGTATCGCCGTACTCAGGAGAAGTAGTATAATGTGTTTTGGGGTGTATTTTTACACATACCCATGCTGGGTGGGAGAAATATCTCTGTAAATGGACAATTGTGTGTAAAAAAATCAAAAGAAATCTCATTTACAGAGATATTTCTCCCACCCATCATGGGTATGTGTAAAAATACACCCCAAAACACATTATACTATTTCTCCTGAGTAAGGCGATACCACATGTGTGACATTTCTTTTGCAGCCTAGGTGCGCTAAGGGGCCCAAAGTCCTATGAGCACCTTTAGGCTTTACAGGGGTGCTTACAATTTAGCACCCCCCAAAATGCCAGGACAATAAACACACCCCACAAATGACCCCATTTTAGAAACTAGACACGTCAAGGTATTCAGACAGGGGCATGGTGAGTCCATGGCAGATTTCATTTTTTTTGTCACCAGATAGCAGAAATGGAAACTTTTTTTTATTTTATTTTTTTGTCACAAAGTGTCATTTTCCGCTAACTTGTGACAAAAAATAAAATCTTCTATGAACTCACCATGCCTCTTAGTGAATACTTTGGGGTGTCTTCTTTCCAAAATGGGGTCATTTGGGGGGTATTTATACTATCCTGGAATTCTAGCACCTCATGAAACCTGACAGGTGCTCAGAAATGAGAGAGATGCTTCAAAATGGGAAAATTCAATTTTTGCACCATAGTTTGTAAACGCTATAACTTTTACCCAAACCAATAAATATACACTGAATTGGTTTTTTTTAATCAAAAACATGTTTGTCCACATTTTTCGCGCTGCATGTATACAGAAATTTTACTTTATTTGAAAAATGTCAGCACAGAAAGTTAAAAAAATCATTTTTTTGCCAAAATTTATGTCTTTTTTGATGAATAGAATAAAAAGTAAAAATCGCAGCAGCAATCAAATAGCACCAAAAGAAAGCTGTATTAGTGACAAGAAAAGGAGGTAAAATTCATTTAGATGGTAGCTTGTATGACTGAGCAATAAACCATTTAAGCTGCAGTGGTCTGAATGGAAAAAAGGCTCTGGTCCTTAAGGGGTGAAAAGACTGCGGTCCTTAAGTGGTTAAGGGTCAAATCACTAACATCACCAGAAAAAGGTCTGTGGCCAATCAGTGCAAAGCTTGTAGTGTAGGTAAACTGGGCAGAAAAGTGGCGTAGCGGTTATCACTCTCGCCTTGCAGTGCTGGGTCCCTAGTTCAAATACCAGCCAGGGCACTATCTGCATGGAATGTGTATATTCTTCCTATGTTTGGGTGGGCTACCTCTGGGCACTCCTCTTTCCTCCCACATCCCCCCGAAGAAACATACAGATAAATTATTTGGTTCCCCCTGAAAAAATGGCCCTAGACTTCAATATATACACTGCACGAGACATTCATACATAGGACTATGGTGGGGATTAGATTGTGAGCCCCTCTGAGGGACAGTTAATTGACAAGACAATATACTCTGTACAGCACTGCAGAAGATGTTGGTGCTATATTAATATGAAAATAAAATAACTAGCATCATTGGGAAAAGAGGATCTTACATTGACCCCTACCCCCAAGAAAAGGTATAAATATATAATCATTGTGTTTTTGTATTCTTTTTACTTTAACTTATACAAAGATGGAACAACTTTAGACTACTGTATATGAGCTTGAACATGGACTCTTGATAACGCTGTGCATTGGCCACAGAGGAAAGGATTCTGACTGGCTGCGAGGAGCGTGACAGGTGTTCAAACCAGATACCTTGTTGCTATACAATTGCTGCAGAATGACAGTTTCGGGGACTGACAAGGATTGCTGAAACTTGGAACTCTCCAGCATCCAAAGAGCTTAAGGTTGTCTTGTTATGCAGGATAAGAGTGGATGTCTGAAGAAAGTTAGAGAATGATATGACTGTCATGTCAAATCCTGTTTCCGGAAGATTCTAAGGGAAAGCTAAACAAAATAATGCCATTAAGCTAAGATTCCATTACTGGGATGCATTTCCGTGTGTCACAAAAACTTTGGTTTCTTTTCTGTATTTTTCTCACATGAGAGATAATGTAGCTACTAGCTAGCAGCTAGGGCACCTCTTTCATTTCCTTCCATAATAAATAAAGGCTGCCTTAAAGCTGGATCATTAACTACATGTCAACTCTTCACAGCTCTGCAAGCTGACTGAACAAAAACTTTAGTGCGGTCTTGTTTGTATTGTGTTCATTATGGGGAAGTAAAATGATTGATGACATTCACTGGAGGTTGCCAAATGCAATATCTAGACTAGAGCACAGATTAACATTAAAACTTGCTCACAGGTATAATCTTTCTATACTCATTACATCGAAGGAAACTCAGTTGTTGCATTATTTAAGATCCAGGGAATGCGGGCTCCTTTTGTTTTTTTAAAAGGCAGGAGTTGAAAAAAATGTGTACATGTCTGTACAAAAAAAGTGACGGTGAATATTTGTAAAGAATGAATTGTTCACATGTTAGGAGTATTAAAGGAATACTATTGATACCCAAGTGTTCTAAAATGACAATGTACAAATAATGTCTAAGTAGCTGTGTAAACATGTTCCTACTTTTCATGTTAAATATCAGAGGCAAAAGCTGTAATTTATTGAGGGTAGGATTTAGCTACATTGGGACAAATCAATTGCAGAAGGGGTGTCTGCTTCAATGCACAGCCAGAGTTGCATATCAGACTACAGAAAGCAAATATCAAACATATCAAACTCTGAAAGCAAAAACAATATGAAAAAGCTGTGACAATTAGTTACATTTCCTCTGCTCTCTTCAGACAGGTCAGTCAGAAACAGAGCTCCCAACAGCTGCAGCTCCTGTGTCCTGTCTCTCTCTGACACACACAGAGCTACACATAGAGTTAACTGATCAAGTGTGAGGGGAATCTCCCCTCTCCTCATGGCTCAGTCAGCCCTCAGTTTTGGCGTTAGTAAACTTTGAATGTATTTAGCTAACAGTAAACAAAGAAATTGCTACTAAAATGTATACACCAGTACTTAGCAGCACTTCCCAAACAATTCCTGTGTCAATTGAAAAAAATATGTGAATCGATAGTATTCCTTTAAATAAATTATGATATTGAAAGGTGAATATAAATTAATGTCCAACTAAATTAAGGCAAATTCTAATAGTAAATAAATAAATGAATAAAAACAGTGCAGAATACTTGGGCCATATGTAGCTGGTAAAATGCACAAAGCTTGTTTAATCTCTTCTCTGAATTCAGCTGTCAGGCAAGTCAGTCAGGTGTTACTAGGTGGCACAAAAAGAAGGCAGAACCATAGATTCTAGACTAGATTTCACAGAGGTGCTACATTACAATAGAAGTCACGTGTTTACGCATTGAGGCTGATTTGTGGAATGCAGCTATTGTAGGAAACCAATGTGCTAATAGGTTATTATTAAGACACAAGAAGTCTTAACCTCTAAATGACCGTGTCATGCCAAATGGCGTGAACACGGTGGCTCCCCCAGGACCACCTAACACCAATTGGCGTCAAGTCCTGGGGGCGTGTTTTGCAGGAGATCGTGTGCGCTGATGCCTATGACAGCCGATCGTGGTGATTTACATAGTATATAGTCTTGTCACTAACTATCCCTTATAGGAGCTCACAATCGAATGCTACCATAGTCATTGTCTAATGTCCTTCCATATTATTATTATGTATTTACATAGTACTGGCATCTTCTGCAGAACTTAACAGAATGCACAGTCATGTCACTGACTGTCCGCAGAGGATCTTACAAGCTAATCCTACCATCCTCCTTCTCCTTTTTATTCGTTCAGCCAACTCCAACTCTTTGTGATATGTAGTTCTGCACAGCAGATGTATCTGCCAATCACTGCTTCTTTTAGTTGTTGGATATGTATGTGAATATCTTCACATATGCTGTCTATCCATATTAGCCTCTGTCACCCTCTTCTTTTTTTGCCTTCAGTTTATCATGCATCAAGGATTTCTCAAAAAAAAACGGTCTACTCATTATGTAACCAAACTATTTGAGTTTTAATAGTAGTATCAGCCCTTCTGTCACAGAGGTGATTTACCCAGACTGAGACCTGCATGCACCATATACTCCTACCCCATTGCCTGATGAAGCAGGGTCATCCACCACTGCCTCTCCATGTTTTAAAACTTTTATCTATTTTTACTTTTTTTGGCGCTTCTGTTCACCTTGTAATATGTCCATCATAGTCTAGGGCCAATTTAGAAGGAAACCAATTAACTTATCTGTATTTTTTTTTTTTTTTTTTAAAAAGACACAAGTGCCCCACTCAGAAGTTAATTATGGAAATTACCTCAAATGATGTAAGATTCGTAGGTAACACAGTCAGTAGCGAATCTAGATAATGTTCCTGCGATCTTTTTTAATAAGAGAGCATTCATTTAGGAATTATGGTCTTCCAGGGCATAACCTTATACAGATACAGAAATTTTGAAACGATAATTGCAGGAATTAAAAAGAACAATTAAAAATAATTATAGGCTAAAAGGTTTTTATTCCGATCACAGCTAAATTTGCTATGTCCCATTTTTGTGCATATACTTTAGTGGTCTTACTCTCATTAGACATCGCCAGCTGTAAGATAAAGTTAAAGTCAGAAACCAAACACCTAGTTGCACAGTAATTTTGTTAGCATCCAGTCTCACTATCATAATTTTTGGTACTAAATCATTTTAAACATATTAATGTGTACCTGAATGTACATGTGACATAATAAGATAAACATGTGGACATATACCATCATGATTATTAGAGTTTGCTTGTGTTCACTTTTAATTTTATTTTACTTTTGCCATTATGTATGCAAGTTAGGCAATCAAAATGCAGTTGAATGCAGCAGCAGCTCCCCTGTAAAGTAAATACAGTAGAACCAAAACAAGTGTCTCTAGCTGTACAAATACTAGTTCTTACACAACAAGCTAATTATTTATTTTTGTTGGTTGATGAATGAACCAGAGTTTAATTCACAATGAGATGGCTGCTGTACACGTCACAGTTAAAATATAACTCATTAGACTGAAAATAACAAGGTGAGAGTTCAGGAAATTTGTATATACCATTGCTACTACACAGACAATAATCTATTGAGTTTTCTTTGCAGTTCTGGTTTACTTTAAGTATAAAGGTTAAGTTCTAGATCAGTGCACATGAGGCAAAGGGGTATGACTAGCATGGCACTTCAGTTCAACTGTTTCCATGGGCACTGACACACATAGAGGGATCCAGAAGGTGGAGTTATTGAGAAACCACCTTATAGGTACATATGAGCTTTTCTTTCCTAGTTTTGTAAGTAAAGCAAGTAAGCGGATTGAACAAAGGTTCACTGTGACAGTTTTTAACAAGATCAGGTATTCTGTTTGAAGATTTATTCCCTGCTCCAATAACTGTAAATGTTTGCCATTATCCCTTTTAATTTGTATGTTGGACTATGTCCAACATTGTCATTTTCCCCTATCGCCCCAATGTCGAGCATAGTACAATGTAGAAAAACGTGGCTACCACTCGATGGCGATGTTGCCGATAAAATCCGGCCCAGTGTCATCCTATGCAGATTAAAATGTTGGACTATGTCTGATTCTGATCGCCGCTGGCCATCTCCCGTGTAGCTGTGATGGTCATCTCCTTTGCTTCTCCATTGCATTTTGGACGATCATAGGGGCGCCAGTGCCAGATCTGGTCATGCTGTCCCCCTATAATAGATCAAGTGTTAACCAAAGTCATATACTTTGATTTGTGTAATAATTAAATTATGCTGGCACTCGTGTAAAGGCGGCATATCTACAGCGCATGAGCTGGCGCAGGCTCCGCTACTAGTGATAAGTCACCTCCTTGCTCTAATGTGAGGAGGTACAGACCCTCTGGACCACCGTCAACTGTCCTTTTTCCTGATCACCCACATCCCACCCAGCATCCCCCCAAAAAAAATAGGTAGTGGGGATTGGCATGGGTGATCAGTAAAAAGGAAAAAGGCTCAGCAGAGGTTATTTTTCTTGCGTCAACTGAGAAAATTTGGCATCCCACGCGAGTTGCTCAGGAGCTTTTACACTGCCACTGTGGAGTCCATTATTTGCTCATCCCTCATCATCTGATATGCAGGGGCATCTTCTAGCAACAAGTACAAACTCCACAGAGTAATCAGCACTGCAGAAAAGATCATCGGACTGCCACTGCCACCCCTCGATCTCCTCCACACGGCCAGAATGAGGAGGAGGGCCACCAAGATCTCGACCGACCCCTCCCACCCGGGCAGTCCGTTCTTCAAGCTCCTTCCACTCAGCCGCCGCTACAGGGCTGTCCCCACCAGAACCACCAGACACTGGAGTACCTTCTTCCCCCAAGCGGCTCTCCAACTGAACTCGAACCTTACATGACCGCTTGTGTTTTTCTTTCATGCATATTTCCCCTGATTGATTGAAGGCCTCTCACTATGTTCATGTTTATGTTCATGTTTATGTAGCCCACCCTAAGCCCTATGTATGTAGGTCTTATGTATGTATGTACAAATGCCATGCCATGTGCTCCAAAAACAATTCTGGGTATGTCTCTGGCATACTTGGCGAATAAAGCTGATTCTGATTGAAAAGTATTAACCAAGTCTGTTCTAGAGCAAACTACCACAAGAAGATGAAATAAGCAAACATCTCCTAAGTGAGATAAAACAATGGAAATCTATAAGAAATTCTCGAATTTACATGCTATTGAATACTTGGAACATAAAGAAAAAAAGAAAATAGACTTGTCCAGCCTACAAGTTCCCTTAAAGGGGAACTGAAAAGAGAGAGGTATATGGAGGCTGCCATGTTTATTTCCTTTTAAGCAATACCAGTTGCCTGGCAGACCTGCTGATCCTCTGCCTCTAATACTAATAGCCATAGCCCCTGAACAAGCATGCAGCAGATCAGGACTAGCTGCATACTTGTTTCTGGTGTTATTCAGATACTACTGCTGAGAAATAGACCAGCAGGGCTGCCAGGCAACTGGTATTGATTAAAAGGAAATAAATATGGCAGCCTCCGTATACCTCTTACTTCAGTTCCCCTTTAATACTGAAAAAAAAATATTTTTTAAACTGAATACTTAATTCTTAATTCCCTTAATACTGATTTTTTTTATTATTATTTATGCTTTATACAGCTTTCAGAAAGCAAGGCTGTTTTTTAAGCCTATTAAACTTAATAATTATAGGAGGTGAAGTCCATTTTAGTCATGTTATCAGTACAGATATTTTAATGATGCGTTTCTAGTATGAACATTAAAAGTTACTTAATGAGATGTTTCACTGCAGAAAAATCACTTCTATGTAAATATGATGAGTTTGCTATGGTGTAGTTATCTCTTACATAGCCCATTATTTCAAAATTATACATTAGATCACAATATTCAGCAACTTACAGAATAAACTCTCTGCTTTTGTTTCAAAAGTTAATTTGGAATTCTTGAAGTGGCCAAATTCATCCAAATTATGAAAATGAACAAATACTTTACTGCTCACTGCTACAGTAGGCAACTTCTAATTATTTGGTGGGAAGTCGAATGCAGAAGGATATTTATTAAATAACATTTTACACTGCACAAGTTCTTCAGGAGCAACTCAAGGACACAAGTAACAGCACCATGTACCTCCTTCATGTTATCCAGGCTATACATTTAATGTAGCTATAAAAAACAGGTAAATACTGGAAGGTTCTAAATAAGCTGATGCGGGCAGGTTCACACAGATGTCAGCCGGTGGCTCATTTTTTTGCACCAAAGTGCTTGAGGGTCCAAGTGAGCAGTGGTGGTGGTGAGGAGGACACGGAACGCCATTATAGGATCCAGAGGCTTCGTTTTCTTAGGTAAGTAGGTGTTTCTGAAGCTTGTGTTCTCTTTAACTAAGACTTTGCAACCTTTGCCAACTTGTTCTTGACCCTCTCTGCCTTTTCTTATTCCTTCAGTTCCACTTAACCAATGTCTGTAACTTTTAAATGATTTAAGTTGTACTGCGGTGCACAAGTTCAGCAGTGCCATATTGCTGTTAAGCTCAACACACACCATACAATCTTGGTTGTACAGATTTACCAAATCTATGTAGTACAAGGGCCAACATATTAAATATACCTTGAATGATTGATTGGATAAACTCTTATACTACATGTAAGTGGTAAGATTGAACAACCAAGATTGTATGGTGTGTGTTGAGCCTTAAGCTTGACAGCTTCAGCAACTGCAGTCCAGGTAGACTAATGGCTGATTTCACACAACCTCTCCCCAGCTAAGGTCATGTGTGACAATGGCAATAATCTGGGGATGTTGTGTCTTGGTAAAATCACACTGGATACCTTGCCTAGCAAATGTCATGAACCTCTAAGTGCAACATTCTATAACCATCTTCTACTGAAGGAAAATGCCTGAACACTTTGACAGCTACCACTTACTTGATAGAAGTCCAGCAGCAATTCAACCTTCCTCTGTAGGTAATAGTAGCACTGTCAACAACAGAGAGCAGTTGAGCAGTGGTTGTGGTTGTGCGGATGAGCCAGTTAGTGGAAATGGTTAGTGTGGCTAAAAATTCAAAATATCTAGACCCTTTTAGGGCCCTTTAAGGAAGTGACTAAAATAGTCAGTTGGGATCAGGCAGTTATTGTCATAAATATGGGCTTTGTTGACCCTGGCACCAGTGGTAGGCAAGAGCTCGCCAAGAGTGTGGAGTATATGCCTATGGCATAAGTGGCTTTAAACTAGGGACACGAGCTATAAATATAAATGCAAACAAACAACATGAAAAGTAGAGTGCTATTGCTATAATTGTTCTAAAAACTTGTAAAACATATCTGCAGAAAGCATTGAACACAATACACAACATTGGGTTCATTTGAATCATAAATAAATCTAAATATGTACCTGATTGTGTCTACAGTGGATGTGAATTACTTTACATCTCAGCCATTATTTTCTGAAAGGAGTCATTTTAATTCTGTGGCATGTCACTTTATAAAACAGCGTATTAGGCATCTAAAAATAATCATAAAATGTGATGTATTATCTGGTTTAATTGAAAATATTTATTCATCAGAAAAATCTTGGCCGTTATATTAGAACTGCACTAAACAATCATGGAGCATGTATTGCCATTATGAATTATGAGGCAGCACATATTAAAAAAGTACACATTTCAAAGTGTTGATCCATAATAAAAGAACTGTCATTGTTGATGCCTCGGGCTCAGACTTTATTCAAAGGTTTTTCATTTGCATTTGGTGAATAGAATACAACATTTTGGGAGATGTTCAGTGTTTTATTAATTCATAATTTATAATTCTGGGAAGCATATTCAGTGCCAGCTATTCAGTCTTGAAGTCTGAGCTGTAATAAGTTTACTTTGAGAATATCCTAGGATCTTATAAAACGGGATAAAACATTCAGAACATGCTCCCGTTTACAAAGAAGGACACACTCGCTGTAACAGTCAGAGACATACTGTATAACATTAGCGAGAGGAAGGAAGGCGAAGAGAAATCTTGGCACAGTTAACAGCCAAAAGAGAGCAAAGCAGTGATAGGAAAATCTGCATGTGGTTAAATGTAAAACTGAAGACAAAACCCAAGCTGATTGCAAACATTTTTTTTTCAGACAGAAGAATGCATATAAGCAAAATATCTACAAAATGAAGCTTAGAAGAAGAAATAAGCATATTATGTAAATGTATTATATGTATGCACCTGTTACAGTACCTGTCGCTGGCGGTTGCATGCGCGTGCATCTACGCGCGTGCACGATCACACACTACCTTTTATGGCGTCTGGGCGTTCTCCTGGGGGCCACTGCGGTGCGCGCACGCGCACCAGTGTTCGCGTTACCACGCATGGGCGCGTCTTTCGGTGCTAATTTTGAAATCTGTATATAAGTGAGCAGCTGGAGTTAGCCAGTGCTCTTTCTTCAGATCAGCTTGGTGCCAGTACCCGCTGGAGCCTTGTCTTGATTTCTGTTTCGCATGTTGCCGACCTTAGCCTGTTCCTGACTTACTAATCTAGCTGCCTGTCCCGACCTCAGCTTGTTTACCGATTACGCTTGTCTGCTGCCTGCCCTGACCTCTGCTCGTCTACCGATCCTGCTTGTCTGCCGCTTGCCCTGACCTTGGCCTTTACCTGACTATGCTTCTGCCTGAACCTCTCTAGTGGACCGTTGTTCTCTCTGTCTCCGGTGGGGCGATCCCAGGGGCCACGACCTGGTGACCACCTGCAGCAAAGTAGTTTGTTGCCCACTAGGGGTAGCGGCCCATCGTCCCTTGCTGGCACTCTAGGGAAGACAAAAGTGGTCATTTAGACTCCGCGCCTTGGGTAAGCCCATGTATACCGCTGGAGGCAGGGTCAACGACGTCCCGAATATCATAACAGCACCTCACATCTTGTTCAATTGTAAGAGTTTTTTTAAGTATAGTACCACATATAAATCAAAGTTTAATTGATTCCGGACCACGCTCATTGAAATCTACACCCTGTTTGGGAGGTGTTATCCCTGCCAGGATGTAGATTTTAATTAGCCCACCGCAAGCTACTGCCGATCGCATCTACTGCCACTACAGCGCACTCGTCCTGCTGTTGGTTTGACGGTAGAGAACCGGCTCACAGAGCTCTGCTGTCATTCCGATGGCAGAGCGAGTACGTTTCAGGGACATGAGAGCTGCAAGAACGGCGGTAGTGACAAATCTGTGCGGTGTAATGTCGGTTGGCCCCATTTTTCATACCAGCGGTCTCTGGTCCTTAAGGGGCCAGAGACCACTGGTACCGAAGTGATTAAAGTGGACCTAAAGTCTGCGTATGCTTCTGCCTTTTTCAAAACAAAATGTGTAATAAGTGTAGGTACCAAATGTATTCTGAAGTCACATCGTCTCTGCCTGTGCCCACTTCCACCTGAAGCCACGCAAATTCCACCATCAGCAGTTTTTTAAAAGGCTGCGTAACTTTATGTGAAACTATCTTCATCCGAGTCTATGGGCCTGATTCACAAAGTGGTGCAAACACTTTGCACTCCTGTGAAAAGCCCTTTATCACGCCTAAATTTAGTTTAGGCGTGATCTGAAGGAATTTGCGCGAACTCCCGCGCGCAAAGTTTTGCGCGCGTAGTGCACGCGCAGCGCACCGTGCTTCGCGCGAAGTGCCCATTAAGCCCTATGGGACTTTGCGTACGCGCGCAAGACTTTGCGCGCGGGAGCTTCGCGTGAGTTAGAGCACAAAGCGGTGATAACTTTGCTAGTGCAAAGGTTATCACGCCTAAAGTCTTTTAGGCGTGAAAACTGAGTTATCACCGCTTTGTGAATCAGGCCCTATATACTCCTGTGTTCTGCTTGAGAGATGAGTTGGCAGAGCCTTTGGTGACAATCTGTCTGATCTCAGACTTCTGGCTACATATACCAGAAGTCCATTCTATCTGCCCCATAGTTTCTGTAGAAATGCTGACCATGCGCAACGGCCATCAGGCATCAGTACTCTGCCCCCACCGCCATCTACACTCTCATTGGACCGGTATGTGCACTTAAGGATTATGTCTGTGATGTGACAAAACACATTGTATATGCACGCAGAAGTTTTGCAAGCCACAAGAGCAATGCCGACCTTGCTTCCTGCTCCTGGGATATATTTACTAAAATATTTATTGAGGATATTTTTAAAAGTTTGCCATTCCTATCAGTGTCTTTCCTTTGTAGTATACTATCTTAGTCCACCAAACTTAGTGTATCCCTGAGTTGATTGAACTGCTTTTCTAAACTTCATTAGAATTTTAGTTGTTTCACTGTTTAACAACCTGTCAATCACCAGATCAAACGTTATGATGTTCCCAACTTGAACCAGCACACTTGATACTGTAACGAGTGGTGGGGACACCGCCACGGCGGAGAGCGGCATGTCCGCCGCTTCTGCATCTCAGCTGGCAGCGGACCCGTCTCACAGGCGTGCAGGACGCTTCGGTCAGGTCCTTCTGCAGTGCACAGACTCAGGGATACGCGTGCATGCGCCCAGCGGCAGGACCTTTATTCCTTGAGGAGAAGAGTCAGCTGACCCGCCGGTCAGCTGACCTCGGTGAGCTCACTGATTGGTTAGGACCTGAGGCGGGCCTGTGCAGGTATCTCCGTGTATTTAAACTCTGGCTTTTCAGTTGCTGGCTGTCTGTTGTTGCGAATACTTCGTGTTAGCGCTCAGACCTTTGATAGCTGTAATCAGTAGCATTCAATACAATTGTAATTCCTTTTTGTGTTTTGAACCCTGCCTGTATTTCTGACCAGGGGCGCCTCTGGCCATTTTGTCACTCCAGGCGAGAAAGCTTGTGCCCCCCCCCCCCCCTCCTGATTTAAGTGCACATTTAATGCAATTTGTAAAAAAAGTTATAAATGGGGCTATTATGTGTATTGTATATTACCAACTATAATGCATCCCTTTTGATATAAAGCGTGTGCCATATGATTCATGCTGCCACCGTTTCCCTAAAATAAAATCAGCAGATAGCATGGCCACTTCAGAACATGTTCAGATATATAATAGCACAAATAACAATGTCAGGTATCATGTCCCCTACAAATCAAATACAGATATGTCCACCATAGATCAAATGCACAGAACACGTCGTCCCCCACAGATAAAATCCAGATATGTCCCCCATAGCAGGACGGACCAGGGGGCTGGGCGGGGGAGTGTGTGTGTGCAGTGGGCGTGTGCGCATACGGTGCACGGTCGCACAGCGGGCAGGCGCTTGCAAGCATGCTGACTGTGTGGCGGCGGTAACTGGGGAGGGAAGGGAGTTCAGACACAGACCTAGAGCCCGTTTTTAAACGGGCTTAGGTCTACTAGTAAAAATAATAATAATATGGTAGGACATTACACTATGACTATGGTAGAAATTAGATTGTGAGCTCCGCTAACAGCAGTCCGTGACATGACTATATACTCTGTAAAGTGCTGCAGAAGATGTCAGTGCTCTATAATTACATAATAATATGGTTGGACATTAGGCTATGACTATGGTAGGATTAGATTGTGAGCTCCTCCGAGGACAGTCAGTGACATGACTATGTACTCTGTAATGTGCTGCAGCAGGAGATGTCAGTGCTATATAAATACATAATAATAATAATATGGTAGGACATTAGACTATGACTATGGTAGGATTAGATTGTGAGCTCCTCTGAGGACAGTCAGTGACATGACTATGTACTCTGTAATGTGCTGCTGAAGATGTCAGTGCTATATAAATACATAATAATAATATGGTAGGACATTGGGGAGAGGTCACTGGGTGCTGTTTGGGGGAGAAGGGGCAGGAAAGATCATTGGGTGCTGCTGGGGGGCACAAGAGAGGTCACTGGGTGCTGCTGGGGGTTGGGAAGAGAACACTGGGTGCTGCTGGGGTTGGGGGTCAGGAGGAATAACTGGGTGCTGCTGGGGGGTCAGGAGAGGACACTGGGTGTTGATTTGGGGTCAGGAGAGGACACTGGGTGTTGATTTGGGGTCAGGAGAGGACACTGAGTTCTGCTGGGGGTCATTGGATGCTGCTGAGGGGGTCAGATGAGGTCACTGGGTGCTACTGGGGAAAGGGGGGGGTGATCAGGAGAGGTCAATGGGTGCTTGGGGGGGATCAGGAGAGGTCATCACTGGGTGCTGCTGGGGGGGGGGGGCAGGAGTCAGGAGAGGTAACTGGGTGGGTGCTGCTTGGGGTCAGGAGAGGTCACTGGGTGCTGTTGGGGGTTGGGAAGAAGTCACGTGCTGCCTGGGGGGTGAGGGTCAGGAGAGGTCACTGGGTGATGCTGGCCTGGGGTGGTTCTGGTGGTGAGGAGAAGTCATGGTTCTGCTGATGGAGTGGAGGCACCATCTTACCGGCTGCTGACAGCGTCCCAGTCTTCATTCCTGCCACCAGTAGTATTTCTGTCACGGCCATAGACGGATGGGGGCGGGGCTTAGATTTGGTGTGGGCGGAGTTTCAATTCGGTGGGGGCGGAGCTTCCCGCGGCCGTGGCTTCATCTGCGTGCAACTGAAGAACCTGGAGCCAGGCCAATATCTCCTCCCCTTCCCTCTCTGTGAGTCGCAGCATGACCCGGGGGAAGCCTATGGTGGAGGATTCAGCCGTTTCTTCCCTTCTTCCTCCTCACGCTGGAGTCACGCTGCGAGGGGGGCGGGGCTCCTTTAGCTAAGCATGTTTGCCACTATGCCTCTCCACCTTCCGCTGCAAGACACACCCCACTCTCTTCCTAGCATTCTAAGTGGTCCATAGTGGCGGCAGAGAGATAACTTGCCCGCGGCTTTAAGGGGCCATGCCGCGGGTAATTTTAATGACAAGGAGCGCGCCCTGTGCATTGTGGGCGCTCCAGGCAGTTGCCTGGAATGTCAGTGCCTAGAGGCGGCCCTGTTTCTGACTATTCTTCTGCCTTCCGATTCTGTACTCCGCCACTCTGATCTGTTGCCGATTTCCAGCCTGAACCTCTGACTCTGATTTTGCCTCCTGATTCTGTACCTTACCTGTCCGACCCGCTGCCGACCTCGGTTTGTACTTGACCATGATTTTGCCTGACGATTCTGTACCGCTGCTGACCGACCCGTTGCCGACTTCGCTTGTACGACCACTCTCTGTCTGGTGATAGTCTCAGTCACCAAGGGCTATCACTGAAGGCGTATTCCTGAATTACTGTTTGCACCAATCACTACACTTGTGCAATAAAGTTTTACGTTATCTGTTTTGTATATCTGTATTATTTGATGATACTGCAGATCATCAAATTATCAGATATCGGAAGTCTTGCTGACACTACATTGTTACAGATACATTATCTGGTCTATTTGAAACAACCAAATCCAGTACTGCATTTCCACTAGTTGGTTTAGTTACCATTTGAGTCAAGTACCAATTGAGAGATAAGCTGTAGATAATTTTCAAAAAGCACACACTAACAAAAGGAGCCCAACTAGTGTAGTAGTTGTTCAATTGAAAATTAGTAAATATAGTGAGTATTCACGAAGCAAGGTTACTGACTGGTCAACCAACCAATTCAAGCAGGTGGAGAAATTCCATCCCCACTTGGGAATCCAGGATTGCACACTAGGTGATGGTCACTATCTAATGCAAAAATTAAGGGTTCACTTGTCTGGTATACCAGACTTGAGGCCTTAAAGAGACTCCGTAACAAAAATTGCATCCTGTTTTTAATCATCCTACATGTTTCAAAAGCTATTCTAATGTGTTCTGGCTAACTGCAGCACTTTCTACTATGACAGTCTCTGTAATAAATCAATGTATCTTTCCCCTGTCAGACTTGTCGGCCTGTGTCTGGAAGGCTGCCAAGTTCTTCAGTGTTGTGGTTCTGCTATGAACTCACCCTTTCTGGCCCCTCTATGCACACTGCCTGTGTGTTATTTAGATAAGAGAGAAGAGAGAAGCTGCTCTAATCAGCTGAATAAATCGTCCTCTGAGCTGGCTGGGCTTTCACATACTGAGGAATTACAAACAAGGGCAAAGCTGTTTGCAGGAAGAAAAGAGCAGTCTGAAACTTCAGTGCATGGGGGAAAGAAACACACAAATGATCTCTTGAGATTAAAAAGGAATGCTGTATACAGCCTGCTTATGTATGGATGTATTTTCTATGTGTAGACATACTGTACATCAACCTACTTCCTGTTTTGGTGGCCATTTTGTTTGTTTACAAACAAACTTTTTAAAACTGTTTTTAACCACTTTTAATGCGGCGAGGAGCGGCGAAATTGTGACAGAGGGTAATAGGAGATGTCCCCTAACGCACTGGTATGTTTACTTTTGAGCGATTTTAACAATACAGATTCTCTTTAAGCCACCTATTGGGGGGTAGACAATGCAAGAGGGGGAAAGAGGCCCCCAAGGTAGAATAAAATGATGAAAAAATAATAATGAAGGTAGGAGGTGTTTTACTTCCAGAAAGACACAATCTAATAATCTGATAAAACTTTTATCAATGTAGTAGCTGGCAATGCTTTTTGTGAGACTATTGCCTATTGTGAACAATTGCTGCATTTTGAGGGCCTTTGATAACACTTTTCCAGTCTGCTGTAGTAGTTGCAGTTCTGCAGCAACATTGATACGTTTGTCCTACAGAACACCCCAATAAACAATTGGCAACTGTTATTTCCACCATTAATATCTAGACTCCATGTCTTCACAATCTTCATCCATCCGTTCTTTGTTCTTGGCAGCTGTAAAAGAACAAAACAAAAAGCTGATAGATATGGAAAGGAGGAGACCGTTGGCACTAAAGCTGAATCGGGAGGCTGAAGGGGGCAGAGGGGAGAGAGAGAGAATCTGTCTGTGGAAGTTACGTATCTACAGGCATATGCAGTGTGCTGGGGCCTAGATGCATGGAAACAGTACAAAAGAGGAGAGGAGAATGGTCAGCACTGTTGACAAATGTTTTAATCACAGTTCAGTGTATCAAGTGACAGGCTGTACACAGGGCCGGATTTCTGGGAAGGCCACAAAGGCCATGGCCTAGGGTGATAAATCAGAAGGGCGACAGGACTTGGAGAGAGAAGAGGTCATATGTCGAAGTAAATCACCTCTTCTGGTCCCACAGCGCAGCCAGCCAGCCAGCGCCCTGCTCTGCATTAATAGCTGAATTCCAAAGTTCCCTAATCCCTGCACCTCTCTCTCACAATTCTTGGTATGTTATGACAATCAGCATCTGCTGTCACATGATGATCGATTCCTCTGTATGATGGACATACAAGTTGATGTGAGAAATGCCAGGGATTTACATTACAAATCAGATAGAACTAGGTTCCGCTGAGTTCTGCTAGTTTCTTCACCTTCTCTTTTACATCTGTCAGACTGACCCCAACAGCTGTTAATTACCCTTTTTTATCTCTACCTAAATTGATGGCTTTAGGTTTTTTTTCTTGGTCTCGGTTAACTCTTTCCTGACTCATTTTCTGTCCTTCAGTTCCTACCATCTATGAGAACTACAGGAATAAAAATGCTGTTTGCTTTTCTTTCATTGCTAAACTGTCACTGTCACCTGAGCTGTTACTACCTCTATGCTAGTGTGTATGGTTTGGCATCCTTCTCCTTTCCTGTAGCAGTAGAGCATTGTACCATCTTAGCCATCAGCGAAAGCAGAGAGTTTTGAATCAGGATGATACCACTTATTGGTTTAAAATAAAAAAAGTTATATTTCTGCTAATAAGCCTTCTTCAGACTTTGTTTCTGTATACTGTCAATATGTTAGAGCACACATGTACATTCAACATTCAAAAGAGATGCATAGATTTGTTAGCAAATATAAATAAATGTCATTCAGATGCTTTAAAGTGGAGCTGAACTCTTGTACAGGACAGAAAGAAAACATAAAAAACCCACCTTGTATGTTTTTAGAGAGCCTGTCTAATTCCCCCTCATCTGTGTCTAATCTGAAGTTGTAATTTGATCTCTCCCCTGTTTCACCTGACTGCCACAACATCTAAGCTCATTTGAAAGCACAGGATGTTCACAATATGTCTGCTATTTATAATACACTGCCGCACTGCTGACAGCCTAAGTTTGCTTCCTGCTGAATCCCATTGATAAAGGAACTCTGTTCCGAAACGCCGCGCCGTTTGGGTAACATAGCGGTGTCTTCCTCAGCCACTAAGATTGTTCCATGACTGTTTTGTATTTACCTGTTTTGCAATGGTCTCATGTTTTATGTACTCTCTGGCAGCCAGTATTTGTGGACCTAGGCATTATCCATCCATTGTGAGCGATATATAGCAATAGTCATACTCTATGTATGGTACTACCTGTATACATATCCATGTGCCACGATTCTGGCTGTACACTTGATGTTTGTATATGCATTTTGTATAGATCTTTTTTACCTGTTGTAAGTGACTTGTTCAGCTACCTCAATATACATTCTTTTGCATTGAATACACAAGGTGTGCGTGTCATCCATTGTATTATAATTGGTGATTTAATTTTAGACACAGCAACCATGCAGTTAGAAATTTGATATGTATAGCTACAGTGGGTGTGCATCCTTATCCTTGTCTAACAATATGTCTGCTTCCATGAAAGCAGGAAGTAGACACTGCCGATTTACTGCAGGATTTGTATCAGCTGTAACAAAGAAATGTTTTTCTTTAAAGGTTATTATGTTGTTGTGTATCTTTTAGAGCAGAGAGGAAGATCTGAGTTCAGGTCCGCTCTAATTACAACCAAACATTCAAAGTGGGTATTGACAGGATGTTTTCTACATACCTGTTCTCTGTTTTGGATGGGCTTCTCTCCATTGAGCTGCCCTGTCACCTGTTTGTGGCTCTGACTGCAGCGAGTCACACACAGAGGACAAAGAAGCAGCGCATGCTCTGGCCACTTGCGACTTGCGCTCCCTGTAATTTTCCACTCCTTCCCAGATGTGTACAGCAACCAACGCCAGTATAGTGTTATGCATTCTTGACAAGTACATATATCAGCATCATTTCTCAAGTATGCATGCCTAGAACACTATTGACTGCTGTACACATTCAGGCAGGAGCGCAAATTGCAGGAATTATTGAGTGGACAGAGCATCCACTGATTCTTGGCTGAATGGGAGGCAGAGCAGCACAACTGAAATGAGCCCATTCAAATCAATGATCTCTAGTCAGAGTGTTGGACAGAATGTTTTTTTTGTGGTGGTGAGGGTGGTGGTGGTGGTGTGTGTGTGTGTGTGTGTGTGGGGGGGGGGGGGGGGGGGGGCTGGTGACAGCAGGCCTAGGGCACGGGAAAGTACAAATCTGTCCCTGGCTGTACAAACAGTAGGCAGAAGTCACACACCATAGATGCAGAACTTGCATTTAAGGCTTCCACTGTTTATTTACCCTAGCTTGTCCAACTATTGAAACTTTACCCTCCCCCCCCCCCCCAGATCATACCTACTGTAGAATCTTTAGCTGCGAGTAAAATCTGCACAGCTTTCCAGGTACCCAAATACCTTCCTCCTGCACCACTTATTTAACCCTTAAAGCTCCCTCTGTCTCTTAGTAGTATTGTCTGGAAAGTAGATGGGTGCTTAATGTTTTAGGGGTCAGAAGCGGGCGCATAACAATAGCCTCTGTGACCCCCACGACCCCTGTGGTCCTGTAGGTAATGGGGGCCTGCTTCTCCTCCCTTCCTTTCTGCATAATGCGCTTTAGCTGTGTTAATATATTTTGGGTCTTCTTTTCTTACGGGCAGCCACTTATTTTATGCTAACCCCTTCTGTCTCCTGATCACATGACATGCAGCATGGAGCCAGGCATATGGGACAGCAAGTGGCTGCCAGGTGGAATATGAAAACAGATGTCCCAAGACCAGGTAAATATATTTACACAGCTCTGCCGTACTCTGCAACGGGGAATGGAGGATGCGTGGGCCCCTATATCCCAAATTTTGATTGCTAGCAGTAATCTTTCATAGGAATAATTTCCTACAGGCTTGCTTATAGCCACATGATCCATGTGTATTACTTTCACAAATATCAAAGAAGAATGCAACATTTCTTAAGGAACATTTTTAGCTGAGAGAGACATAAATTATAAAGTAAAAATTACTAAACAGAGACATTTTCACAGTGATTAAATAAAAGATGACTGTAAAGAGCAGAAAACTCTTATTTTATTTTGAAAAATACACAAGAAATGCTAATGGACCTGGTGACTTTATGCAATTTTGATAAGTACACTGTACACGGCACTGTCTCTGCATGCTGTATCTTAAAGCCTATCTTGTCATTTTCTAGAGCATTGTCTGTACTTGTAAAGTGGTAAGCCACATACAACAGTCCCTCTTAAAAAATATAGAAGCTGGTTTGCACTGCTTATTTACTCACTGCATGCTGCTCCCTCTTTTGTGAGCCCACTTTTCATAGCTGTGGTGCTGTGGTTATCTCCTGATGTGTAAGTGATGTGCTGCTAGCATGCATAGCATACTAGCATGTATGTCCGCTGCATACAGGATCTTCTTAAAAAATTAGCATATTGTGATAAGTTCATTATTTTCTGTAATGTACTGATAAACATTAGACTTTCATATATTTTAGATTCAAATACACACAACTGAAGTAGTTCAAGCCTTTTATTATTTTAATATTGATGATTTTGGCATACAGCTCATGAAAACCCAAAATTCCTATCTCAAAAAATTAGCATATTTCATCCGACCAATAAAAGAAAAGTGTTTTTAAAACAAAAAAAGTCAACCTTCAAATAATTATGTTCAGTTATGCACTTAATACTTGGTCGGGAATCCTTTTGCAGAAATGACTGCTTCAATGCGGCGTGGCATGGAGGCAATCAGCCTGTGGCACTGCTCAGGTGTTATGGAGGCCCAGGATACTTCGATAGCGACCGTAAGCTCATCCAGAGTGTTGGGTCTTGCGTCTCTCAACTTTCTCTTCACAATATCCCACAGATTGTCTATGGGGTTCAGGTCAGGAGAGTTGGCAGGCCAATTGAGCACAGTAATACCATGGTCAGTAAACCATTTAGCAGTGGTTTTGGCACTTTGAGCAGGTGCCAGGTCTTGCTGAAAAATGAAATTTAAAATATTAAAACAGTAAAAGGCTTGAACTACTTCAGTTGTGTGTATTTGAATCTAAAATATATGAAAGTCTAATGTTTATCAGTACATTACAAAAAATAATGAACTTTATCACAATATGCTAATTTTTTGAGAAGATCCTGTACTTGCAACACCACTAGTATGAATTATTTTTAGTGTAATGAAAGCATCTGAAATATATCTAGAGCATTGTGCGTTCCTTTCGCAGAGGGGAAGCAACTTATAAACAAATGAAAAAGAAAAACAGTCTATACAACTTATAAAGTCATACAATTCTTCAATTTGTATGGTTTGGGTCCACAGTGCTGTTCAAGTGTTTATTTAAATAAGCCAATGATTGAGGGTTATGGCCTATTGGCATCCTTGAGGTATACCAGTTCAGTGAAAAAGAGGAAGAGTTTACATACTGCATGATAAACTGCATAACCCAAAGTCAGTTAAAGTCCAGAACACGTAGAGTGCCAGCATGGGGAGCAGGAAATTGCACAGCATAAACATCCTGGGAATTGGAGGAAAATGTCCAAAATGTGTTCACTGCAAAGTCAAGACAAGGCAAGAGTGTTAACAAACTGGTACCACATGCATGTTCAGTGATTTGAAGTTGCATAGCCCAGCAGCCCACTTGACCCATAGGCAGGGGCTGGAGCAGCTGCTTCACTCAGCTTCCTAACCTGCTGCAGTCTGCATCTTCCTCCTTTATCTTTCTTCCTGCTTACAGTACACATTTAGCCTCTACTGCCTCTACTCTGATGGAGACAAGTCCAGGTATAGCCCTTTTCTCCTTCTACCAACCCACTACACTCTCCTCTTCTCAGTACCATGGCCTCGCTCCTCACACATGCACGTGCACCTGACGAACATCTGCCGCTCTGTCTGGGGGTCTACTTTAATAAGGGTCGCTGCAGATAGCCAAAGCCCCCGTGTAACTTACTGCGCACCCCAAAGCTATTTACATACCGCCGATGAACACCCTCAGCCTCTCTCCGCAAGACCCAGCGGTGTAATTACTGTGTAGGTGTCACTGTAATTACTGTGCATCCAAGCCCTGGCAAAGCATCTTTGAAACTCCCGCCAGTGCTCCCTATTGGCCCACTGTCTGTGCCAATGTAAATGGTACAGACAGTGGACCAATGGTGAGCCCTGGTGGGAGCTTCAATTATGCTTTGCTGGGGCTTGGATACACAGTGATTTCAGTGTCCCATACACTGTATTTATACCATCTGGACTTGCAGCGAGAGGCGGCGGGCGTTCAGGGGCAGTATGTAAATTGCACTGGGGTGACAGCACAGCAATGTAGGGGGCGTCAGTTATCTGCATCGACCAGACGGGGAGCTCTGGGGGTATCCTTATTAAAAAAGACCACCAGTTGCAGCAGCGACAGTGAGCCCTTTGCAGGTTTAAGCTAACGCTTATGAGACAAGGGCAATTGGATTGAGTGTAAAGAACTCGCTGGGCAATTATATCACCCAAGCAAGTTATTTTCTTCCTAGAGGGGGGAGGTGTTAAATTGAATAGGAATCGGCAATGCTCCCCTCACCTAAGCAGCGTTTAGCCCTGGGTGAGTTCAGCAATAGGTTATGGCCCAGAGTGTGGTTTTTAAACGGCAACTGTTATGTTACAAATGTTACAACTGCAATGTTACAAATAAAACTATGTACAGGTAGTCCCCGACTTACGAACGACCCACAGATACGAACGGCATGGATTCTGTGTTTCCAGGGAAACAAGTCAAAAAATGTAAATTGGACTTGTAGTTTTTGAGAAAATCAATTAAAAAAATGCTAAGAAAAAATGGCTTTTAAACTTGTATAAGCAGACACAGAGGGTAACACTGCTGGCACTGGGACAGAGATGGCACAATGTTCCGACTTAAGAACAGATTCAGGTTAAGAACGAACCTACAGTCCCTATATCGTTCGTTAACCAGGCACTACCTGTACAGTAACTGAAAATAAAAATATGAGACTCTTTTGTTTGCTACTTATGTTCTATTCAATATTCGTACTACATATACAATTCATTATAGCATGAGTTTATTTTCGCTTCAGATTTGCTTTAAGTGCCCTCTGGTAGAATGAAGAATTCATAGTAGGTTTTATTATGTTGAGGTGCCCAAGTCCTGGCACTACAAACTGTCTCCAAACCATAACATTTCCATTACCATGCTTTGCAGTTGATTTTGGTTTCTTCTGATGGAATGCCATCTTTTCTCCCCAAAGACACTTTTGGTGCTGTGGACAAAAAAAATTGTGTTTCTTACCACAGCATGTTATTTCATAAGCTTTGGTCTTTGCTTTGGTGTTTATGAGCAAAGTTTAGCTTTTTGTCTGCTATTGTTTCTAGACAAAAAAAAATTCTTCTCATCTCAGTTTAGGTCTGATTTGTGATATTTACCTCATCATCAGTGAACAGTCCTATCTCTTGGTCACATCATAAATGTACAGTTTTTAGAGACTTTTTTTCAGCATCATGGGTTCTACTATTAGTTTGAACTTGCTGAGCCAGCCTGGTCTTGGCGATTTGGCAGCTGTTTAAAATCTTCTACACTCATAGATGATCATTGAGACAGTGCCCTCTATTCGTAAAGGGCTGTGCGATAAACAAATCTGGTTGTTAAAATAGGACATTCAGTATTTTACGCTTTTGTTCGCTAATTCATAAAAATGTTCACAGGTACGGTTGAAGTTCCCTAATTTACTGAAAAAAACCTGTGCGGTAACAGCAGAGCAGTGTGGAGTTGTCTATGTTTTGTTACATGCTGTTCCATGCTGTGAGGGCATACTATAGTAAAAAGGCAACCCCAACATCCCTTTGGAAAGTACACATTCGTTATACTGTCTCTGCTCCCTCTGAATATGTCCATAAGCCTTTCTTAACATTTTATTTTGTTCCCACAGCTTACATGAACTCCAAGAAACTTTAAACATGCCCTGCTTATTTGATTTCCGCACTAGCCCCTCTGCATCTTCAAACCTAAAGGGTTAAGCTCCTGAAGGCTTGCATGTGAAACTTCTTTTGTTCTGTTCTCTCTCCTCTACTGCCTGGGGGGGGGGGGGGGGGGCAGAACAGCCTAGCCCTCCAGAGAAGGCTTTTGATCCTATTACAGGGACTTGCAGGAGACAGAGGCTGTTGCTATTGGCTCTCTGCTCCTGTCAGTCATAGGTAATCCCTCTCGGCTTCTGTGAGTCACATCTCCACACAGTTTCCGCACTGTTTTCGACATACCAGAGCTGCCAGTAATGTTTCTCGGCTTTACCGCATGTTCTAGTCTTGAATTGACATTTACTGACATGTGTTGAGGTATTTACCGCACAAGTCGGTAACTTACCTCACTGCTCAGTAATTCCAGCTTTCCATGCGGTAACAACCTTTATGGATTGACATTTACTGACATGTGTTGAGGTATTTACCGCACAAGTCGGTAATTTACCTCACTGCTTAGTAATTTCAGCTTTCCATGCGGTAACAACCTTTATGAATTGACATTTTGCTAAGTGCTCGGTAAATTCAGCTGTTTTCTGCATTACCTAATGGGGTAATGCTTTGTGATTCTAGGCCAGTGTAGTGATTAGTGTAAAATCTACTACACTTATAGATGATCTTTGAGACAGTGTAGTGATCAATGTTACAGTTATTTACCAGTCTTTTCAGATCTCTTCTTAAACGCATAGGTATTTATTAACTTTTTTTCTGAAGGACCCAGAGAGCTCATTTGATGTGAGCATAGTAAT
Organism: Hyperolius riggenbachi; assembly: GCF_040937935.1. NCBI lineage: Eukaryota > Metazoa > Chordata > Amphibia > Anura > Hyperoliidae > Hyperolius > Hyperolius riggenbachi. The sequence goes on along the minus strand of NC_090649.1, from coordinate 217,209,695 downwards.
AACACATACTCAGAGGCGTAGCTAGGATTTTCAGCGCCCGGGGACAAAGACTATTAATGCGCCCCCCCCAAAGGGGCGTGGTCACATAATAAATGTGGGCGTGGTTATGGGTGGAGCCAAATGTATATGGAGGTTAGCAGGCTCATGCTCACCCACCCTCCCTCAGTATGTACCTTCCAGGGGGTATATATGCCCAGTATATGTAGCCAGGGGTATATATGCCCAATATATGTAGGCAGGGGGTATATATGCCCAGTATATATAGACAGGGGTATATATGCCCAGTATATGTAGCCAGGGGTATATATGCCAAGTATATGTAGCCAGGGGGTATATATGCCCAGTATATGTAGCCAGGGGTATATATGCCCAGTATATGTAGCCAGGGGGTATATATGCCCAGTCCACGCAGCCAGGGGGTATATATGCCCAGTATATGTAGCCAGGGGGTATATATGCCCAGTATATGTAGCCAGGGGTATAAATGCCGAGTATATGTAGGCAGGGGTATATGTGCCCAGAGTAGGTAGCCAGGGGTATATGTGCCCAGAGTAGGTAGCCAGGGGTATATGTGCCCAGAGTAGGTAGCCAGGGGTATAGGTGCCCAGAGTAGGTAGCCAGGGGTATAGGTGCCCAGAGTAGGTAGCCAGGGGTATATGCCCAGTATATGTAGTTAGGGGTATATGTGCCCAATATATGTAGGCAGGGGTATATGTGCCCAGAGTAGGTAGCCAGGGGTATATGTGCCCAGAGTAGGTAGCCAGGGGTATATGCCCATTATATGTAGTTAGGGGTATATGTGCCCATTATATGTAGGCAGGGGTATATGTGCCCAGAGTAGGTAGCCAGGGTTATATGTGGCCAGAGTAGGTAGCCAGGGGTATATGCCCAGTATATGTAGTTAGGTGTATATGTGCCCAATATATGTAGGCAGGGGTATATGTGCCCAGAGTAGGTAGCCAGGAGTATATGTGCCCAGAGTAGGTCGCCAGGGGTATATGTGCCCAGAGTAGGTAGCCAGTAGCCAGGGGTATATGTGCCCAGAGTAGGTAGCCAGAGGTATAGGTGCCCAGAGTAGGTAGCCAGGTGTCCCCCTCCCCAGCAGGAGGGGAGCAGCGCAGAGAAGAGCTGCTCTCTCTCCCTCGCTGTCCCCTCCAATGTCTGTCCGGTGGCTGGCAGCGGCGGGCGGAACTTACCTCCGTCTCGTCGCAGCGCCGGATGGATCTGCCGCTACTCTGGTCTGGTCCAGACCAGAGCAGCGGCTGCGCACCCGAACTTCCGGCCGGTGTTCCGACGCGGCGCTGGAGTGTGACGGAGGTGAGTTCCGCCCGCCGCTGCCAGCCACCGGACAGACATTGGAGGGGACAGCGAGGGAGAGAGAGAGCACCTAAGGTGAGGGAAGGAGGGGGGAGATGGCCCCCCTTCCCCACCGTCCGCACAGCTCTCTCTCTTCTCTGCTCCCCTCAGCCCCGCAAAAAAAACAAAACCCGAAGCTCAGCTGGGCGCCCTTGGGGACCCGGCGCCCCGGGGCACTTGTCCTACCCCGACCCCCCCTAGCTCCGCGCCTGCACATACTTCAACAATAGGGGCTACCATTGTAGCCCCTTACATATTCCTAGGAGTTCTGGTTCACCATGAGCTTACTAGGTACTCTGTTCCTCTGGGTGCTTCAAGTCCTACCCCATGGAGCCACATTAATCTATGCCATGCACTGATGAGGATCAGTCAATCCAAAACGTAAAGTCTGTATGCATGTTGGATTATTGTGGTTCTGTAATATTAATAAGCTGACACATCATTGCATTCCAGCGGATCTGGAGGTGTGGCTAGCTCACAGAGGCAACAATGGATAATTTGCATATTTCAGCAGTGATGCACTGGAAGACATCTTGAAGCAATCTTTTGTTTTCCTTATTATTTCCTCCTAACCTCAGGCACCTAATCCTTATTTTAGGAACCTGGAATAGTGATAAATACAGGGGTGAACTTACTTTTTCCACATGTAAAATTAGCATTTACATTTATTTCAATTACTGACTGTCACAGAACTACAAAATGTAAATATGTAATGATGCATAATATGTTATATCAAATCACCATTATCAATATAATTAAAATTAATATCAACATATTGTATGCCTTAAAATATGCAAAGTGCAATCACTTTTCATGACAATCATAGCTGTAGGTAATTATGGTGAAAAAATAGTTTACATATAGTCATCGATTGTTGACTTATATTGTTTAGGAGCAATTTCATGGAATTTATAGTTTCATGCTGCCTTGGCACTGTTCATTAATAGACTTCAGTCATAGTCCTTAATTGCTATTTATCACAACTAGTATTGCTTTGTGTTAGGATCAATTTGTGCATTTATTTCTTGTAGAGGCAGGCACCATATTTTGTGATTATATTATTGACTAATGTGAGGTTTTATTTGAATTGTTTTTACTATACATTGTCAGTGTACATTACTATACATTGTCTTCTTCTTATTATTGTTTTTCTGGTATTGTTGTACCAGGCGTGTTTTAATGTTTGGTGTGGACTTTGGCTTAACTTTTCATTCAGGATACGTTTTTTTGTTCAAGGGTTTTGGTTAGAGGAAAATAGTAGGGGAATGTTAGATTTATTGATAAGTATTCGAGTTAAATGCCATTGAGGGGGGATTAGAATTAAGGGCCAATAAGGGGGAATAAGGAAAGTGCCAAAAAGATGAAACTTACGCCAAAAATACATTGGGCTAAAAATAGTGTACTGTAAATAAATACTGTAAATAAATCCTTTGTCAACAGACTGCAACATTTGATTTCCCTCATATGCAACTGATTCCCTCTCGTCCTGTTGTGTAGTCCTTGCAATAAACAGCTTATTTGCCAAACATTTATCTTGGTGCTAAGCCTCACACACAACTACAAAGAATGTCCCCCCGTGGGGATCGGTACACAATCCATCAGCCGATATTGCAAGGCAGACCCTGTACAGGCGAATTATTAGCCTGCAGGTTAGCAACAGCTTTTGTTGCTGTGTGTGTGGTGGTGGTGGTGGTAGGGAGCCCACATCGATTTCCATGGCTGATTGCTGGCTGAGGCTTCGGGGGCCACAGTACTCATGTTAGATTAGCAGAGGCAGTCGTTATCAGCTGCCTTAGCAAAGTTTCATCTAGTGTGTGCACAAGGCATTAGAGATGTCAACATATTTTAGAGCCTGGTACTGAAACCTGTAGTCCATTTTCTAGATGTGAACAAAATCAGTATACATGGGAAATAATAGATCTCATATGTTTTATCTTATTTTTATTTGTTTATTTGCTTATCAAGTCTTTTTTTCTATTTTCTGCTACCTGGTTTAGAGCACAGCTGGACAACATATTAAACACTGTGCCTGTATAATAATTGTTTCTTAAAGAGACACTGAAGCGAAAAAAAAATTATGATATTATGATTTGTATGTGTAGCACAGCTAAGAAATAAAACATTAAGATCAAATACATCAGTGTAATTGTTTCCAGTACAGGAAGAGTCAAGAAACTCCAGTTGTTATCTCTATGCAAAAAAGCCATTAATCTCTACGACTTTCAAAGTCGTGGAGAGGGCTGTCTTCTGACTTTTATTATCTCAACTGTAAGTAAACAGTTTTCTTTTTATCTGCCAGAGGAGAGGTCATTAGTTCACAGACTGCTCTGAAAGAATCATTTTGAATGCAGAGTGTTGTTGTGTAATCTGCACATATTAGAGAATGATGCAATGTTAGAAAGCACACTATATACCTGAAAATAAAAATATGAGAATATTTTCTTTGCTGCTAATCTTCTAGTAATTATTCATAGTACACAACCAATTCATTATATCATATATATTTTTTCGCTTCAGTGTCTCTTTAAGTAATAAATACTTGGTGTATATGTACTTTTAAACATTGCAGAGCCAATCTCACACAGAGCCAATCTCACACAGAGCCAATCTCACACAGAGCCAATCTCACACAGAGCCAATCTCACACAGAGCCAATCTCACACAGAGCCAATCTCAATACTTCTGGCTATTTATAGATCAATCTAATGACCTGAACTCAGTATGGGCATCTGCAGTGCAACCTGGAATACAAATTTAAAGGGAACCTGAAGTGAGAAGTAAACGGAGGCTGCCATATTTATTTCATTTTAGATAATTCCAGATGCCTGGCAGTCCTGCTGACCATTCTGGCATCAATAGTGTCTAAATCTCACACCTGAAACAAGCATGTTGCTAATCCAGTCAGACTTCAATCACATTGAAACATGTGATATGCCTGCTTGTTCAGGCTCTATGGCTAAAAGTATTAAAGGAAGAGGATCAGCGGGACAGCCAGACAACTGGTATTGTTTAAAATCAATAAATATGTAAACCTTCATATCCCTCTCACTTCCGGCTCCCTTTGAGCATGAAACCAGGATCAGAATTAGTTGCAGATCTTCAGCTTTGTGACCTGCAAATAAGCTAAGTTTAGTTTACTGATAATGGTGATGCATTGTTAGTACAGTATAAACAAAGCAGAGTGTATACTAGTGCTGGGTCTGAGGCTGCAGACAGGCTGAGGACACAACATCCTACAGGAAACAGCCAACCCTGTAGAGGAGCCTGATTAAATGGCCATTAACACTTCTCCTTGCAATGTTCTGCATGCATGAGTCTGCATTTGTGATTTTTCAATTCTTTCTGAAGAAACATTTGTATGCCATTTTATATGCATTTGTATTATTATTATTATTATTATTATTATTATTGATTTATAAAGCCCCAACATATTCCATGGCGCTGTACAAAGTAAGAAACAAACATGAGGTACATGATAATACAGGCAATGGTGTACACCAATATACAAGATGCATAATTAGTGACAAAATACAAAAATGATACAATATACAGAATACAAAATATAGAATTGGTAATGACAGTGATCAAAGTAATATGATGAGTAAAATTTATAATGATTTCCAAGACACAAAAAGGGGGAGAGAGCCCTGTCCTTGCGAGCTTACAATCTAAAGGGAATTGGGGAAACAAGAGGAGGGGTAGTATACGATAAAATATATAGAGGCAGTGTGTTTTAAGATACCTAGTAGAAGTGCAATTTGGTCTTAGGACAAAGGGAAGTGGCCTCAGGTAGCGCATATGCTTTTCGGAACAAATTCGTTTTTAGAGAGCGTTTAAAGGTCACAAAGGTTGGCAAGTGACGGATGTGTTGTGGGAGGGCATTCCAGAGGAGGGGTGAAGCGCGTGCAAAATCTTTGGAGAATTTGGAGCATCATTCAGAATTTAGAGCATCATTCAGAATTCACCAAAACACCACATGCACCATTCAGCACTGAACCTGTGGATAGAGTCAGGGGGAGTTCACTTACTTACACTTCACAGTGCATTTCACTTGACTCCTATACTTCCTTCTTTCAGTGTTGGAAGAAGGAAGTATAGAGTCACATGAAACGTGCCATGAAACGCAAGTAAGTGAACTCGATTTTGACCCTGTCTGCAGGTTCAGTGCTGAATAGTGCTCATGTGTGGTGTTCGTGTAAATTTAAAACAATGTTCTGAATTTCGAACACCAACACTAGTAAATTGTTTCCCTCCAAATGGGCCCACTGAGAGACAGTTACCAATATAACATGGGTGATGTACTCCATAAAGTTCTTTGGAAAAAGTTTTGATGTTCTAAAAATTCCTATAAATAATTTTTATAGTAAAATAATAATAATAATGACAAAATTCATCTCAGTATTCACCTGATTATTATTATTATATTATTCGCCTGATATTTAAAATCCTCTCAGGCTAAGTTCACAGTGGGACGTTAAAGTCGCGCGTTAAAACAGCATTTAACGCAGAATAACTCACTGCAATGAAAAATCAATGCCCTGTTCACAGTGCACACGTTGCGTTGGTGTCTAACGCTGCACGTTAAGTAAAAGTACTGCATGCAGTGCGTTATACACGTTATTAGCTGCGTTGGACTGTTTGCACATGCTCAGTAATGACTTGAAAGCATACTTTTCATTGCCTGTATTTTTTACTGTATCTGCTGTATGTGACGGTAACGCTGCGTTGCCACTTTTTGGGCGCGTTGCGTTGTAAGCTTGCGGTGCGACTTTAACGTGGCATCAAAACGCAACGTCCCACTGTGAATCTAGCCTCAAGCTTCCTGCTGCCATCCTTGGTTTTTCAGATCTTCTAGTCAATCGAGGTTGCGGAAAGTACTGGACTGATTGCCTCTCCATTTTCTCCAATGACGTCTGTCTATTCTTTCTATGCCTTCAAATGGAAGATGAGGATAATTTTTTTGTAATAATAAAGGAAGTAAACACTGTATTCCTGAGCAGACTGAAGGACAGGTTTGTTTTCTCCGAAGCAACCAGGGCATAAATATAAGTATAATGTAAGTGCACTTAACCTTTAAAGTAATTTATGATGATGGCTAAGGCTACGAAAAAGGAAACAAAAAAATTGTGAGCTAAAAAGTAGAAACATCTACAAAGCGTGTATAAGCCATGAATTAAAATATATATCTATTTAAAGAGACTCTGTAACAAATTTTTCAGCCTTAGTTCTTCTATCCTATAAGTTCCTATGCCTGTTCTAATCTGCTCTGGCTTACTGCAGTCTTTCCTAACTGCACTGTCTCTGTAATAAATCAATGTATCTTTCCTCTGTCCTGTTTGTGGGGCTAAGGATTGATTGTGTGGAATGTGCAGGGCTGCTTGTGATTGGTAGAAGCGATACACACCCTCTGCAGGCCCCCTGCATACTCTGAATGACTCACACACTATGCTTAGCTGAGCCTATTAGAAGCTGGTTAGTTTGTTTGTAAACACTGCCTAAAACTGTTAATTACAAGCCAGGATTGCAGCAGAGAGTGGCAGAAACAGCACAGAGGGGCACAGGAGAAAATAATGAATAGAATGGTATGCTTTTTATTGTAAGAATATTAGAGTACAGATTCTCTTTAAAACTGCTGTTAACATATAACCTTTATGTACCTATAAAATACTCCAAGCCTATTCATTCCAACCACATGTTTTGGTCCTTTTAATTAAATATATTCAATTTCCTACAAGCGCAAGTGTCTTACAATACACTGAGAAATGAAGAACATTGCCAGACAAGACAGTAGGAGAAATGAGTAGGATGGGCCACTCTGAACAAAAGAAGAACACTGTCAGCTCTTTCTAATTTAAATTACAGCCAAGGCTTTATTTAAAATATTGCTAAACATTGTTTTAATCTCAATGCAATAACTAGCAAGGCCATGCTTTTTTGTTCTTCTCTGGGACATCACTGCAAATTCTGCTCCAACCCTTGCTGTAGCGTTAATTACAACAATGACAACCCATTAAACAATGTCACCATATTCTCTCTGCCGCATGATTATATTCCTATGTGTTGCCAAGACTTGATCCATTCATTTACTATAGGCTGTTACAGTGTATGTTTTCGTCTTTCTTTAGAAGGCTGCAGATAATACAAAGAGAGTATGTACACTTATAGATGGGAAATAATAGGTACGCATTGATAACAGGAGAGCCTTTACATCTGTAAGGTTCACTCGCTGTTCTCATAATACCAAAGAAGTGGTTCCTCGGCTTAATATATTAATTACATCAGAGCTATTTGAAAAAGAACAGCAAACAAAATAGAAGAATGAGAACATTTTTATGCCGGTAATTACAAGGAAAATTTACTATTGAAACAGGTCTCATAATGTTTAGTAAAAGCAATTTCCTATGTACAGTACAATAAGTCGTATGCATCTCATATTTCCATGATTTTCTTTTGTTCTTGTTTTGTTGAAAAAATAAAAGAAGAACAACATCCAAATAAGATAAAACACTGCAGTGCATACACACATGACATCATGGGGTAGATTCAGCAATATGCACTGCTAAAGCAGCGCAGCTTAATGACAAGAGCGCAAGCTCAGCGCACACTATGCTGCGGTAGTGCAGCTAGTGTGCGCTGGTGAACTCACGTTCTCTCCTTTGAACTAACGGCCACTCCACTGAACCCACCCTGAGCCTCAATGGGTCCAGTGGTTTTAATGGATGAATCTACTCCCAAATGTGTCTGTCTTGAATCGGGTACTGTCTGTATAATCATCTCCCAAAGTTTGCCAATTTTTCAGCAATCCACTGGCTTTGACCTCTCTCTACTGATTGCTACTACATTTTTTAGCAGCAACTTGCAGCAGTGTGCAACTGTGTGTATGGCTGTCCCCATCCATAGGACAGCGCAGCAGGCAAGATAAGAGTGCCAAACAAGACTTGTCTATGCTGAGTAACACTGGTCACATTTTGAAGTTGACACATGGAGGTTTAACCACTTTACCCCCCGCGGTACGAATTTCTCCGTCCCTTGTTCCCCCCCCCCCCCCCTAAAAAACCAAGGGACGGAGAAATTCGTACCTTCCGCGCTACCGCTGCTGTCCGCGCTCCCGCCGCTCGTGCACACCGTCGCCTGCTCGCCTGGAGATCAATGAACAGGAAAATCCATTCCCGTTCATTGATCTAAGCCCCCGCAATGATCTGCTGCTTCTATGAGAAACAGCGCCATCATTGTGATTTGCCCAGCCTCGTAGTGCTTCCTGTAAGCGTCCTACCGGAGATACAAAAAGGCTGTAATTTCTATTTTTATTCTAATTCCTTATTTTAAGGCAAGTAATCTGCTGTGTAAATTATTCTTTTCTGATACAGTTACAGTTGAAACCACAGTGTCTAATTGCTGTGAAAATAGTACAAAATGTGCAGTCAAGTGTCTCCTTAGCAATTTATATAGTAGAGCAAGAGTTTTAGAGAAAAGGTAAATATCAGGCAAATATGAAGCTTCTGAAAGCAGAATATTTCCCCCCCCCCTCTCCTGACAACCAGTTGATATTCACTGAGTTCTATCTTGCCATAATAATAAAAAAAACATAATGCTAGTTGGTTGTTGAGGAAGGAAAAGGGACTAAAGAAAGTTTTTTACATCGAGATAATTTATTCGTGAGTAAAACTGACCAAAATATAAGCAAACAAATGCAAATCACATATCCAATGATCAATTGTTAATTAATCAACTGAAAACTAATTGATCAGGACCCAGTGGTTACATTTGCCAGCATGCCTTCCACTTCCTGTGTCATTGGTAATTTGCTTTACAGGAGAATTAAGCTCTCATCCCTATTCATAAGGTAATTTTGATTAGTGTTGCAATTGAACTTGTTATAAAAGTTTTCAAAGATAACAAAGATGGAATAATTTAGTTTTTGAGGTTAGAGTAAATGAATATGCTCTTTGTTGTGTTCGGGGTATTATAAAACATGCAGTGCACTGGGCTCTAGGTGAAAGACTCCATTGCCTGCCTTATACACTTATGCTTTTGATGTGCAAAAAAGACTAAGAAAAGGGAAACATTATGATTAATCAGGCACTCTATATTATAAAATTTGGAACACAGTGTCACTGAGTCATTCCGAAATAATAGAAGTAGTTTAATCTATTCTTTTTTAGAGGTGTTAAATGCAATTAATACACCAAACTTTGTGTCCTGTGTTTGGAGGAAAATGGGCCTTTTTACTGACACTACAAAACAAGTATAATGTGTATTGAAAGTTACTGCAAAACTGCAGAACTACCCAGGATCCTTTATGTCTGTTAATTAATCATATCATTTAGACTAAAGGGGCCCATACACTGGTCGATTTCAGCCATCGATCGATTCGATTGGATTGCTCGATTGGAAATCAATGGCCATTCGATCAATTTCGATCGATTTGATCTATCTGACAGGATGGAAAATCTAGGTCGATCTGCTGCCAGGACATCTGCTGACAGAATGGAAAATCTTGGTCAATCTGCTGCTGGCAGCAGATCAATGGCCCATAGAGTTGCATTGTATCTAATGTTGCGATAATGCATTTAGATCAATTTTCAGTAGATTACCAATACATTTAAGCCTGAAATCTATTGTAAATCTGTTGCTAGTGTGTGGCACACATCAGATAGATTCCTGTCAGATTCGACCTGACAGGTATCGGGCAGTAATCTATCTGATGGTCGAATCTGCTGCAAATCTATCAGTGTATGGCCACCTTAATAGATTTTTCTCTCGCACAGTTTTCATTAGGAGATCTGCTTGTCAAACATGAAGATAAAAGCTTTAAAGTGATCCTGTAGTAGATTGCTGTAATCTTAACAGCACAAAATATCCAGCCTTCCCACCACAGCTGATACGGTATAGTTAAAGTGTCTTTGGTAACTTCTAGAAAGTCCTGACAATCTGGCCTGTCCCCCCACCTAAAGTGACCACTAGCTACTACTTCCTTTTGTAAATACAGAGGAGAAGCAACAAACATCCTGCATTCAAACTTGTTAAAACCCTAAGGGGGCCCATACACTGGTTGATTTCAGCTGTCGATCGATCGATCGATCAATTCTATAGAATCGATCGATCCGAAATCGATTCTATCATATTCCCCATTCGATCGATCTGAGTCCGATTTCGATCGATTTGATCTATCTGACAGGATGGAAAATCTAGGTGGATCTGCTGGCAGCAAATCAATGGCCCATAGAGTTGCATTGGATCTAATGATCCAATAATGCATTTAGATCGGTTTCCAATAGATTTCATTCTGAAATCTATTGGAAATCTGTTCCTAGTGTGTGGCACACATCAAATAGATTCCTGTCAGATTGGACTTGACAGGCATCTGAGAGAAATCTATCTGATGGCCGAATCTGCTGCAAATCTATAAGTGTATGGCCACCTTAAAGAAAACCTGAACTGAAAATTAAAAGTCAAAATAACCATACACAGGTCATACTTACGTCCCGTGTAGTCTACTCCTTAATCTCTTTCTCCTTTCCCGCGTCCTGTTTGTCCACTGTGATCAAGGGAATTCTCTGTCCTCCATTTTGAAAATGGTCATTACCCCATAACAGCTTTCTGGTCAGCACACTGTTAAACTGTCATATCGCCCACTTGAGCCATAGGGAAACATAGACAATACTTGGCACATCAGTTGTCCTCTTAGCTATAACTGACAGCAACTGATAAATAACTGACAGCAACTGATATATTTCAATTCTGACAAAATGTTGTCAGAACTCGAAGCGATCACTGTCAGAAGAAAATGGTGCACTTCTGAGATGAACTAATAGCAAGGTAACTATGTAATGTTCATTTGAAGTTACCTCGTGTGTTTATTTTAAATAATTTTACTCAGTACAGGTTTCCTTTAAGCTACACTGCATGGTCATAGCTAGAATTTTCATCTTCTGACTTTGGCACATTACAATTAACTTTGTAAAAGTGTTGCTACAGACATCAATGCAAAAAATAATTATAATACTTTTTTTGTTTTTGTTTCAAAATCTGAGTTGGGAATAATTCCATGGCATTCTGTCATTCATATCAACTGCACAGTCAAGTCAACTATAAATGGCTTTCCAGAATGCCTTTTTGGTCCAGTTACCATAACAATCACTAAATCTGACCTTACAAATAAAAGTGTCTGTAAAGAGTGATCTGTTAAAGGGGCACTACAGTGAAAAATTGTAAAATTTAAAATATGTGCAAACATAGACAAATAATAAGTACCTTTTTTTCCAGAGTAAAATGAGACATAAATTACTTTTCTCCTATGTTGCTGTCACTTAGAGTGAGCAGTAGAAATCTGACATAAGTGACAGGTTTTGGACTAGTCCATCTCTTCATAGGGGATTCTCAGCAAGGCTTATATTCTTTATAAAGATATTCCCTAAAAATGATTCAAACAATGATGCTGGCCAGCTTCCCTGCTCCCTACAGAGTTTTTTGGCAGTTGGACAGAGTAATTGCCATTCACTAAGTGCTTTTGAAAATAAATATATCCCTGAGAATCCCCTATAAAGAGATGGACTAGTCCAAAACCTGTCACTTATGTCAGATTTCTACTGCTTACTCTAAGTGACAGCAACATAGGAGAAAAGTAATTTATGGCTCATTTTACTCTGGAAAAAAGGTACTTCTTATTTGTCTATGTTTGCACATATTCTAAATTTTTCAGTTTTTTGCTGTAGTGCCCCTTTAAGAACTTTTGCTGATGTAGAAGGAAGGAGCTCCACTTTACCCAATATTTTTTATCACAACGCTGTAGAAGTTATACTTTTTACTAAGTTAGTGATCTTACATAGGTATACAACAATATAAACTATATCGGGATTCATGGTGGCGTAATGGATAGCACTTTTACCTTGCATCACTGGGTCTCTGTGGGTTTCTTCCAGGAACTATCATTTTCTCCAACATCTCAAAGACATACAGATTATTAGCTTTTTCATACAAATTAGCCCTAGACTGTGATGGACATATGACTAAGGTAGAGATTAGATTGGGAGCTCCTCTGAGTGAGGGTTAGTGAGAAGACTACATATGCTATAAATCCCTGTGGATTGTATCAGTGCTGCTTTATGAAAGGAGGAGAAGTAGAAGGAATAGTCATGGGAAAACTTTGCTGATCTGTACATCAGATGTGATATACAAACATCCTAACTACATATACACAGTTGCCCATGGCGACATAGTTGTATGTGTTTCAGAATCAGAATCAGAATCGGAATCGTATTTATTTTGCCAAGTGCGGCAGTTGCAACACCCGGAATTATTCGTGGAACACATTGGCATAGAGCATAGTGCAAGAACAACAACAACATCAAGTCCTAACTAGCAAGTAGCAATACAAAAATGCATTGAAAAACAGATGCAGCCGGCCCGGCATTGAAAACATAGTGGTGCAAGTACATGTGCAAAATGAACAGACGTGGAACAGGTACGTAGCAGCTAGTCCTGCTGTTTAGTTAATTAGTCCTAGGTGCAAAAACACATGAGATGAAGAATAGCCCCAGGTTAAGTACATACAGGTTAAGTACATACAGGCTATTTAGGTCTTGGTGACAGCCCTGCAATTTAGCTTTGCTGTGTGCATGGCTCGAGTTCAGAAGGCGCACTGCTTGGGGGAAAAAGGAGTTCCTATGTCTGGAGGTTTTGGTGGAAATAGCTCTGTAGCGGTGGTCGGAGTGCATGCGGTTGAAAAAGCGACCACCTGGGTGGAGGGGGTCTTGCGTGATCCTATTTGCCTTTGTTCTCAGCCTGGAAGCATGGAGGAGGTCCAGTGGTGGCAGGGGTGTACCCAAGCTTTAACCCTTTGAATGCAGTTTAAAGGCTACAAATAAAGTTTAAAACAGTTTTACACCATTGCAACATTTTTGCCCTAGAATGTATTGATTTCTTCCAACACTGAAGATTTAGCATGTATTGATATAACTTGAGGTTCAAGGTCTGGAAGTGGAACAGAGAAAGTAGCAGGCTGTCATTGGTGTGGAATGACCAGGGGAGGCCCTGACTTTATCCAGCAACTTTCCCCTTGCTATCACCATGGCTGCTGACCCTCCCCCAATCACCTCCCAACTTAACAGACTCTGCAGAGTCCCTGGGGAGCAACAGTTAAGATGGGGGAGGGACAACTTGGGGGCCCCTACAGGCTCTGGGGCCTTGGATCAATTGCCCATTTTTTCCTATGGTAGCTCCAGCCCTGGTCAGTGAATCCGGTGAGTCCTATACTTGGAGTGTGATGGACAGATCACATGCTTGCATGCATGGGTTTACCTAAAGCTTGTTTATCACACTGGATGATGAATATGTAATAATTCAAATGGGACTGTGCATTATTAGTAGTGTTGGGCGAACATCTAGATGTTCGGGTTCGGGCCGAACAGGCCGAACATGGCCGCGATGTTCGGGTGTTCGACCCGAACTCCGAACATAATGGAAGTCAATGGGGACCCGAACTTTTGTGGTTTGTAAAGCCTCCTTACATGCTACATACCCCAAATTTACAGGGTATGTGCACCTTGGGAGTGGGTACAAGAGGAAAAAAAAAATTTGCAAAAAGAGCTTATAGTTTTTGAGAAAATCGATTTTAAAGTTTCAAAGGGAAAACTGTCTTTTAAATGCGGGAAATGTCTGTTTTCTTTGCACAGGTAACATGTTTTTTGTCGGCATGCAGTCATAAATGTAATACATATAAGAGGTTCCAGGAAAAGGGACCGGTAACGCTAACCCAGCAGCAGCACACGTGATGGAACAGGAGGAGGCGCAGGAGGAGAAGGCCACGCTTTGTGAGACACAACAACCCCGGCCTTGCATGAGGGCAAGAAGCGTGCGGATAGCATGCTTTGTACCGCCATGCAGTCATAAATGTAATAAAGATAAGAGGTTCCATAAACAGGGACCGGCAACGCTAACCCAGCAGCAGCAGCAGCAGCAGCAGACGTGATGGAACAGGAGCAGGTGCAGGAGGAGAAGGCCACGCTTTGTGAGACACAACAACCCAGGCCTTGCATGAGGGCAAGAAGCGTGCGGATAGCATGCTTTGTACCGCCATGCAGTCATAAATGTAATAAAGATAAGAGGTTCCATAAACAGGGAGCGGCAACGCTAACCCAGCAGCAGCAGCAGACGTGATGGAACAGGAGCAGGCGCAGGAGGAGAAGGCCACGCTTTTTGAGACGCAACCCAGGCCTTGCATGAGGACAAAAAGCGTGCGGATATAGCAATGCTTTTTGCCGCCATGCAGTCATAAATGTAATACAGATGAGAGGTTCAATAAACAGGGACTGGAAATGCTAACCCAGCAGCAGCAGACGTGATGGAACAGGACTAGGAGCAGGCGCAGGAGGAGAAGGCCAAGCTTTTTGAGACACAACAACACAGGCCTTGCATGAGGACAAAAAGCGTGCGGATATAGCAATGCTTTTTGCCGCCATGCAGTCATAAGTGTAATACAGATGAGAGGTTCAATAAACAGGGACCGGAAACGCTAAACCATCCCAGATGTTCATTGGTCATGTTACTTGGTTGGGGTCCTGGAGTGTTGCGTAGTCGTTTCCAATCCAGGATTGATTCATTTTAATTTGAGTCAGACGGTCTGCATTTTCTGTGGAGAGGCGGATACGCCGATCTGTGACGATGCCTCCGGCAGCACTGAAACAGCGTTCCGACATAACGCTGGCTGCCGGGCAAGCCAGCACCTCTATTGCGTACATTGCCAGTTCGTGCCAGGTGTCTAGCTTCGATACCCAATAGTTGAAGGGTGCAGATGGATTGTTAGACACAGCTACGTCATCTGACATGTAGTCCTTGACCATCTTCTCCAGGCGATCGGTGTTGGAGGTGGATCTGCACGCTTGCTGTTCTGTGGGCTGCTGCTGCATGGGTGTCAGAAAATTTTCCCACTCCAAGGACACTGCCGATACCATTCCCTTTTGGGTACTAGCTGCGGCTTGCGTTGTTTGCTGCCCTCCTGGTCGTCCTGGGTTTGCGGAAGTCAGTCTGTCTGCGTACAACTGGCTAGAGGAGGGGGAGGATGTCAATCTCCTCTCTAAAGTCTCCACAAGGGCCTGCTGGTATTCTTCCATTTTGACCTGTCTGACTCTTTCTTCAAGCAGTTTTGGAACATTGTGTTTGTACCGTGGATCCAGAAGGGTATAAACCCAGTAATTGGTGTTGTCCAGAATGCGCACAATGCGTGGGTCACGTTCAATGCAGTCTAGCATGAATTGAGCCATGTGTGCCAGAGTCCTACCAGAATCCTCATCATCCTCTTGTGAGCGTTGTGATAGTTGTTGTGATGCATCATAGTCGTCACCTTCCTCCTGGTCTGCTTCTGCTGACCATTCGCGTTGAATTGTGGAAGTCCAACGTGCACCGCTCTGGCCCTCGTCAGTGGTGGCATGAAATTCCTGCTCCAACTCCAGCTGTTCCTCCTCCTCTTCTTCGTCATAGCTGCTGGGGCCAGCGTTCCCTGAGGCGGATGGCCTGATGTTGGTACCATCACGCTGATCGTTTTCTCCTTCAGATTCCCCCAGTTGCATCATGACAGCTGTTTCCTTGATTTTTAACATCGACCTCTTCAGTAAACACAGCAGTGGTATGGTAATGCTGACTGAAGAGTTGTCACTGCTCACAAGCAACGTGGATTGCTCAAAATTTTGGAGGACTTGGCAGAGGTCCAACATGTTGGCCCAATCGGATCCACAGAAGCTTGGCAGCTGGCCGGATGCGCCTCGGTACTGCGCCGTCATGTACTGGACCACTGCACTCTTCTGCTCGCAAAAGCGGGCTAGCATGTGCAGCGTAGAATTCCAGCGCGTAGGGACATCACACAGCAAGCGATGGTGGGGGAGATTGAAGCGCTCCTGCATCTTGGCGAGTGCCCCCGAAGCAGTACTGGAAGTTCTACAATGTTTGGCCACTCGACGCACCTTCAACAGAAGATCGGCCACGCCTGGGTATGTCCTCAGGAACCGCTGAACTACTAGGTTCATCACGTGCGCCAGGCAAGGGATGTGTGTCAGCTTAGCCAACCTTAAAGCGCGAATGAGATTACTCCCATTATCACACACAACCATGCCCGGTTTCAGGTCCAGCGGTGCCAGCCACAAATCCGTCTGTTCCTTTATTCCCTTCCAAATTTCCTCCCCTGTGTGCTGCTTATCCCCAAGGCAGATTAGCTTCAGCAACGCTTGCTGACGCATGCCAACAGCTGTGCTGCACTGCTTCCACGATCCTACTGCTGCTGGGTTAGCGTTTCCGGATGAGGTACAGCTTTGAGATGCGTTGGAGGAGAAGGAGTCAGAGAGGTAGGTGCTGCTGTTATCCAGTGGGAGGGACGGCGGTGCAGCTGTTTGTGGCGTGGGCAACACCCGTGCCGTAGCAGGTGAGGAATCGCTGCCAGGCTCCACAAGGTTCACCCAGTGCGCGGTAAGGGAGATGTATCGACCCTGGCCGAACGCACTCGTCCAGGTGTCAGTGGTGAGGTGAACCTTGCAGGCAACGGCATTCTTCAAGCTTCGGGTTATTTTGCTGACCACGTGCTCATGCAACTCAGGCACTGCAGAGCGTGCAAAGTGGTAGCGGCTGGGAACCACGTAACGTGGGATGGCCACTGACATCATGCCCTTGAAGCTGTTTGTCTCCACCAATCGATATGGCAGCATTTCGCAGGCCAGAAGCTTGGCTATGCTGGCTGTTACTGCCACGGCCCGGGGGTCATTTGCTGGCAATTTCCTCTTGCGCTCAAACATCTCCGACACAGACAACTGAACCGTAGCGCTGCACACGGAAGGGCTGTTGGTTGTTGTGTTTGAAGAACACTGGGAGACCTCAAGAGCACTACTCCGGAAAGTGACAGTGTCAGCGTCGTCTGATGTTTGTGAATGTTGTGAACCACGCAATGGCTGGGCTACTGCTGCTGCTGAGGCGGGTCTGGTGAACCCAAGGGAGGCAGTGTTGTTTCTGGTACCCTGTCCTGACGCGTTTGCCCAAAGAGTGGGATGTTTGGATAGCATGTGACGGCTCATGCTGGTGGTGGAGAGGTTGTTAATACTTTTCCCCCTGCTCAGGCGGGTCTTGCACACCTTGCAAATCGCCATGGTAACATCCTCAGTGCAGTCTTCAAAGAAAGCCCAGACTTTGGAGCACCTGCCTCCTTGCTGGCGATTTCTGTTTGCTCCTCTTTTGCCTCTCACTTGAACTTCCACGCTTGTGGTGCCTGAAATTGCGCGCCGCCTACCTTGTGGCACAAGGCGAGCTCGTGCAGCAGTGGGTTCTTCAACAGACTCATCTGTGCTGCTGCTACGACGGCGATGTTCTCGTTCACAAACAAAATCTGGGTCTCTGTCCACATTGTCCATACCCTCCTCTTCCATCTCCTCAAACTCGTCATATGTCATTGTGGGCCGCCGCCGTGGAGTAGAGCTCCCCACAACAACCTCTGCGCAGCACACTCCAACGTCGTCTTCCAGATCTTGTCGGCCGACCTCCTGCAATTGCAACCCCTCCTGCCCAAATTGCTCTGGGATTTGGGTTTCCGAGTCCTCTTCGGACTCGCCTTGTATTTCAGTGCGCGGTGCATTTCCCACAGTTAACGGTTGTGAATCCAGGCACAACATTTCTGGCTGTTCCTCCATTGACCTTTGAAAGGTGGAAGTTTGTTGGGCTGGGAATAGCTCCTGCGAATACCCCATTGTGTCCTGAGGTAATTCATCGGACTGGTTATCTGGCAGTTGTGTGCGTGGTGTCGCTGCCGGTTGTGTCAGCTTTGTGCCCACTGGCTCCTTGTAACTGGCTGAGGACTCGGACCTCGTGCGTGATGTGCTGGTGCTGCTTAACCCACTGCTGGACGCTTGAGAGGTCATCCAAGTAATTATCTGGTCCTGTTCTTTTGGATTTGTGAGGGTTGTTGTCCTGGACAACATGGGCGGTATTGAGTGGGTTTTCTTGGGTGCTCCCCTGTGGCCTGTACGTGAACCGTCAGGGGAAACACCTCTTCCCTTGCCCCTCCCTCTTTCACCGGATTTCTTCCTCATTTCACTTATCCTTACAGTACACGCTGACTGGCAGCAGTACAGTGGCAGTACAGAAATGCTATACAGTACCACTATTCCCAGCAGCGACACAGAGCACAATGCTATACAGTGACGGGTGAGCGGTGTACCACTATTCCCAGCAGCGACACAGAGCACAATGCTATACAGTGGCGGGTGAGCGGTGTACCACTATTCCCAGCAGACACAGAACAGTACACAGAATGCTATATAGTGTGGCTGAACGAGCGGTGTACCACTATTCCCAGCAGACACAGAACAGTACACAGAATGCTATATAGTGTGGCTGAACGAGCGGTGTACTACTGTTCCCAGCAGACACAGAACAGTACACAGAATGCTATATAGTGTGGCTGAACGAGCGGTGTACTACTGTTCCCAGCAGACACAGAACAGTACACAGAATGCTATATAGTGTGGCTGAGCGAGCGGTGTACCACTATTCCCAGCAGACACAGAACAGTACACAGAATGCTATATAGTGTGGCTGAACGAGCGTTGTACCACTATTCCCAGCAGACACAGAACAGTACACAGAATGCTATATAGTGTGGCTGAACGAGCGGTGTACCACTATTCCCAGCAGACACAGAACAGTACACAGAATGCTATATAGTGTGGCTGAACGAGCGGTGTACTACTGTTCCCAGCAGACACAGAACAGTACACAGAATGCTATATAGTGTGGCTGAACGAGCGGTGTACTACTGTTCCCAGCAGACACAGAACAGTACACAGAATGCTATATAGTGTGGCTGAACGAGCGGTGTACTACTGTTCCCAGCAGACACAGAACAGTACACAGAATGCTATATAGTGTGGCTGAAAGAGCGGTGTACTACTGTTCCCAGCAGACACAGAACAGTACACAGAATGCTATATAGTGTGGCTGAACGAGCGGTGTACCACTATCCCCAGCAGACACAGAACAGTACACAGAATGCTATATAGTGTGGCTGAACGAGCGGTGTACTACTGTTCCCAGCAGACACAGAACAGTACACAGAATGCTATATAGTGTGGCTGAACGAGCGGTGTACTACTGTTCCCAGCAGACACAGAACAGTACACAGAATGCTATATAGTGTGGCTGAACGAGCGGTGTACTACTGTTCCCAGCAGACACAGAACAGTACACAGAATGCTATATAGTGTGGCTGAACGAGCGGTGTACCACTATTCCCAGCAGACACAGAACAGTACACAGAATGCTATATAGTGTGGCTGAACGAGCGGTGTACTACTGTTCCCAGCAGTGACACACAATGACTGGGGGGGACCCTGGCTAGCGTGGCTGGAGCGCGAACTACCCTGCCTGCCTACCCAAAGCTAAACCCACAGACAAATGGCGGAGATATGACGTGGTTCGGGTATTTATTTACCCGAACCACGTGACCGTTCGGCCAATCAGAGCGCGTTCGGGTCCGAACCACGTGACCCGTTCGGCCAATCACAGCGCTAGCCGAACGTTCGGGGAACGTTCGGCCATGCGCTCTTAGTTCGGCCATGTGGCCGAACGGTTTGGCCGAGCACCGTCAGGTGTTCGGCCGAACTCGAACATCACCCGAACAGGGTGATGTTCTGCAGAACCCGAACAGTGGCGAACACTGTTCGCCCAACACTAATTATTAGCACAAAGTCCAATTTCAGTGACTATAATACTTTTTGTAACTAAATTGCCTAAAAAAAGTAGGCACTGCAAGCAGGGAACTGACAGCTTAGTGGCAGGGAAAAAATAAAAAATGGAAACACATAGAAACAAAAATGTAATGAAAGAAAATGGTGACTAATAATATGAATTAAAAACAAAACAAAACAGAGTATGCATAACACAAATATAAGTGACTGCAACCTTTGTGAAATAGTACAGATGCATTTGTTGTTATATAGTTAACAAAAATTCCCAATACATGTGCTGCCAGTATGAATAAAGTTAAGTGTTGGTGGCCACATAGATCCCTATAATCAGGGCTATTAGTACTGTTCTGCATGACAGGATCTAGCGGCTAGTTTCTCATATTAATAGCCAGTGAGACAATTTGAGGAATTCACTGTATTTCAATGGTGCAGATATGCATTGATCCAAATAACTTCTCTTTGTGAAAGCAAATGGTCATGGCCACCTACTTGTTCTGAAGATTAAAGTGAACCTCCGGACTAAAAATCGACTCAGCAGCACTGAAAAGGCCTGGTGTTTCTTTAACAGTTTCACAGCATCAGAACTTTGTTTCTCTTATCCAAGCCTCATTTTTAGCTGCACAGAAGAAAACTGCCCGGGCTTTTTCCCCCTGATGTTGTGCAAAGCATGATGGGATTTCTGATGTTGTTGGTCTCGTTCTGCTGTTTTGGTGCAAATTGTTTTTTTTTTGCATTTTGAATTTGACATTTGAAGCCTAGCGTGTGCAGCTGGGAGGGGTTATCAGGACACAGGACAGTTGGAACTGTGTCTCCTGCTCCTTGTCACCTCCTTTCAACCAAAAAGATGGCTGCCCCCATGTCAAAGATGGCAGCCCCCATGAATCCCAAACATTTGCCTGTTCTTTTAAAACAGAGTGGGTACAAAATTATATTACCTATCTATTCTAATTAACATAACTAATGTGACTTAATGACAGTATGTTTGTTTAGGCTGAAGTTCCCCTTTAAGGCTGGTTTCACAGTGGGACGTTACAGGCGCACGTTAGAGCAGCCTGTAACGCAGCCCACCGCACAGTAATGAAAAATCAATGGGGCTGTTCACAGTGCTCACGTTGCGTTACATTGTAACGCTGCGTCACAAGACAACGTACTGCATGCAGTACTTTAGACGCGGCTGAGCCGCGTTAGACTGCTTGCACATGCTCAGTAATGTTGTGGAGGAGCGGAGAGCGGCCAGGCACATGGTCAATTAATATGCACTGCACGTTGTGACGTGCAGTGTTTACTTCCTGGAGGGGCCGCTCTGTGCGGCGATTGGCCGGCGGGACCACGTGATGCCGCATGCGCACAAGAGTGCGCATCACGGCATCACTGACGCCAGAGTGAGCTGCACAACGCGGCTCACTCTGACATCCAGATCCAGCACCACCAGGCGTTGCGTTAGGGGGACGTTATGTGACCTTAACGCCCCCTCTAACGCAACGTCCTGGTGTGAAATAAGCCTTAAAGAGACTCTGTAACATGAAAAACATCCCCTGGGGGGTACTCACCTCGGGTGGGGGAAGCCTCGGGATCCTAATGAGGCTTCCCACGCCGTCCTCTGTCCCACGGGGGTCTCGCCGCAGCCCTCCGAACAGCCGGCGACTGTGCCGACTGTCAGTTCAATATTTACCTTTGCTGGCTCCAGCGGGGGTGCTGTGGCGACTTTCGGCACGGAAATAGACGGAAATACCCGATCTCCGTCGGGTCCGCTCTACTGCGCAGGCGCCGGAAACTTGCGCCTGCGCAGTAGAGCAGACCCGACGGCGATCGGGTATTTCCGCCTACTTCGGCGCCGACAGCCATCAGAGCGCCTGCGCAGGAGCCAGGAAGGTAAATATTGCATCACCGCTGTACGGAGGGCTACAGCGAGACCCCCGAGGGACGCAGGACGGCGTGGGAAGCCTCATTAGGATCCTGAGGCTTCCCCCACCCGAGGTGAGTACCCCCCAGGGGCCGTTTTGTCGTTACAGTTCCTCTTTAAGATTGATTAAGGATGAAGGATTAGATTGTAAGCTTCTCTGACCTGACATGATCATATACACTGTAAAGCGCAGTGAAAGATGTAAATAATAATAATAATAATAATAATAATAAAATCCCTATATACATGCTTAACAAAAAAGTCAGGGATTGGAACTAACAATCTCTTTTCTAAGAAAGTGACGTCTGAGCTTTCTCATTACACCTCTTGATATTATTCTGCTCCCATTTATTTTAGCTTCTCGACTGGTATTGCAGCAGAAAATGATGAGCAGCAAACCAGTAAAGGTGTAAAAAACACTCAACACAGAACACATCACAAACAAGCCTACCAGACTGCAGACATCAACTGAGAGTCTCTACTAAGAGTAATATAGTGCAGCTTCCATGCACACACAAGAAAGAGGCTATTAATCATGTACATATATGGCTACATTGATCTGCAAAGTAGAATAAGGCCATCCTGAACACATGTTGACCTTGTAGCCACTGTGCAAACATGCTCCATCATTACAGCAAAACACAGCGTATGACATGCCCCACTTAACACAGATAACGTTGTGCAAGTTGTGCTCACAGTTGCGGAAATGCACTGTTCAGAAGAAAAGTTTGTCCTGCTGCTGTGATTGATGTCTACTACCTGGTATCAGGTTATAGGTGAGGGTATAATAGAGTAGTATTACGAGAGATGCAATTTTTTATGTATGATTCAAAATTCCATTTAAAAAAAAAAAAAGAATAAATACTGAAAATATTTTAAAAGAACACAAATAATGGTTTGGTGTTTTTATGTTTGCTGATTTTTTAGTCTATTCTTATTATGTTCCGTTTACCTTACTGGTCACTAGGGATGGACGAACTTGTTTCCCGGCGATTGGTTCTTGGCAAATAAAGACCGTTTGCCGTTCAATTTTTAATAAAAATGTTTGCATAATAAATTTGTGTTCGCATTTAACATTGAAGTCAATGGCCGCCGACTTTAGCTGTTAATCACAAAGCCCCTGTACATGCTAAAACCACCAAATTTGGAGGGTACTTTAAGGAGGGGAAAACCCCAATTTTTTTTTCATTTAACTTTTTGATTGGCCAAATCACAGTTAAATAAAAAAATTATGTGGTCCTGTCCCCAAGCCTCTGTAACCCCTTGTCACCCATGCAGGTTTGCGGAGCTTGGACCGTGTGGGACTCTACAGCCTGAGCTATACCAGTCCACATGGTCCATGGTATGGGGGTGTCTGGAAGAGAGGGGTGGCCAAGCCTCACCCTCTTCTGCAAAGCCCATGCACAATCCATGGACAAGGGGCTTTTTCTCACCAGGTGGAGGTGGGGGAATCAACGCCCTAGGGAGTTCATGGTGGCATCTGGGAGTCCCCAGGTGAAATGAGTATAGGAGTACTAATGTATTCCTTACCCATTTCCACAAAGAGTTCAAGTGAAAAAAATGCAACCACAAAAATAGTCCTTTAATGTTCTTAATTACTCATAAATACTTACCTTTCAAAATGAACCTGCGCAATATCCTCTCAATACCTGAATAATGACGGAGAATGCTGCCCGCATTAATCCCGTCAAAAAGCGATGCAAACATCAATCCCATTCCCATCCGTGGGCTTATATACTAAGTATGGCAAGCCCCAGAGCAATTAAGTTCTGAATTCTGCTGCAAAATTTTTGTTGACTTTGAAAACTTTTTTTCAAAACCTTCTGGGTCTTTATTGGAGGCTTTACCTCCTGGTTACTATGTGTTCAGCTGCTCCTGAACAAGTGAATAATATTTCACTAAATGCTTTGAGTGGGAGATATATAGTGAATTGTTTGTTATATGCCTTTGATTGTCATGCATAGACATATATTATTACCAATCTAAATCATCTTGTATTACTAGAAGGAGGTTTACTTTGTTAGCTGGATGCGCTGTCCATCTTTTAATATTTATCTTTAATTTTTTTTTTTTGGTGTAATAGAGTATTTGTAAAGGTGCCCATACACTCGTCAGATTGGCAGCAGATAGATAAGAAATGCATCTGATGGTCTATCTGATGCGTTTTTAGAACATTTTTTACCAGGATAGAATTCCAACAGATTTCAGTTTGAAATCTATTGAAATTCGATCTGATGGCATTTTTTTGCCATCAGATTTCCATTAAGGCCAATGCAAACTGATAAGCAATCTCTTCAGATCGACCTAAATTTTCCACCCTGCAAGTTCGATGGAAATCCATCGAAATCGATCGAAATCGGCCATCGATCGGTCGGGATCGATTGGCCAACCGATTTGCAATCGATCGATCGATCGGGATCGATCGATCGGTCGGCCAGAAAATCGGCTGAGTGTATGGGCTGCTTTATTGTTATTGTTAATCCTTGACTGTCAGAGACTTTATAATTGTACTAATTTTCGTTAAAGTCCTCCATAGTCTCTTCCTTTATTTTCCTTGCTATAATTGTCAGTAGGGTAAAAGACACACTCATATACACTTCTAGCATTTGTTAGTTTTTCCCCCTAGGAGCGGTTTCTGTAATATATTCAGCCAGACTGGATAACTGGTTGCCCTTTAGGAATTTACATATATGACTTCTATTCCACACCTTCTGCTACATTGTACTTTTGTAATTTGTTTACTATACACCTAAGATATACCGGCACTTATGTGTTAAAGAGGAACTCCAGTGAAAATAATGTAATAAAAAAAGTGCTTAATTTTTACAATAATTATGTATAAATGATTTAATCAGTGTTTGCCCCAAAATCTTTTAAAACCCTGATTTACATTCTGACATTTATTACATGGTGACATTTTTACTGTTGGCAGGTGATGTAGCTGCTGCATGCTCTTTTGGCAGTTGGAAACAGCTGTAAACAGCTATTTCCCACAATGCAACAAGTTTCACAGACAGGAAACTGCCAAGAGTGTGAACTTTTCTTGTTTCTTGTGACAGAGGTTTCACCACAATATCAGCCATTCAGAGCCCCCTGATGGTCTGTTTGTGAAAAGGAATAGATTTCTAATGTAAAAGGGGGTTTCAGCTACTGATTGGGATAAAGTTCAAATCTTGGTCGGAGTTTCTCTTTAAAGAGAATCTGTATTGTTAAAATCGCACAAAAGTAAACATACCAGTGCGTTAGGGGACATCTCCTATTACCCTCTGTCAAAATTTCGCTGCTCCCCGCTGCATTAAAAGTGGTTAAAAACAGTTTTAAAAAGTTTGTTTATAAACAAACAAAATGGCCACCAAAACAGGAAGTAGTCGTAAGTGCACCTTTGCACCATATGTGTTCCCCACTCCGTGTGCCCGTACTATTCCCGTCACCGGATAATATGGGAGAAATTCCTGCTCACCAGATCTCTATGCTGCCCCGTCATAGACCAGCAAGCACTCGCATGGATGCAACAACATCAATGATCCCTTCACAGGTTTCCAGTGTCCTTTGCCTTAGGTTTACCTCAGAGAGAAAGAAGGCCAATGTACATAGCGTGAATCTGTTACAGTCCACAAATCCTATAAGCTCTATATAGTGCAGAGTGAATACACCTCTTCACAGTGAAGACCTCCACACTTAGTGCCCGTGTTTACCACTGCCACCAGACAAACAGGTACCCCTAACTGCTCACCAGATATCTTGCTGACCTCACATGGACCAGCACTCAGCGCTTTTTGGTGTCAGTTTAGGAGCTTTCAACCAGATGTGACATGTAATACCTGCAGGGCTAATATATAACTCTCATAGCGTAATACCGCCTTTATTCCGTCATAAAAGATTAAAAGTTACACTCACATTTAGTAAAATAGTATGCGCATATCATAAAACCATTTGGACGTCCTCACCGCCGCTCAGCAAGCGTCTTCCTGATGAGTCATTCTGACGAAACCGGTAGGGCGTGGCTTCAAGCGGCAGACAGGAAGACGCTTGCTGAGCGGCGGTGAGGACGTCCAAATGGTTTTATGATATGCGCATACTATTTTACTAAATGTGAGTGTAACTTTTAATCTTTTATGACGGAATAAAGACGGTATTACGCTATGAGAGTTATATATTAGCCCTGCAGGTATTACATGTCACATCTGGTTGAAAGCTCCTAAACTGACACCAAAAAGCGCTGAGTGCTGGTCCATGTGAGGTCAGCAAGATATCTGGTGAGCAGTTAGGGGTACCTGTTTGTCTGGTGGCAGTGGTAAACACGGGCACTAAGTGTGGAGGTCTTCACTGTGAAGAGGTGTATTCACTCTGCACTATATAGAGCTTATAGGATTTGTGGACTGTAACAGATTCACGCTATGTACATTGGCCTTCTTTCTCTCTGAGGTAAACCTAAGGCAAAGGACACTGGAAACCTGTGAAGGGATCATTGATGTTGTTGCATCCATGCGAGTGCTTGCTGGTCTATGACGGGGCAGCATAGAGATCTGGTGAGCAGGAATTTCTCCCATATTATCCGGTGACGGGAATAGTACGGGCACACGGAGTGGGGAACACATATGGTGCAAAGGTGCACTTACGACCACATGTTTAGAGCACCTTGAAACTACAGTTTTACACTATGTCTAAACTTTCTTTCTGAGGAACAAGTGGAACCAAAGTTGAGGTGCCAGTGTGAGGAAAGCAGACTTGAAGTTCATCTGGAATACGTATTTAGCTGATCTGTGGCAAATCAGCCTCTACACATCGGTGAGAGTATTCATTTCTGGCAGAGTATTCATTTTTTTCAGAGATCTGAAAAAGGGGCAAAGTGTGGAACTTTGTGTGATCAACTTGTGGATATATGACTGTGGGGAGTGAGCGCTGTACAGACATCACGTGTAACATTAGGAAGAGGGGAATTGCTATCCCCACTGTATAGCGATCCACCCAGCAGTTTGGTGACAATCTAAAAAACTTAGGGAGTGGACACTGTGATATTTTGAGGAGCGCTCATACCACCTTTTTTTCTAAAAACAGGAAGTAGGTTGATGTACAGTATGTCCACACATAGAAAATACATCCATACACAAGCAGGCTGTATACAGCCTTCCTTTTTAATCTCAAGAGATCATTTGTGTGTTTCTTTCCCCCTGCAGCTATCTTCCACTGAAGTGTCAGGCTGTTTCTTCCTGCAGAGTGCAGACAGCTCTGCCTGTATGTAATTCCTCAGTATGTGAAAGCCCAGCCAGCTCAGAGGAGGATTTATCTAGCTTGTAAAAGATAATAGAGCAGAGAGAAGCTGCACTAATCTAAATAACACACAGGCAGTGTGCAGAGAGGGGCCTGGAGGGGGGAGATGCATCACAGAACCACAACACTGAAGAACTTGGCAGCCTTCCAGACACAGGCCAACAAGTCTGACAGGAGAGAGATAAGTTGATTTATTACAGAGATGGTGATAGTAGAACGTGCTGCAGTAAGCCAAAACATATTAGAATAGATTTTGGAACTTGTAGGATGGAAGAAAACCGGATGAAATTTTTGTTACGGAGTCTCTTTAAGACATTTATTATACTGTTAATGTACGTTAAACTGTTTTAACAGTGATCTTTTTATAGTTTGCCATATACTGTATTGCTTCCCTTTTTCCCTGAAACCAACCATTGTAAAAAGTAAATAGACAGCTTTGACGTTTTTATTTGTCTGCCAAAAAGTCCTACTCTATGCTAAAGAAAGTCAAACACATTAAACAAAGTTTTGATTTCCAGACATGCATATACCAACATAATTATATGATTGAATAACTCTAGCTCTAATATCACAAAATTCCAAGGCAACGATTCCAAAATAATCTACAAATTATTAATAGTTTATCTTTAGTGAGATAAAAATAGTGGACAGGAAGGAAATGGTTAAACAAGATGAGAATTGATGTTTTGAGAAGTCCATAAAAGCAGGGTCGGACTGGGGCCCTTGGGGCCCACCAGATAAATTTCAGTCTAGGGCCCACCTAGCCCATGACTCAACCAACTTTAAGCACCAGAACACTGTAACATGCTGCATAAGCTGCCAGTGCTATAGAAATTCAAAAAAGGATGGGACATTAGACTGTGCCTATTGTAGGGTTTAGATTGTGAGCTCCTCTGAGGACAGTTACTGGCATGACTATGAACTTTGCAAAGTGCTGCAGAAGATGTCACTGTTACATAAATACATAATAATAATATGGTAGAAATTCGATTACTGCAGCCTGCTGAAGATGCCTGAGCTATATAAATACATACAAATAGAATGGTAGGACATTAGACTAGGACTATGGTAGGATTCGATTGTGAGCTCATCTGAGGACAGTCATTGACATGACTATGTACTTTGTAAAGTGCTGAAGGAGATGTCAGTGCTATATAAATACATAATAATAACAATATGGTAGGACACTAGACAATGACTATGGTAGGATTCGACTATGAGCTCCTCTGAGGACAGTCAGTGACATGACTATGTACTCTGTAAAGTGCTGCAGAAGATGTCAGTGCTATATAAATACATAATAATAATATGGTAGGAAACTAGACAATGACTATGGTAGGATTAGATTATGAGCTCCTCTGAGGACAGTCAGTGACAAGACAACATACTCTGTAGAGTACTGCAGAAGATGTCAGTGTTATATAATAATATGGTAGGACATTATACTATGACTATGGTAGGATTAGTAGAATTAGATTGTGATATTTACATCTGGGGGGATATCGGAGAGGCGGCGCCACAAAGCTAATTACTAAGAGATTTCATGCTGAAATCGATCAGAAATTGGCCTGCGGTGTGTGGGCAGCCGGCAGGGCTGGCGCTACAATTAAGGCAGGGAAGGCAGCAGCCCCAGGGCCCTGGCCCCCGCTGGCAGCAAACACAGTGTGAGTATCGGGTGACTGTGCGCGCTGACATATTTTTTTTTTTTTACAGAACTTGGCTGCAGGGATTCCGGGGATGAGGAAACTACCAAGAGAGGAGGGGGAGCGGAGCTAGACCAGGCAATTAACAACCAATTATCAACTACAAACGCTCCGCCACCCCTCCTTTTCAAGTGCAAACAAGAGATTCACAGTGGGGTGCAGAGCTTACATAGCCTACAGGAGATAGCTTAACAGCATTTAGGCTACAGATCCACCCTCCCCCTCGAGTCTTGTGGTCCTGACCTGCACCTCCAGGCTAGCTGAAGAGAGAGTGTGACAGGCAGCTACAAAGGGTGGTGAAGACGCGTGTTTGTTTCCTTCCCTGGGGGGGAGGGGGGTGTTGTGTGTGTTTATATACATGTGTGTATGTACAGTCTGTATGAATGTGTACAATGTGTGTGTGTGCACAGTGTGTCTGTATTTATGCATGTGTGTATGTACCGTGTGTGTATGTGTACTGTGTGTATGTAGTGTGTGTGTACAGTGTGTGCTTGTGTGTATGTATAGTGTATGTACAGTGTCTGCATGCATGTATGTACCGTGTGTGTATGTGTACTGTGTGTATGTAGTGTGTGTGCTTGTGTGTATGTATAGTGTATGTACATCTAGGGGGCCCCCTATTTTTTTTCTGCCCCAGGGCCCCATTTCACCTAGAACTGGCCCTGGCAGCCGGCAGATCTCTCTGATCAGGGAGAGATCTGTCTCTTGGTCGATCTGCCCACATATGGGCACCTTAATAATAACAATAATAATAATAATAGGAACTGTGTGGAAGAGAAAGAGGCATGAGAATGGGGAGGGAGATAGATATGGGAAAGAGAGACAGGAAGATAAAGAAAGAAGGGAAGATAAAAAGGTAGAAGCAGAAGAGAGCTTGGGAGGAGATGAATAATGGTTCATTAGTGCTCCTGTCTTTAACTTTCCAGTTGGGCTGGGACATGCAGAGTTTAAAATTAAACTATGGGTTAGAAGTGAGAAAGCAGAGAGGGCGAGGGTTGGGGGGACATGGCAGAGGCAGAGATGGCAGAGGCAGAGATAACGGATCTAAGTCAGACAGCAAGTAATCTAATTTTAATTGTCAGGCTTACACAGGCTCAGCTCCGCTGTCACCTCCTCCAGCTGCAGCACTCCGATCTCCCACCTCCCCCCCCCCCCCCCCCCACCGGTTTGCAGATCTATTGCTGGATGAGAGGCTGTCAGACACATCCAAACTTGCTGATCTGCAGACAGAAAGTCGGGGGAGGAGCACCACTGAGCAGGGAGTAGCACAGAGCTGTGCTCTGCCTGCAATGTACAGTGGTGTGAAAAACTATTTGCCCCCTTCCTGATTTCGTATTCTTTTGCATGTTTGTCACACTTAAATGTTTCTGCTCATCAAAAACCGTTAACTATTAGTCAAAGATAACCTAATTGAACACAAAATGCAGTTTTAAATGATGGTTTTTATTATTTAGTGAGAAAAAAAAACTCCAAATCTACATGGCCCTGTGTGAAAAAGTGATTGCCCCCCTTGTTAAAAAATAACTTAAAGGTGGTTTATTACACCTGAGTTCAATTTCTGTAGTCACCCCCAGGCCTGATTACTGCTACACCTGTTTCAATCAAGAAATCACTTAAATAGGAGCTATCTGACACAGAGAAGTAGACTAAAAGCACCTCAAAAGCAAGACATCATGCCAAGATCCAAAGAAATTCAGGAACAAATGAGAACAAAAGTACTGTAATTGAAATCTATCAGTCTGGTAAAGGTTATAAAGCCATTTCTAAAGCTTTGGGACTCCAGCGAACCACAGTGAGAGCCATTATCCACAAATGGCAAACACATGGAACAGTGATGAACCTTCCCAGGAGTGGCCGGCCAACCAAAATTACCCTAAGAGCGCAGAGAAAACTCATCCGAGAGGCCACAAAAGACCCCAGGACAACATCTAAAGAACTGCAGGCCTCACTTGCCTCAATTAAGGTCAGTGTTCACGACTCCACCATAAGAAAGAGACTGGGCAAAAACGGCCTGCATGGAAGATATGCAAGGCGCAAACCACTTTTAAGCAAAAAGAACATTAAGGCTCGTCTCAATTTTGCTAAAAAAACATCTCAATGATTGCCAAGACTTTTGGGAAAATATCTTGTGGACCGACGAGACAAAAGTTGAACTTTTTGGAAGGTGCGTGTCCCGTTACATCTGGCATAGAAGTAACACAGCATTTCAGCAGAAGAACATCATACCAACAGTAAAATATGGTGGTGGTGGTAGTGTGATGGTCTGGGGTTGTTTTGCTGCTTCAGGACCTGGAAGCAGAGGCGTATCTAGAGGGGTGCAGGCATGGCTCGTGCCATGGGCACCACAGCACCAAGGGCGCCATGCTTGACCCTGTGCTGCACCGCCATGCCTGCCCCCATGCCTCCCCATCACTGAGACCTCATACCAGATTAATTCTGTTATCTGGGGAACATGGCTACTTAACTTATGTATGCAGGGCGCTCTTGGCTTAGTGTTAGAAAAGAGGACAGAGAGGGAATAAGAAGAGATTGTTCCAAAGAAGTAACTTCAGCAATATCCCTAGCCAAAAATCACAGGCAGTCATAACACATGTACACAAGAAAGGATGCTGTTTTCAGAGTGGAAGTGGGCTCTGTTGGAGGGAGGGGGCGCAATTTTAGTGTTTGCAACAGGCTCTATATTACCCAGATACGCCCCTGCCTGGAAGGCTTGCTGTGATAGATGGAACCATGAATTCTACTGTCTGCCAAAAAATCCTGAAGGAGAATGTCCGGCCATCTGTTCGTCAACTCAAGCTGAAGCGATCTTGGGTGCTGCAGCAGGACAATGACCCAAAACACACCAGTAAATTCACCTCTGAATGGCTGAAGAAAAACAAAATGAAGACTTTGGAGAGGCCTAGTCAAAGTCCTGACCTGAATCCTATTCAGATGTTGTGGCATGACCTTAAAAAGGCGGTTCATGCTAGAAAACCCTCAAATAAAGCTGAATTACAACAATTCTGCAAAGATGAGTGGGCCAAAATTCCTCCAGAGCGCTGCAAAAGACTCGTTGCAAGTTATCGCAAATGCTTGATTGCAGTTATTGCTGCTAAAGGTGGCCCAACCAGTTATTAGGTTTAGGGGGCAATTTCTTTTTCACACAGGGCCATGTAGGTTTTGAGGTTTTTTTCTCACTAAATAATAAAACCCAACATTTAAAACTGCATTTTGTGTTCAATTATGTTATCTTTGACTAATAGTTAACGGTTTTTGATGAGCAGAAACATTTAAGTGTGACAAACATGCAAAAGAATAAGAAATCAGGAAGGGGGCAAATAGTTTTTCACATCACTGTATGTGTCCACCAGATTGTACTTGAAGAGCCCGCCATGCGGCTATATGTCTGCTACTGGATGGAGGAATGCAGAGAGCAGAGGGGGACCACCACCACGTCATGTCACATAGTTGTTAAAAGGCCCACTGGGAATTCACCTGACCCCCCGCCGGGCCAGTCCGAGCTTGCTTGAAGGACTGTACATCTTACAATGGTAGTGTTTTATTAGCCCACTAGCTATTTAGCCCACCCGTTAAATAATGGGCCTAGACCTGGGACACAACTCCAGGTCGCTCGGTCGCATTCCATGCGCACCCGGCAGCGCTCCCCTCTGCACATGCGCATGGTTGCACTCCCTGCCATGTGCACCAACAACCGCCTGCCCTCTAGCCCCATCCTCCTCCTGTCCCAACGGCTACACATGCGCAGTAGCTAAAACACATGGACCCAGGGACAGGAGGGTGACGCTGGGACAGAGGGGTTTTATTATATAGGATATTCTCTTCAGCGTTTCCAGGAGTGTTGCAGTAGCTCAAGCACAGCAGGTGGATTTTTATTGAGCAGGTGTTCTAAAAAAACTTTCAGGTTTTACTTTTACATTGCTCTGGCCTAGGTACAGGCGAACCTGTCTGCAGAGTTGTGGAATTAAGTTCCTGTTGCAGTATATTTTAATAGCAAGCGAGCCTGAGAAGGATAACCAACCCTGGGTTGGGCTGTAGTGAGCAATTGTCTCTGTTTAGCTAGCAGTAAAATGAGCCGTAATCCTCCCCAGCTCCAGACCTCCTCCTGCATGACCGTGAGGTGAAGTTCCTGCTGTATGCAGATGACCTTGTGCTGCTCTCCCCAACAGAGAAAGGGCTACAGGATAGCCTGGCAGTATTGGAGAGTTTCTGTACCACATGGGCACTACCCATCAACCCAAAGAAGACAAAAGTGATGGTGTTCCAGAGGAAGAATGGAAATAAAACCCCCACCTCCTCATTTATATTAAATGGCTCCCCACTGGTGTCCACTAACAGCTACACCTACCTGGGGCTGGAGATCAACCAATCAGGAAGCTTTCAACCAGCAGTACAGGCCCTGAAAGACAAAGCCTGCAGAACATGTTATGCCATCAGAAGACAGCTTTACCACCTAAAACCACCAGTGAGAGTCTGGGTAAAGATATTCGACAGCATCATCACCCCAATCCTGCTCTATAGCAGTGAGGTATGGGGCCCGGTCACCTACCCTGACCAATCAAAATGGGACTCCAGCCCAACAGAAATCTTCCAACTAGAGTTCTGCAAGTATCTCCTCCAAGTCCATCACTCACCTCTTCCGCGTTCCATCGTGTGCTCCACTGACGTCACTTCCGGCAATTCCGCCCACTGTATTGTAAGTGGACGGCCTTGCAGGAAGAGATGTTGGTGGAGCGCACAATGGAACGCGGAAGAGGTGAGTGATTCCCCCGCCCGTTGCCTCTTCGTCTTTATGCACGCAGCTGGTTACTTAACGCTGGAGGAGGAGCGCAGATCAGGGGATCCAGGCGAGGGAGGGGGGGGCCCGACCCCCCTCCCCACCGCTAGGCCCAATACCCCCTTTCTGCCAGCTACCCCTCCAGCTCGGCGGGCGGCACCCAGCATCCACAGACAGGCGGGTGCCGCCCCCCCAGATCTGCCGCCTGAGGCGAATGTTTCACCCCGCCTCATGAGCGGGCCGGACCTGACTATACCCAAGTTTATTATAACGAGATTATACTGTGTACATATTTTTCTGCATATTACTTATCCTTGCGTAAATCATCTGCTGGTGTGCAAGTCAATTATTCGTATATTGGTGTAATTACCACTCTTGCTTTGCAGCGCTGAGTCCCCGGTTCAAATCTCAGCCAGGGTACTATCTGCATGGAGTTTGTATGTTCTCCCCATGTCTGTGTGGCTTTCCTCTGGGTACTCTGGGGTCCACCCACATCACAAAAACATACAG
Organism: Hyperolius riggenbachi; assembly: GCF_040937935.1. Taxonomy (NCBI): domain Eukaryota; kingdom Metazoa; phylum Chordata; class Amphibia; order Anura; family Hyperoliidae; genus Hyperolius; species Hyperolius riggenbachi. The sequence goes on along the minus strand of NC_090649.1, from coordinate 217,175,459 downwards.
AATTGGCTTCCACATAAATTGGCCCTAGACTATGATTCATACATTACGCAATACATACATAGACGTATGACTATGGTAGGGTAGATTGGGAAGGTTCAGTGACAAGATAATATACTCTGTACAGCGCTGGGGAAGATGTCGGCGCTATATAAATACTAATTATTAATAATAAATAGCAATGCTCTCACCCACCCATAATCGATCTAAATTCACCTTCGTGTCTGATCAATACTTTCGACAATTTTTTGGGTAAAAATCGATCAAAATTTGATTAACCTGACATTTATGCACGCAGCTGGTTACTTAACGCTGGAGGAGGAGCACAGATCGGGGGACCCAGGCGAGGGAGGGGGGGGGGTCCAACCCCCCTCCCCACCGCTAGGCCCAATACCCACTTTCTGTCAGCTACCCCTCCAGCTCGGTGCCCCCCCCCCCCACGGCTGGGGGGGGGGGGCGATTTTTTTCTTATTATGCCTCAGGCAGAAAAAAGTCTAGGGCCGGCCCTGTTACCGCCTTAAAGCCTCACTGAGCCAGGGGGGCGAGGCCATACCACGCGCTCTCAAGCAAAGCATCAGCAGCCAGCCCAGCCAAGGCCACCAACACAGGCTGACAAAAGCCCAAATAAAACAGACTATAGAAAGCTGCAAGGAACGATACATAGAGGAATGGAGAAGTGACATAAATAATTCCAAGAAACTCACTGTCTATCAATCACCACAGAGGGAGTACACAATGGATCCATATCTGGAGAGGCTACACCACCAAAAAGACAGACAGACCCTGAGCCTGTACCGTCTGAGCGCCCACAACCTGGAGGTAGAGAAAGGGCGGCACAGACAGACATGGAAGCCCCGGGAGGAGAGACTGTGCAGACAATGCGACCAGGAGGTCTTGGAGGATGAGGCCCACTCCCTGCTACTCTGCAGCAAATACGCACCTGTGAAGACCGCCCACTTCCAGAGACTTTCTACCCACACCCAGGATTGTACCTCCACAGATGAAGAGAGGAAACTCTACATCCTACTGGGGGAGGAGGAAACGACCGTGCAAATAGCTGCCCGATATGTCACAGCCTGCCACCAACTGAGAGGTACATGATACCACATGGACTGTATTCCCCCAATACCCCCCCCCCCCCCCTTATGGACTGTATATCCCAGTCCCCCATGCTGTCCCTTACATCCTCCACACACCTATGGACTATATACCCCAACCCCCTATATCCTTCCCTTATTCCCACAATCCCCCCTCCCCATGTTAATGTTTTGTTTTGCTTTGGCAATGCTAAATGTATTTGGTCCTGTCAATAAAGCTTTCTTGGATCGGATTGGATTGGAATTACTTTTCTCCTATGCTGCTTACAGTAGGTAGTAGAATTCTGACATAACCCACAAGTTTTGGGCTAGTCCATCTATTCATGGGGGATTCTCAGCATGGCCTTTATTCTTTATAAAAGACACTAGGCACAAAGCCCGTTTAAAAATGGGCGCTAGGCTTTTGCCGTGCCCCCCGCACTGCCTCTCTCCCCTACACAGAGCGCACACGCTGGCCTGCACACCGTGTGCACATGCCTGCTCCCCCTGGTCCGTCCTCCTCCTGTCCCAACAGCCGCCAGGGTGCTACACATGCACAGGAGCACAAAAGCGTGGACACAGAGACCAGGGCCGGGCCAAGGCATAGGCTGGAGAGGCTCCAGCCTCAGGGCGCAGTGTAGGAGGGGGCGCACAATTCATTCAGCTGTCTTTCCTAATTGTGTATGAAGCAGAGAGAAATAAGAAAAGGGGATACATAGCAGTGTCTGCAAGCCAGATAACTAGATATTAAGGTGTTGGGGAGGTTGTGGGCCCTGTGGCCCTCTTAGTCTAATAGCAATCCATGTGTGACAGCTGAGGTGGGAGGGATGGAGGGGCGCACTTTGGTGTCTCAGCCTTGGGTGCTGGAGGACCTTGTCCCTTCTCTGACAGAGACAGGAGAGGATGCAGGGATGCAGGGGTTTTATAGTATAGGATTCCCTGGAAATGATCTATACAAATATGCTGGCTAGCCTCCTTGCTCACTGCACACTCTTTTGGCAGTTGGATGGAGCAACCGCCATTCACTAAGTGCTTTTGAAAATAAAGAAAACTCTGAAAATCCTCCATGAGGACATGGGCTAGTCCAAAACCTGTTCTGTCAGATGTCTACTACCTACTGTAAGTGACATTAACATAGGAGAAAAGTAATTTGTGGCTCATTTTACTCTGGAAGAAATGTACTTCTTATTTGAATGTATTTAAAATTTTACCATTTTCGTTATAGTAGTCGTTTAAGTCTTACTCTATTTACATTAACCTAAATGGTAATAGATGATAATATGAGCGCTTCCAGACTACCTTAGACGACATCAGAGAGGGAGCGCTCACCAAAGGTCGTCAAAAGGATGGCAAGAATTGGTACTATTTAATTGGTGCTATTTAAAGGCCTACTGGAGCATATTTGACAATATCACATGACATATGGACTGTTATTATCATATTTGTCATAATCATCTATTATTCAAGATTGTAAATAAAAGCTATGTTTTATAGTACCTGATTGTTAAAATCTAAAACCCCCTCAATTTGTTTTTTCGTTTACGATTGTATGATGTTCTGTCAATGAAATGGTGTAAACTCTCAATCAATACATTTAAATTCCAGGTTGTGAGGCAACAAAATATGAAAAATGATAAGGGGGTGAATAGTTTTACAAGGCACTGTATCACAGACAGGGGCATAACTAGAAATCACAGGGCCTCCCTGCAAAACTTTGGATGGGGCTCCCTTGTCCCCCACTTTCTGCACAGGTAAACTGAGAACCAAGATTATTCAATTGGCTAGTGCACAATTGAATGTGTTTTCCCCATGCAGATAAAAACTGACAGCAGTGAAGCACTGCACACATTTTCTCTATCAATTTAATTATCTTCTGTGATAAAATATGCATGTTTTCACACATACAGACACACATGGTATACAGAAAACTGACAGACGAGTGTCCTCTCAGCCTCAGCTTATTACACTCACTCTGTCCATCTCTGATGGAGTAGAACTAGCTCTGCAGATTCCTCCAGCATCATTACAGTACACTTGTGGGGGTGGGGGAGGTACAGAGGTTGGGGGCTGGGCGGTGTACACAAGAGCCTGATGCATACTGAATAGGGACTGTCTGCAAATCTTTGTCTACAAAACGTTGTATGATTCGTTATCGGTGGCTGAGCAAATGCAGTCATAAGAACAATTGTGCAGAGAGCAAAAAGATTTTTCTCTCTGCCCTTAGTTGTCAATCTCTCAGGACAGGGAAAAGAAACTTCTCCTCACTGGGGCCCTGTGGCTTCTGGGCCCCCTGCATCTGCATCCCTTGCAGGGTCTATTATTACGCCCCTGATCACAGACAGAGCACAGTTTTAGATTCATAGCAAAGGTGGTAATCAGTAGTGATAGTCAATGAGATTCTAATAATTCAGACTTATATTCAGATTTCATGCTTATTCTATGAAGCTTGAACTTGGACCAATCAAATTCCCTTGCTGGCAATTTGGATTGCCCAGGTACCAAGCTGCATACAATTTGAATTAACGGGAAGCTGAAGTGAGAGGAATATGGAGGCTACCATCTTCATTCTCTATTTAACAATGCTTGTTGTCTGTGCTGATACTCTGCCTCTAATAATGTAAGTCACTGGCCCAAATTTAGCATGCAGAACAGATACTAGGACTCTGGTCTGGCACCACTTGCTGCATGCTTGTTGCAGGTGTGTAACTCAAACACAAGTAAAGCCAAATGCTCAGCATGACAGCGGAAGAGGTGGCAGTGCTTCCCAAAGCAGGCTGCATCTGAATGACTACCAGCATAGGTGTGCAGAGCCCAATTATAGACAGGGTACATATGTTACATATGGCAACAAATTAACATTAATGGAGGATGTTAGCTTCCAAAACAGTTTGCACACAAAGTACTCCGTACTGGACCCTTCCACCATGATGAGGCTAACGTTTTAGAAGGGACCCTTCCCTCTAACTAATAAACAAATGAGCATAGTTTGAACCTGGGAGCAGCTGAACATAAAATGGTTTACACATTTTTTATAGACAAGAGAGAGATGGCAGAACATCCTAAGACCGGGCATCATCTGAATAACTCAGCATGACAGCCAGACAACTGACATTGTTTATAAGGGAATGAAGACGGAAGCCTATTCATCTCACTATTCCTCTCACTTCCGCTTACCTTTTAAACTAGCAGGCATCTAACTGACTGACTTTAATAATGAATGAAGACCTGAAAACTCATATTTCCTACCTTTACTGCATGTAAGGGAGCTTCATTGAATTGCATAATAACATTTCCACACAGTGGCTGAAAATTAAAAAGAAAATATTACACTGACAAGAAACCCATTTCATCTGTCAAGCTATGTTCTTTTAATTCAAACAGACAGGATTGTTTGATTAACAGACTTTGACCTAACATTTTTTTGAAGACCCAGACAACTTATTCCTGCTAGTGAGACATTGCATTATAGGACATCCACATTTGGTGATTAGATATTAAAGTGATTAATAGCTGCAATGATAGAACATTTCTCTAGGCAAGAAAGCTAGAAAATGTCATAGAAGTCTATGAAAACTTTAGACTTGTGTCTATAATGTGTTGCTGACAGACCCAAATTAAGTTAATAGCAGGAAGTAATGTGTAAGGAGGACAGGAAAAATGCTTCTGGGTATGTACAAATTTATTCTTTGACAGAGATAATAGAGAGAGAACCATCTTGCCTGAATTTAATGCCAAACGTAGCTTATATTTTTTGTACACTCAGGCAGTTTGGTGAAGTAATGAATTTGATAACTGTACTAGTGTTCATTCAGTTTCTTGGATTCAGATGTTACAATGACTAGCAGCATGAGGGTGATTGCACTTCACAAAAGCAGCAATTTATTATGTTGGTAGTAAAGTTATAAAAGTAAGGAAAACATTTTTGTGATATGTGATATATTTTATGTTGAAAGTTGTTCTCATGAGGTAGATGGGATAGGATCTACTATATGTACTTTTACAAGTTGTTCAAATTGAGGTATTAAAGGAAACCTGAGGTGAAAGGGATATGGAGGCTGCCATATTTATTCCCTTTAAGCCATAGACCCTGAACAAGCATGAAGCAGATAAGGTACTCTGACTCAGCTGACTCAGCTTTTACTGGATTAGCCATATGCTTGCTCTAGGGTTTTGACTCAGACACTACTTATGCCAGAAGATCAACAAGGCAGCCAAGCAACTGGCATTGTTTACAAGGAAATAAATATGGCAGCCTCCATATCCCTCTATTCTCTGGTTCCCTTTAAAGAGACTCTGTAACAAAAAAAGTTCCCCTGGGGGGGTACTCACCTCAGTAGGGGGAAACCTCTGGATCCTAATGAGGCTACCCCCGTCCTCCTGTGTGCCACGGTGGTCTCGCTGCAGCCCACAGAACACACAGCCGGAAATTTTTCAGGCTGTGCAATATTTACCTTTTCTGGCTCCAGCAGGGGTGCTATTGCGGCTCTCCGCTCGGAAATAGGCAGAAATAGCTGATCTCTATCGGGTCCGCTCTACTATGCAGGCACAACAATCGGCTATTTCTGCCTATCTCCGAGCAGAGAGCCGATACTGCGCCTGCGCTGGAGCTGAGAAGGTAAATATTTACATCCCCGCTGTTCGGAGGGGCACTGCGAGACTGCCATGGAACATAGGAGGACGGGGGAAGCTTCAATAGAATCTGGAGGCTTCCCCCACCCGAGGTGAGTACGCCCCAGGGGAACTTTTTTTTCTGTTAGAGAGTTTCTTTAAAGGACTTACGAGGCCAGATTTGTAAAAAATACATAAAAAAAGTTAGATACCTGTGTGTGTTTGCAAGGCACGGAGGACGCCGTCCGCGCCCTCCGTGCCGTTCCGCCTGGTCCCCGCTGCTTAATATGCCCCCGAACGACCCCCGACCGCACGGCCCGGGTCGGGCTTTCCAGCCTTCACAAAGATGGCCGCCGGAGCTGGCCGCGGCTGCGCAGTCCGCATAGCCGCGAGTGCGGCTGCGCAGCTCTAAGGCCAACTCCCCGATCCACGCTACTGTTACGTGGATCGGGGGGTTGGCCTTAGAGCTGCGCAGCCGCACTCGCGGCTATGCGGACTGCGCAGCCGCGGCCAGCTCCGGCGGCCATCTTGGTACAGGCTAGGGAGCACGACCCGGGCCGCGCGGTCGGGGACCGTTCGGGGGCATATTAAGCAGCGGGGACCAGGCGGAACGGCAGCAAAAACAAAACACCTGGAGTCTTTTCTGGCCAGATATTGAAAAAGGTCTATTCCGAAATGACAATGTGGATTTCTATTGCCTGGGACAACCTCAAGTAATTTCCCAATCACATAGGTGTGATCACAAGCTCTTATGAACCATTTACATATCAAAGGGCAGATGTTTAAACAAGGCTCTGCGGGAATTCACACCTTGCCTTAGCAACTAAAGGTAGACACTAACGGTCCAATTTCTAGCAAAAAAATCGTTCGAGTGATCAGATAATTCTGATTGGAAGAAAAATCATTCACTACACCATCAACGAACCAATCTTTGCTTCCTATCTATCACTACCAACTAGAGAATCCAAATTTTGGTTTGATCAAAATCAAATCGGACAACTATTTTTATAAGCATTCATGATCAATTGTACCCAGCAAAAGAGATTATTTACAACCAATCCGATCAGAATTTCTAATTGCTCAAACGATTTTTTTTGCTAGAAATTGGACTGTTAGTGGCCACCTTAAGTGTCAATGAGGAAACCCAGAGAATCAGATTTCTGTCCCCAAAGCCTTAGGGGGTAGCAGCTATATTAACAGAATATACAATGAAGCCATTTCATATTTGCTCTTTTTCCGGCTAAACCTTAAGTCCCTATAAGAAATATGTCACCAAATTATGGGTGTCATGGTTGTTGCCTTACACGATTGGAGTAACTATGAACAAACATTAATTAAAAAATATTAGTGTATTATTTTAATATTTAATACAGTAAAATGATGTTTGGTATCAACCTATATGCTATTATTGTATGCTGGTGATGAACCATGCCAGGAGTATGAATGATAATATATTCCTGACCAATTTTTTTCCCTCCAACACTGCCAGCATACAGTAGGAAGGATCAGCCTGAAGCCAGGGCAGGACTCGGACTTCTCCCTCCCCAGGCAGATTTTTGAAAAAGACAGGCCTGGCAGCCATCTTTAATATCCCAACTTCCATAGATTAGACAACTTCCAAAAGAGTCAAAAAGTCCATTGAGATACAGTAGCTTGCCTGCGCTGGGGCTCTTAAAAAAAAAGAACTTTCTTGGACTTCAAGAAAAGACTCAAACATTTCCAATCTCCCTGGAAGGGCCTAAGGGCCCTTTTCCACTAGCGCGTTTGCGCTAGCTGAATCGCAAAAACGCAAACCGCTAGCGATTTTACAATCGCTACGGTTTGCTTTTTAACATAGGAATCGCGGTAGGTCATTTCCACTACCGCGATTCGTTTTTTACTTGATCGCGATCGCGGCGCGGAGCGACTTTTGCCGCGATTTTGCTATGCAGTGCATAGCATGGCAAAATCGCGGCCGCAAACGTCGGGAAAACGGCGAAATTGCGATTCAGCAATCGCTAGCGTTCAGCGCGAACGCTAGCGACTGCTAGTGGAAAAGGGCCCTTATTCATTTCTTAATGTTTTTCTTGTATTTCATACTGTAGCTACCATTTTTATATGTGTTATTCATAATCATTTTCTGTAGATATTAATAACCTATATTGCATAATTTTAATAAAACAACAAAAAGTAATTTCTGGCTATTTAGCTGATCTAAGTACTGCAGAACAAATCTTTGCCTCCCTGAGATACGCTACCCAAAGTATTGCAATGTGTTAATAAGATTAGATTGTGTTAACCCTCCCTTCTTACTTTATTTTAGATAGTGGGTTCCTCTTTTCCCAAATTAAAAGTGATGGCGGCAGCCTTTTACCATAAAATTGTGTGTAGAAAAGAGTTTTTGTTTTGTTTTTTTACGCAGCCTGTCTGTTTGCCCAATACCAGCTACTTTCTCACATCAATTGCACCAATGAGATTGGAAGGTCTGTGGGCTGAAGCAGATTGGGAGGCACTAAGTGGCCCGGCCAGCAGGGAGCGTGGGACACTGTGTTTATACATAACAAGCACAATGACTAAATAGTGTTTACTGAAAGCTTGATATTTTTTACATTTACTTTTTATTTCAACAGCTTTCAGGCTTCTAAAAAGCTTTTCATTGTTTATGCCTTCTTTTCCTCTTTATTATTCATTTTTATTATTTATTCCTATGACGCCAGTATGGTCCTTAACAGTTTCCAATACATGAACACATTAATGCAAGTGGCTCTCTTAGAACATTACCAGTGCTTAAGCATAAAAATCATTTAGTTTTCCTGCAGTCAAATGAGAAACTAATCAATTCGGAAATATGAATAGAATTAAGTTAGATGTTTTCTGATCCAAGGGAATAATTTAGAGAACTTTAAGTTCAAAATAGAAAATTATTGCTAATACTAATATAGTTATGTGTCTTCCTTGTGTATGTTTGCAATGGTGGCTGCTATTATTTAACTCCAGCTGCCATGGCTGCATATGATCAATGCCTATTATTAAGCGCATTGTGCTTGTAAAATGCATAACGTCGCTTCCTAGGAGTCTAGTTTGCAGAATACTGAAGACTCTGAGGCTGATTTACTAAAGCAGTAATTGTAACCCTAGCTTGTGTTCCTTTCTTATGTATCCAGTCAAGAAAATGGGAGATGTCTTTTTCTAAACTGAACCTGCATATTTGATATAAACACTGTATACTGAAAATAGCCTTGTAAATATAACCTAAGGCTCTTTTAATTGCTATCTATAGTAACTCAGCACCTGGCTACATGATGGTGGACACCTGCTGCATTTGGTGTCCATTTGGATGCAGCATTTCAGAGGTTACAATAGAGTCAAATGGGAAACCAGAGGAAGCATAGTTATCATTTAACCACTTGAGTATGAGCAGTCTCTGTCACCCTTGAGGACCAGAGACTGCTGGTACAAAAAATGGGGCTCACCAACCTCACGGACCTGTTGCTCTCACCTTTTGCGTCAAGAGTGGATTTTATTGGTTCCTTACCCTGTGATCACTGTGAACCAATGTGATTGGCTCACAGTGATCACAGGGCCAGGAGCTAATGAAATCGGCTCCTGGCTGGCTCACGCAGCTCTGCTGTCATACTGACAGCAGGACAAGCAGACTGCAGCGATGGGAAAGCACCCCAATCAGTGTTGGCGGTGGATCCATATGGCATGGTAATTGAAATCTATGCCCTGGCAGGGATAATAGGTCCCAAAGAGGGCATAGATGTTAATTAGCCTGGAAGCGGTTAAAGGGAACCTTAACTGAGAGGTATATGCATGTTTCCTTTTGAACAATTTCCGTTGCCTGGCAGTCCTTCTGATTTGTATGGCTGCAGTAGGGGCTGAATCACACACCTGAAACAAGCATGCAGCTAATCCAGTCTGACTTCAGTCAAAGCACCTGATCTGCATGCTTGTTGAGGGGCTGTGGCTAAAAGTATTAGAGACACAGGATCAACAGGAGAGTCAGGCAACTGGTATTTTTTTTAAAGGAAAAATCCATATCCTTCTCAGTTTAGGTTCCCTTTAATGAATCAAAGTTTAGTGTTAAAGATTAAATACAATTTTCTATAGATAAACAATTTTCAAATAAGATAGCAATCTTCAGTTCAGATAAACATATGTCAGGGTCCTGAGCAAAGGGAAATTTGGAATTATAGCATCTTCCTGTTTACGCTAAATCTATCGAGGACAAAAAGGATGTACTTTTTTGTCTTTATACTATTGTTATTTGCACACGAAATATCCTCCAGCCTGTAACACAATGAGCCTAATTTTTACAAATTGTAACCTCCCACCTTAGTGCTGTTGTGATCACGAAGGCCTGGTGCACACCAAAAACCGCTAGCAGATCCGCAAAATGCTAGCAGATTTTGAAACGATTTTCTTATTTTTTCTGTAGCATTTCAGCTAGCATTTTGCAGTTTTGGGAAGCGTTTTTGGTGTAGTATATTTCATATATTGTTACAGTAAAGCTGTTACTGAACAGCTTCTGTAACAAAAACACCTGCAAAACCGCTCTGAACTGCCGTTTTTCAGAGCAGTTTGCGTTTTTCCTATACTTTACATTGGAGGCAGAAACGCCTCCGCAATCCAAAATCTGCAGCAGCCCGGGAGTATGCGTTTCTGCAAAACGCCTCCCGCTCTGGTGTGCACCAGCCCATTGAAATACATTACCCAAGCGTATCCGCAGCCGCAAGCGGATCGCAAAACGCAGCCGAACCGCTCTGGTGTGCACTAGGCCTTAATCAGTAAGCCAGCAACAGCAGGCAGACAAAAGTTCCAGCCACAGCACCTTTGTCTCCATTGAAGTCAATACAGAAATACGGCATGAACACACACATCTCCCTACTGTATACATTACATGCACTGCAGTTTTCAGGTGCTGTCCACCCTGCACATTTATTTATTTTATTTATTTAATTATATAGCACTGACATATATCCCAGCACTGTACAGAGTATATTGTTTTGTCACTAACTGTCCCTCAGAGGGGCTCACAATCTAATCCCTAGCATAGTCATATGTCTATGTAAAGTGTGGTGTAGGTATTGTAGTCTAGGGCCAATTTAGGGGGAAGTCAATTAACTTATCTGTATGTTTTTGGGACGTAGGAGGAAACCAGAGTGCCCGGAGGAAACCCTCGCAGACACGGGGAGAAGATACAAACTCCTTGCAGATGATGGGATTTATCAGATAATGAATGTGTAGAGGCTGGGCCAGGGCTGGATTTCTGGGAAGGTCACAGAGGCCATGGCCTAGGGCGATAAAAATCAGCAGGGCGCAGGACTTGGAGAGATAAGAGGTCACATGTCAAAGTCACCTCTCCTGCTTTGCTCTGGTTTTCCTGAATTCCAGAGATCCCTGCATCTCTCTTACTTGTGCAAAGTGTGTGTTATGGCAGTCAGCATCTGCTGTCACCTGTATGATGAGAGGGGACAAACAATCTGCTGTGAGAAGAAAAATATGTGGGCTGAAGTAGCAGAACTCTTGAGTTAGATTAGTTTTCATTCAGCACGCATTCACGGGCAGGAATTAGCAGCTCTCCCCCTCCCTGACTGATGTTAGTTTATTACTAGTAGGTCAGTGCTGTTAAAGACCTCAGATCTGTTTAATTTATGGCTTTTTTTTTTCTCCTAGAGAATGACAACAACATTCTTTGTGCTACAGTTTAACTCTTTCCTGGCTTTTTTTTGCCAGCCAAGTACTGTGTTGACCATCAGTAAAAGCAGGATGTTTTTAAACAGAATGACAACTGTGTTACATGTATTTATATTTACAAAACAATGTATGCATCTCCTGCTGATGGTATATATAGCTGTGTGCCTAACATCTTGTATACAGTAACAAAGTCTGAAGACGGCTCTCACTATTTTTCTTTTGGTTAGCCAAAAAAAGTGTTATTCTGTTACAAAACTTCCTGCTGACTGATTTTAAGATCTGTCTTAAGCGCTAAATTGTCACTGTGTAAAGTACACCTGAGCTTATGCTAGGTACACATGATGCAATTTTCTGACAGATTTACTGTCAAATGGACTATTTCCAACATGTCCGATATGCTTTCCAATCAATTTTCTAAATGATTTTTCATAGAAGTGAACAATGAACAGCAAATTGATCAAAACATTGAAATTAGATCAAACATGATAGAAATAATCGACCTGACAGTAAATCTGTCAGAAAATTGCATCATGTGTACCTAGCATTACACTACATCTATGCCAGTGTGTGTAGTGTCGGATCCTACTTACCTGTTCTCTGGTTTGTATGGGCTTCTCTGCATTGTGCTACACTGTCCCCTATTTGTGCCTCTGACGGCAGCAAGTAGCACAGAGGACAAAGAAGCAGCGCTGTCCACTAGGGCTCCTTGTGATTTTGCACTCCTGTATGCATGTGCACAGGAGCCGAGGGAGTGTTATGGGTATGTGTACTTGACAAGTGCTGCTGAGTGCTTATACATGAGCATCATTTCTGAAGTATGCAAGCCCAGAACACTATCGCCTGCTGTGCATGCAGACAGGAGAGCAAAATTACATGAAGTGGACAGAGCATGCACTGCTTCTTTGTTGAACGGGGCAAAGCAGCAAAACAGAGGGGGGCTCGTACAAACTAGTCAGAGTTGGACAGAATGGGGGGGGGGGGGCGGTTGGTGACAGCCGGCCTAGGGCGCTGGAAAGTACAAATCCGGCCCTGGGCTGGGCACTAGTTTAGCCATTGCCAGTGATGTCACTTTTGACAGCACTGTGCATGCCCATTCCCATAAAAATACACAGTGTACCAAAAGAGCAGGAAGGAAAATATTTTTCTATTAATTAAATGTAATAAATGTTAAGAAAAATTATCGCCAAGCTCCAAAATGTCCTTGTCCCCATGCGGGCTGGTAAAACTTGGAGATTGTATTGCCTACTGATGAGGCTATGTCACTTAAAGAGATACCGTGACCAAGAAATGAACTTCATCCCAATCGGATACCCCCTTTCCCATGAGAAATCTTTTCCTTTTCACAAATGGATCATCAGGGGGCTCTGTATGGCTGATATTGTGGTGAAACCCCTCCCACAGTGGGATGTCAGGACCATGGACCTGATAGTTTCCTGTCTGTGAACTTCATTGCATTGTAGGAAATAACAGCTGTTTACAGCTAGGTCCAACTGCCAAAAAAAGCAAGCAGCATCTCCTTCCACAGACATCACCTGCCAGCAGTAAAAATGTCACCATGTGGTAAATGTCAGAATGTAAATCAGGGATAGAAAAGATTTTACAATGGGAAAACACTGACTAAATCATTTATACATAATTATTGTAAAATGAAGCACGTTTTTTATTACATTATTTTCACTGGAGTTCCTCTTTAAAGAGACACTGAAGCGAGACTAAATCTCGCTTCAGGTCTTATATATAGCAGGGGTGGGGGAGAGGCGGAGATACGCGTCTGACAGACGCGCATGGGGCAGGGCTGCGGCGGTTAGCCCTGCCCCAACCAGGAAGCGCTCCCCCGCTGCACGGAGGGGGTTTGGGGGGACAGGGACCCCCGTTAAGCAGCGCTGTAGCGGCGTTTTAGCAGGGGCACGCATGCCCCTGCTAGCTATGAGGTCTGAAGCGAGATCTATTCTCGCTTCAGACTCTCTTTAAACCAGTGTTCCCCAACCCTGTTTTCAAGTCCTGCCAACAGTGCATATGTTGTGAAAGGCCACAGTGATAGTTGATCAGCTCAGCTGGGACCCAGTTTACATCACCTGTTATGTTTGTGGTTTCCTGCAAAACCTGTACTGTTGGTGGGCCTTAGAGAGAGGGTTGAGGAATAGAGATGGCCCGAACCTCCGATTTTTCACGAACCTTCAGCGAAAGTTTGGTCCGCGCGAACTTTCACGAACCGCAATAGACTTCAATGGGGAGGCAAACTTTGAAAACTAGAAACATTTATGCTGGCCACAAAAGTGATGAAAAAGATGTTTAAATGGGTCTAACACCTGGAGGGGGGAATGACGGAGTGGATTACATGCCAAAAGTCCCAATCCAGGAAAAAATCTGGATTGGACGCAAAGCAGCGTTTTAAGGGCAGAAATCACATTGAATGCTAAATTGCAGGCCTAAAGTGCTTTAAAACATCTTCAATGTGTATACATCACTCAGGGAGTGTAATTAGAGTACTGCTTCACACTGACACACCAAACTCACTGTGTAACGCACCCCAAACAGCTGTTTGCGTAGTGACAGCCGTGCTGGACTGGTGCACACCATGGCCAGAGGGCAGGCCGTGGCAGTTTTCAAGCCCATATGGTCGCCGGGCTGTGGTAGCTCATTGATAGAACAACAGTGACTGTCCAGCTGATCAAATTTGGTCTGTCCACAATGAAGCAACAACCTTATTATCTTTGGTGTGCCACCCCCGAGACACTCATATAGCCGGCAGTCATTGCTTCATTGTGATACGCATGCCCCTTCACCGTGGCAAGGTAATGATCACGAAGGGTAATGGGCACATGTACATGCCTTTTGTTTTGTTGTTGCAGCTGCAGTGCAGCCAGAAAAATTAGGCAGGCATGTACACGCCCGAAAAACTATTAGCGGCGGCCTAAAAATTATCCGCTTGGAGTCCTGGACCCTGTTGGTGGTGGCGGAGAAGGCAGTCAAGCGACTTAGTCTTGGGGCAGGCAGCCAGTCACATGGCGTGCAGGCAGAGATACTGCGTGTGGGGACTGACTTAGTCTTCAGGTGGGCAGTAGCCCTCCGGGATCCATGCTCCATTAATTTTGATAAAGGTGAGGTACTGAACACTTTTGTGACTTAGGCGACTTCTATTCTCAGTGAGAATGCCTCCAGCTGCACTGAAGGTCCTTTCTGACAGGACGCTTGAGGTAGGGCAAGATAAAAGTTGGATGGCAAATTGGGACAGCTCTGGCCACAGGTCAAGCCTGCGCACCCAGTAGTCCAAGGGTTCATCGCTGCTCACAGTGTCTACATCCACACTTAAGGCCAGGTAGTCGGCTACTTGCAGGTCCAGGCGTTCGTGGAGGGTGGATCCGGAAGCGCTAAGGCAAGGCGTTGAAATAAAAAATGTCTGCATGTCCAACATCACCATGAGATCGCTGGAGCGTCCTGTCCTTGCCTGCGTGGACATGGGAGGAGGATTACTGGCAGTGGTACCTTTAGTGCGTTGTGCTGTGACATCACCCTTAAACCCTTAAACGCATTGTAAAGCATAGTTGCTAGCTTGTTCTGCATGTGCTGCATCCTTTCTGCCTTCTGGTGAGTTGGTAACATGTCCGCCACTTTGTGCCTATACCGAGGGTCTAGTAGTGTGGCCACCCAGTACAGCTCATTCCCCTAGAGTTTTTGTATACGGGGTCCCTCAACAGGCTGGACAGCATGAAAGACGCCAACTGCACAAAGTTGGATCCAGACGTACTATCCATCTCCTCTTGCTCTTCCTCAGTGACGTCAGGTAAGTCCTCCTCCTCCCCCCAGCCACGAACAATACCACAGGAACGTCAAGCAGCACAAGCCCCCTGCGATGCCTGCTGCTGTTGTTCTTCTGTCCGCCTCCTCCTCCTCCAAAGAAACACCTTCCTCATCATCCGAGTCTGACTCCTCTTCCCCACACGGCTCTTCCTCCTCCTCCCCCCTCTGTGCTGCCGCAGGTGTTGAGGAAACATCTGATTCTGATGAAAATTGCTCCCACAACAGTTCCTGCCATAACTGTTCCTCTTCACGCTCCTCCACAGCTTGATCCACCACTCTACGCATGGCATGCTCCAGGAAGTAAGCGTACAGGATCAAGTCGCTGATGGTGCCTTCACTGCGACTCACCAGGTTGGTCACCTCCTCAAACGGCTGCATGAGCCTGCATGCATTTCGCATCAGTGTCCAGTTCAGGGGCCAGAACATCCCCATCTCCCCAGATTGTGTCCTTCTACTGAAATTTTAGAGGTACTGGGTGACGGCTTTCTCCTGTTCTAGCAGGTGAGAGAACATGACCAGGGTCGAATTCCAGCGAGTCGGGCTATCACATATCAAGCGTCTCAACGGTAAGTTGTTTCTCCGCTGAATGTCCGCAAAGCGTGCCATGGCTATGTAAGACTGCCTGAAATGCCCACACAATTTCCTGGCCTGCTTCAGGACGTCCTCTAAGCCTGGGTACTTTGACACAAATTTTTGAATGACTAGATTGAGCACATGTGCCATGCAGGGTACATGTGTCAGCTTTCCAAAATTCAAAGCGGAAAGGAGATTGCTGCCGTTGTCACACACCACGTTGCTGATCTCCAGCTGGTGCGGGGTCAGCCACTGATCCACCTGTTTGTTAAGAGCAGCCAGGAGGAGTTGGTCCAGTGTGACTCTCCGCTTTGAGGCAAGACATGTCTAAGATGGCGTGACACCGTCGTACCTGGCATGCAGCATAGGCCCTGGGGAGATGGGGCTGTGTAGCTGGAGAGGAGATGGCAGGACCAGTATAGTTGAACTGCCACTCAGCCAAGGAGGAGGAGGAGGACAATAGTGAAGAGGATGTAGCAGGAGGAGAGCAGGTGGCAGGAGGCCTGCCTGCAAGCCGTGGAGGTGTCACAAGTTGGTCTGCTGCACAGCAAAGTACTCCCTGCTTGCCATCGGTCACCAGGTTGACCCAATGGGCTGTGTAAGTAATGTAGCGGCCCGGCCCTGACCTTGCTTGGCAGACCAGGCATCCATGGTCAGATGGACCCTTGACCCTACGCTGTGTGAAGGAGATGACACCACTTGCCTCTCAGCTTCACGGTACAGTTTGAGTATCACCTTTTTAGAGAAATAATTGCAGCCTGGTATCTTCCTCTGTGGTGTCCCAATGGCCACAAATTTACGGAAGGCCTCAGAGTCCACCAGCTTGTATGGTAACAGCTGGCGAGCTAACAGTTCCGCCACGCCAGCTGTCAGACGCTGGGCAAGAGGGTGACTGGCAGAAATTGGCTTCTCCCGCTCAAAGATTCCCTTCACGGACACCTGGCTGCTGTGGGCAGAGGAGCAGGAACCGCTCAAGGGCAGAAGCGGAGTGGAGGAGGGTGGCTGTGAAGGTGCAAGGGAGAAAGCGGCTGAAGATGTTGCACCTGAAGGTGGAAGAGGAGAAGGAGGGTGGCTTTTCTTTTGTGTGCTTCTTTTGCTCAGGTGCTCTTCCCATTGCAGTTTGTGCCTTTTCTCCATGTGCCTTCGTAAGGCACTTGTCCCTACGTGAGTGTTGGCAACAGATGGCATTGCTCTGATCTGAGGCAGACACATTCAAACATTTCCAAACCGCTGAGCCCCCCTGGGGTGATGGTACTATGGTGGCATCAGCAGCTGACGTTGAAGGGCATGTTGGCTGGCTGTACATAGGTGGCGATACATGGCACTGGACACTGCCACCACCTGTTTCGGATGACGAGCTCCCCCTGCTTGTTTCAGCAACTCATCTCCTCCTACTCCTTTGTCCTCTCTGACTCCCCCTCTGAACTGTCCCCCTGTTCATCTTCTCTATTGGGAACATACGTGGGATCCGTATCATCGTCATCGTCATCATCATAATCATTCTGCCCAGCTTCGCTTGCCTCAGACACCTCAAAAACTGCACCAACAGCAGGTACTTAATCATCTTCACACGTTACGTCCATAGTGTCGCCCCCTAACTCAGACACATGAGGTGGCGTAACTTGCTTAGCGCCTTCATCTGGTTGTAACAATAATGGCTGTGAATCAGTTAATTCCCCACCAATTAACTCCTGCGAAGTGTCAAATGCAACGGATGTGGTGCTTGTAGTAGCGCTGGTGGCCTGTGGAAGATGAGGTGTTTTGTGTTAAATAGTCAACACGTCCTGACAATCTTGGGAGTTGATGGGACGTGCCTTCTTCTGAGCACTGTACTTTAGTTGAGGGCCGCACGAAATCACATCAACATGACCTCGCACAGACCTGTCTGTGTGGGACAGGTGGCCTTCCTCTGGGTCTGCCTCTACCTCTGCCTGTTTTGTCCGTTGTGTCCATATCGGGGGGGGATGAAATGAAAGGTGTGCACTGACTTGACTAATACAATGTGCAGTCACACAGGTGCAGTTAACAGGTATGCACGGAGTGGTATATCACACTGCGTGCAGTCACGTAGGTAGGTGGGTGCACTGAACACAACATGTAGGTATATGCAGTGATGAGGTGGATGCACTGAACACAACAGGTAGGTATATGCAGTGATGGGTATTGCAATGTGCACCTGTCAAACACAGACAGGTAGCGGACAAGCACAGTGACACTGCGTGCGCTCATGTAGATAGGTGGGTGCACTGTGAACAACAGGTAGGTAGGTATATGCAGTGATGGGTATTACAATGTGCCCCTGTCACACATAGACAGGTAGGGGACAGGCACAGTGACACTGCGTGTGCTCACATAGGTAGGTGGGTGAACTGTGAACAACAGGTAGGTAGGTATATGCAGTAATGGGTATTACAATGTGCACCTGTCACACACAGACATGTAGTGGACAGGCACAGTGACACTGCGTGCGTTCACGTAGGTAGGTGGATGCACTGTGAACAACAGGTAGGTAGGTAGGTAGGTATATGCAGTACTGGGTATTACAATGTGCACCTGTCACACACAGACAGGTAGTGGACAGGCACAGTGACAATGCGTGAGCTCAACTCACATAGGTAGGTGGGTGCTCTGTGAACAACAGGTAGGTAGGTATATGCAGTAATGGGTAGTACAATGTGCACCTGTCACACACAGACAGGTAGCGGACAGGTACAGCGACACTGCATACGCTCAACTCACGCAGGTAGGTGGGTGC
The DNA here is from genome assembly GCF_040937935.1 of Hyperolius riggenbachi. Lineage (NCBI taxonomy): Eukaryota > Metazoa > Chordata > Amphibia > Anura > Hyperoliidae > Hyperolius > Hyperolius riggenbachi. The sequence continues at coordinate 217,156,970 of NC_090649.1, read as the reverse complement.
ACTGTGAACAACAGGTAGGTAGGTATGTATATGCAGTACTGGGTATTACAATGTGCAGCTGCCTATCACACACACAGGAAGTCACTGAATGTGCTGGGCCTGGCAGTGGCACACACAGTATGAATTATCAAGGCTGTCTATGCAACACAAATGTCAGTGGGACACACAGAAAAAAAATAGATCACAAGAACAAGGTTAGCTCTCAAAAGAGCTGCTCCACTTGTGGGGTGCTATTTTAGCGATAAGAATCAGCAAGGAGCAAGCTAACAAGCCTACAAGAGCCTAACTAATCTTTCCCTATGAGAGAGTCTGTAGCAGCTGTCCCTTCTCTCTTTACTGCAGGCACACAAGTGAGTATAACGACCGGCTGTGCCTGCCTTTTATAAGGGGGAGTGTAGCCTGATTGGCTACAATGTGCCTGCTGACTGTGATGTAGAGGGTCAAAGTTGAGCCTAATTGTGCATTATGGGGGTGAACCGAACTTCCGGAAAAGTTTGCTGTTCTCCGCGACCACCGGAAGTTCGCCGGGAACCGTTCGCCGGCGAAACGTTCGGGCAATCTCTATTGAGGAACTCTGCCTTAACCAATACCAACTCATGGTTCATGAGATTGGGGTGGGATCTGCAAACGGGATTGACAAGGTATCCTGTGATTTCATAATGTCCTTGTCCTATGTTAATGATCCTCTTCACTTCATGTTTGTTGAGGTAGGGGTAACTACTTCACACGTCTGAGAGCAGGTGGCGGGGGACTTGATAAAAACAAAACAGAATTGCTTTTTGTGAAACCTGAGTCAGCATACAAATTGAGGCCAACATAGAATTTACTTCATCAACATTCCAAAATGTAGTTCAAATAAATATTTTACCTCATCTCTGATATCTCTCAGACTGTCCAGCAGTCTTCCACCCTCCAACAGACACTCAGAGATTAGATTACCTGCAGTCCATAGTATACTAGATAAAATTAATATCTGGGCTCACCGCTAGAGGCTCTGGTGCCGGATTAAGCCTGGCACATCAGCAAACTGTTTGGATCAAAGTGTTGGACAAAGTCTGACACTATGATCCCTTTCAACACCACGTTGCGCCATGTAATAGCGTAATTACGATGGCATGCATGCAATGGTGGGTGGAGCTACAGCACACAAGCTGGTGGCGACCTTGCCCACCCACTGTTGCCTCCTCGACTAGTGGAACACACACAGCACCCAGCGATCATCCACGGGTGATTGCTAAAATTGATTGGAAAACGTTAAAGTCACTAGATTATGAGTGCAATTTCATTTCTGTTTATTATTATTATTATTTTTTGGATTTATATAGCGCCAACATATTATGCAGTGCTGTACAGTACATAGGATTACAGACAATTATAACAGAGGTGATCAACAGCATAATACAGGTAATAGACAATAGACAATAGAAACAACAATGCAGGTAATAAAAAAGCTATAACATACACAACACAATAACACAATACAGGTAGTACTACAATGCCAGATCATACAATGGAGTGGTAGTGCTAATAATACAGGTTCACATATTCTGGGTAGGATGTACAATCAAGTATGATACACAAGGGGAGAGGGCCCTGTGTAAGGCTTACAATCTAGAGGGAGGGGTGGTGATACGAAAGGAGGGGGTGCATCAAGAAGTTATTGGCAGAGAGAGTTAGGGAAGCATTGAGGTGAGGTAGGCCTCCTTGAAGAAGTGAGTTTTGAATGCTTTTTTGAAGGTGTTGAAGGAAGGGGCAAGCCTGATGGGCAATGGGAAATGGTATAAGGATGAGGTTGGTAAAAAAAAAAACACAAAACACCATACCTTAAAAATTGTACCTTTTAATGGCTGATTATGCAAGCTTTCTTAAAGAGAAACTGTACTCTAAAATTCTTACAATAAAAAGCATACCATTCTATTCATTATGTTCTCCTGAGCCCCTCTGTGCTGTTTCTGCCATTCCCTGCTGCGATCCTGGCTTGTAATTGCCAGTTTTAGGCAGTGTTTACAAACAAAAGACATGGCTGCTAAAAGCTTGTGATAGGCTCTGAGAAGCTCTGTCTGTGACTCACACAGAGCCTGCAGTGGGTGTGGAGAGGGTGTGTATAGCTTCTATCCTATCACAGCAGAGCAGCAAATTTGTGCCTGGGCCTGACAAAGCCATCAGAGGAAAGAAGATTAGATTATATAACAGAGATAATACAGCCACTGTGCAACTAGGCTGCAGTAAGACAGACCACATTAGAACAGGTATAGGAACTTATAGGATAGAAGAAATAAGGCTGAACATTTTCAGCCTAAACAATCATACTGTCATTGAGTTACATTAGTTATGTTAATTAAAATAGTTAGGTAATATAATCTCTTACCCACCCTGTTTTAAAATAACAGGCAAAGGTTTGTGATTTCATGAGGGAAGCCATCTTTTTGGTTGAAAGAAGGTGACAGGGAGCATGAGACACAATTCCAACTGTCCTGTGTCCTGATCACCCCTCCCAGTTGCTATGCAACGTGAATAACAACATAGGAAATCCCATCATGCCTTGCACAGCATCAGGGGTAAAAAGCCCGGGCAGTTTTCTTTGATGGGGTGGAGCTTAGCTAAAAATGCAGCTAAAAATGAGACTTCTATAAGAAAAACAAAGTTCTGATGTTGTGAAACTGTTAAAGAAACACCAAGCCTTTTCAGTGCTGCTGAGTAGTTTTTTAGTCTGGAGGTTCACTTTAAACTCATTCATTTTCTTCTACAAAAGGTATACGTCCTGCCTGTATATCTTGTTCAAGAGCTAAATACAAAATCCAAACCTACAGAAATGCTATAATATAACATAGCAGATCTCCTGTGCATGATGTGCATCATGTGATACTGCATACGTGACACTTTGTTCAAAAATGACCTTCCAGAAATATCTATATAATAGGGGAATGGAAACAAAAACGATGCAAAAGAATGAACCATTGCCACTTTAAAATCAGTGAGAAATGCAAGGACACCGCTATGGGCCAGAACTTCTATGAGCCAGGCCACAGCTTGAGAGATGAAAATGCTTGTGCTTAAAGGCAATTTAGAATCAGAAGGTTTTGTGAGAAAATTCTGAATACAAGACCATGAAAACATTCAACACACCAACAGGGGACTTTAATTCAGGAAGTAGCTTTATGATACCTTATTAAACATAATTAGCTTGAATTCAGTAACTCTGATCTGCTGGACTCCTAACACCCCGCTGCTAAAGTTGCAAGGACATTTGTCATGAACATGTTTGCATTTCAGTAATTGTTTCACTCTGCTAAACATAATTACTAATTAATAATTAATTAATCACTGAATCCTGACACCTTACTGCTGTCTTGTTTCTGTGAAATTGCATTTATTCTATGTATAGGACTATAGGATATACATATATATGTATTTGTAATACCTTAGCTAATATATATATAAAGCAAGTGGGCTAGCTCACTGAAAGCTTGCATTGTGGAACTTACTTCAATTAGCCATTAAAATGCATCCTTTTTACAATACCTTGTTTTTCCTATCTGTATAATTCCCTTGGCTAACGCGGTATGAAAACATTTTCTTTTGTTGTGTGAGGATGGATTTTATGCCACTTTTCTACAAATGAAGGAATGATGAGAATCCACTTGTTAACTATTTCATGCATCTGTCTTGTGTAACTCTGTACACCAGTCTTAAAAATCATCTGTCCATTATGCAGATATCACCAGCAAGATGACAACTTCACGATGCATGCAAATAATGTAACTTTTATATTGAGTATGCTTTAAAGTGTAACTGTCGGGCATACAATAAAAAATCAATTATTTATTTTTATCTGGTAAGCAAGTAATAAGGTTGCTAACCAGGCAATCCAAAAGTTAAAATCACTATTACTTTTCTTGTTGATAAATGATCATTCTCCAGTTTACCTGACTCTTCTTTGGTACACACAAAATTTGGTACACAAAAAGGAAGTTGCAGGGCATGCCGTGTTGTCCTTTTTTGCTTCTATACTGCCCCCTCAGATTTAACTCATGCAGCCTGATTGGCTGAAGCCTCTTTCCCTCCTGTTTTCCCCTCCCACACCTCCGTTCCTCTCTGATTTGCCAGTATTTCTCATGCTGAGACAATGCACTTTCTATAGTGGAGGCATACACAACCAGGCAGAGGAGAGTAGGGCTAAGTTTCTACTTGTGCGAAAACGGGCCGATTCCTCACCCATGAATTTGAATGGAATTTGGCAACCTATAGAAGTCTATGCAGAGCATCCGAATTAATGGCCAAGGAAAAATCTGAGGCCCTGCAGCATAATACCGCACAACTTGTCCGAATCCCATAGCCGTGCATAGTGCGGCTAGAGGGATTTGGCTGCGAGACACGAGCAGTTGTACCGGCATCGCGTCTCACAAGACGCATGCCGCGCACAAGTGGAAATTGGGCTTTAGGGAGGAAATTACATCAGAATTGGCTTCAAAATAGCCACACTTAAAATGGGAAATGCTAAGAAGGATTTTCTCTTTTTTTACTGTAGAAAAATAACTAAAATCAAACCGTGGACAGTGCAATACATATGTTATGTAAGTAGAGCAAGTATTCATCTGCTGCTGAGATAGTATGGCTGACAGCTCCTCTTTAAGGAAATTTATGCTTTCAGGAGCAGTCAAGGCTAGTGAAAATACAGCATAGAGTCTGTCATTTCCGTGCTGCTATTCCCATCATTGCTTATTTGTGATGTTATATTAACTCTCTCCCTGCCCTATTTCCTAACACTAACCTCTAACCTTGTACCCTAATGTTAAACCGCCTATAAATAAGCCTAACACTAACTTCTAATCCTATGGTATTCAGCTATGTTATAGTGAATGTCTTGCACCAAAAAGTGCCACAGCCAAGAAGTAAAACCAACTAATTTACTTGCTTCATGTTAAAGAACCACCTTCTGCTTGTTGAGGTACAGATCCTGGCTGTTTCCATCTCAATATTTTCTACTGTCTGCTCAGCTCAGCATAAGATGTGAGGCTCACAGTGTGGAATTTGCCATGTATTCCCTGGAAAAACAGGAATACAGCATAATGGAGGGAAAAAGTTGCATTTCACACTATAGGTGCAGTGCAGAGCATACAGCACATAGAGAATACGCTTCAGTGCAGCTGACAAAGCTCATGTTATGCGGTAACACACTGCATGCATCACGATATGCCCGATGGATCTGTCACAACACACTTTTATCATGCCGATGTAAATGTATGTTGCAATTTGTGCGATTGTATTGTCCAATGTAATGCACCTTGAGCAGTACCGTGAACGTAGCTGAACTCTCCTCAGAACTGCTATGATTACTCCATGTAACAACTAGAGCTGTCATTGTGAAAAATTCTTGCATACTGAGAGAGGATGATTTGTCCCTACACTTGTTCTTTGCTTAGTTGTAAGGCCTGTGAGAGCTTTAGTAGGACTGCACGGTCTCAATCAAGAGTTTTAATTACTTACTTTCAGCTTCCTCATTCAAAATCAATATATTGCAAATAAAGCAAATTTCTATTACAAATTAAAAGTATTGATGCCAAGAGACAGATCTAAATCATGACCTAAGTCTTAGAAGCTAGAGAAAATTACATTTCTGTTTAAAGAGAGTTTAAGTTGGTTTGCCTTCTTAAAACAGAAGGAATTTACAATAAGTCAGCTTTAAGTGAACATCTGTGGTTACCCACAATGCACCGCCACTGAATATGCAAATTATCTCTTTATGCCCCTGAAAGCCATGCTAGCATCCAGAACCGCTGGTGTCTAGCAAGCCTATAGCTTTAAATTTTACAGAGCCACATCAACCCTACATGCAGACAGACTGTTTCAGACTTTTAGTCCTCATCAGTGCATGGCAGGCATTGATATGGCTGTATGGGATAGAGCTTGGACCAGTTCAGCACAATAACCAAGCAGCTCGGGGTGACAGAAAACCACAAGGAGAGTATAGGGGACAAAAAGAGATCAAAAAGCCCTCCTACTAAAAAGCAATGTTTAGGTTGGTTTGAATTTTTAAAACAGAAGGAAGGAAGAGAGTTTAAGAAACTGTTGGGAGAATCATGTCATGAGATTATTCCTGAACTACAGCGGAAAGACACATTATCTGAGGTCAAGAGATTTAACTTCTTCTAGTCATTTGGTTTACTTGCAAAACACTGATTTTAAACGAGAAAGTTAAAAATAAGGAGGCTAATCTCTTGATCTGGAATGGTTCAGTTCACCTGCATAACCCTGTAATGATCTGCTCAGCTGCCTGTGCAGGCAGGCAGCTTTTTGACCATTGTTTAGGTTTGCATGCTGCAGGACTCTGGAAAGAAGAGCTTCTGCCAGTTTTGCAGCTTGTGCTTGCTGAGGAATTTGCATACGTTGTCATGCAAATTGCCTGGCCACAGTCATTGGAGGCGTGTACTATAAGTACTATGTGTTTCCCACAATGCTTCGCTGTTCATAAGGAGTCTTCCTGTGAAACACTCTGGAGAGTGTCAGCCATGTTCTTTGTTTGAAGATCAGCTTAGAGTAATTCCTGGAAAACTGCACTAGGCAGGTTTCCTTAGTGCAGTTAGGATTGCTTATCTGTTTGTTTGTTCTGTTGCTATTGTCCTGTCCCAGCGGTGGTCGACAGGAAATGGTTCTGATCTCTGTTCTTGGAGTATAGCTGGTGCAGCGGTTGCTACCAGCTATCTCTTCTGTTCTGTACCTGGATCACACTAGCCACTTTCGCTAGCGCTGTGGATCCTTCTGTTCTGTCTCCTGGGATCACGCTAGCCACTTTCTGCTAGTGCTGTGGATCCTTCTGTTCTGCTACTCTGTACCTGGATCGCGCTAGCCACTTTCGCTAGCGCTGTGGATCCTTCTGTTCTGTCTCCTGGGATCGCGCTAGCCACTTTCCGCTAGTGCTGTGGATCCTATCTCTCGCTTGTCCCTGTTTTCGTGTGTCTGTCTTGTCTGCTACGAACGCTTGCTGGAGGCTCGGTGAGGTAACCGTTAAGCAAGCGCTCACGTCCTCTGTTACATGTTTGTCTTGCCTTGGTTAGTTAGGCGTGCTTGTCTCTATTGTGCTTATCACGTGGAGACCGCGCACGAATGCGTGCACTGTTGCGAATGAGTGCGGTGTTCGCTTTCAGTTAGCGTTTGTTATTTTCCTTGTTATTCTCATTGTATTATTTGCTGTGCCTTTGCTAACCTCGTATTCTGTTCTGATCTGCCTTGTGTCACGTCTGGCGATCGCACCTCTCGTGATCGCGTTCCTATTTCATATCTGCTGTTGTGTGTGCGCTGTCGCGGGGTGGCGACTAGGTTGGCGCACACACATACAACCTGTCCCTTTGCTCGTTCCCATTCGCAATCGCCTCTTTTGCGATTGCGTTCTGCGCTTCGTACAATTCCTGTCTGGCATTTGTGGAGGTACAGAGGATTGGTTCCTCTGCAATCCCCAGCGCCATCTGCCGACAGGAATTTCCCTCTACGGGTGCGTAGCACCTTTTGCTGGGTGCCTGCAAATATACGCTTGTGGAGGATTTCCGCCGTATCAGCGCACGCATTGTGCGCTAATCACGGAGAAAGTTCCACAATCGTTACAGTATGAACAGCCCAACCAAAATTCCCAGTGTAGAGGGAATTTCCGATTTGTACGATTTTGTCGAATATGGCTCTTGTACCTTTAAGAGGTTTAAAAATCTTGAACCTGAATCAGCAGACGAGTTTTTGTCTGAGTGCACTAAACTTTTGGCGAACCCTGAATTTCAATGCACCCCAATGTCTACCTGGGCCTCCCAAAAGGTCTACATTCTGTTGGGGGGCGAAATGTCAATGTGGGCTTACGATGTGTTAGTTCATACCACCCTGAGTCAAAGACCCCTGGAATTCTTGGCCTTTTTAATTCACAATTGGCTGAGATTACCTCAATTACCATACCCCCTTAATGAGTTGTTGTCAGCAGCTCAATCAGCTGTTCCATCTACTCTTTCATCCAAAAAGCAGCCATCCAAAGCTGCTAAGTCTAAACGTAAAAGATCTAGGAAGACTTCCCAGCGGAAAAATTCGTTGCCCATAGCAACTACAAATAAAGAAATTAGTTCTGTAAACTCTGAAGTAGGGAGAGCACTTGAATGTGATGATTTCAGAGAGACTTCTTAGTCTCAGGTTTCGTTGCCCCAATTCAAAGCTTATGTGGATCCTATTAAAGGTAGGATCGCACACTATATTAAAGCAGTTAAAAAATCTGTTCTTGTTCCTGAACTCCACCCCTATGGAGATTATCTGGATACTGGCCTGTTTGAACCCCCATTTGCTTCCTGGGATGTTGGGGCCTTGCTGGAGGAATTCGATTTTGATTGGAAAGCCTTTTGCGATTTTTACATCGCAAAAAGCAAGGATGTCTTGAATGATTGTCTCGATTCTATGTACCTTTTGATTGATTCCAATGAATGTGACGAGGGTGATGTGGATCTGGTGATTTATGTGTGGCAGACGATTTTGATGAGTTGCACACACACCAACCAATTGATTCCAATAAAGAGACATCGTTGTCAGATGATTGTTCCTGCCTTTCTGGGGTAAAGCATGTGAGTCTTGACTTTGTGCGATCTGAAATGAATGAGTGTGCCGCTGTGGTTGATTCCTGTGTGAATCCTGAAGGATTCTCCCCTGACAGTGTGCAGTTTGAATCTGTGCGATCTGATGCCTGTTTCTCGGATGTTCCTGCAGATTGTGATCGACATGAGTCTGCCGGTTTCCTCAAGGATGTGTGGGATCCTTTGTCATTTAGAAACAGATCTTTGAGATCTTCCGTCTGTGACCCTGCTATGGGGAAAATTTCTCGACTATGCAGCGTCAAAAGTAAAATGAATATGCCTAATAAAGTTTATCCTGTTGATGTTGCTATTTCTTCTACAGATGAGTCTCTGTCTCACCCTGTTCACACCTGTAAGGGCCCGTTGCCTGGGGACAGTTGCTACAGTGTTTCGGTCCTAGATGCCTTGCAGTCTGCTCCGCAGATCGCGGAGGTTTGCGCTATGGAAGCGTCAGTTTCACAACCTAAAGTGAATTTTGATTTGCAGGTTTTGCGTTCTGGTTCCTCGGATTCGACATTGTTAGCCGAATCTAAGAGTGAGACAGCGCTTCGGTTTTGCGAATCTGATGCTGAGCCTTCTTTGCCTTATTCAGAGATGCTTTCTCTGAACCTGCCCTGTACCATGAATGAAAACATGTTTTCCTTTCACACTGACGTTTGTGAGCCCCTTTCTTGCTCTGAGGGAAGTGCTAATTCTGCACCCTGTACTCTGGATGAGTCAATGTGGCCTTGCTTAGAATCCCCTGCAGTGTCCCTAGAGGCTCGTCTAGGTATTGCCACTATACTCACCTGTTTTTCTGCAGTTTTGGAGTTACAAGCTAGTTTGACTGCCACACAGAATTCTGGGTACAGTGAAAATGAAGTTAGGGAGTCAGTGTGTGTTCCAGTAAATATTCCTGTACATCCCGCTAATTATGATGAAGTTCAGTCTCAGGTTATGGTGGAACCATTCCTGGGAAATCTGCCCTGTTCACAAAATAAAGTTCCAGTTTTGCCCTGTAACATGGATAGTTCAGAATCCTTCTTAGAAAACCTGGAAAATGATGTTCCTGAGGTCTTGTTTGATGTTCTGGAGGTCTCTGAGTTCCTCCCAAAGGGTGCAGAACTTGTGGGAGATGTCTCCTGCCCCCCAAGTCCTTCTGAGGTGTTGCCCTCTTCCGTAGGCATTGCTACCTTGCTGGCTACCTTTTTAGCTCTGGTGGAGCTTCAGTCATGTGTAGTCAATGATGAATTTCTGTCAGATACCATTACAGTCATTGAGATCTCTAAGCCTGAGACAGAGTCTTCTTTTGAATTACCAGTACCTGTGACCTCTACTCGTGATGATTTTCTGCCCGGTCCTGGTTTTGGTCTGGTCGTGCCAGACTCTGAGGTTGGCAGTTCCCCGACATGTCCTGAGGTTTCTCCTGTGCTGGTGTACCCCAGTGTGCTCTGTGACCCAGAAAGCCCAAGTGTGCCTCGGTTACCAGCGTACTCAGATGCTTCCTGGGTGGAGACATGTTCTGATTTAGCCTGCCTGCTTGCATGCCCAGAAGTGGTCCCTGAAAGTCCTGATCTTGATAGGCTAATTCTGAATCTGGAACTGTCATAGGTTCTATGGGGGTGCTTGGTAGCTCTCCATGTGAGCCTGGTGAGCGTTCTGGCTTCTTGGAATCTCTGCGGAGCTTCAAGGCGTTCTGGAAAATTCCGAGAGAAGTTTTGCTTGGTGCCCTGAATACGATCAACAGCGGCTTTTGTTTTGAAAGAGACACTTCGAACAGGTTTTGTGGCAGATTTGGTATTTCCGGACGCTCCTTGGAAGGTGGTGGGTATTGTCTGGAGGGTGTCGGTGGCTTCTTCTCTGGTATCCACAGTCCTGATAGGTGTTACGCTGAGACTTGTAGTGCTGATGGGCATGTTTCAGTGGCTTCTGTTTCCGATGAGGTCGGTGTCGGGTGGACTGACTCTGGAATTGGACCTTGTCGGGCTGTCCCGACCTTCATGAGTCTTCGGTTGGAGTCTTTTGCTAATAGCAGTTTTGAGGGTCGTCTGGAATTCGACCCTGGAGGGGGGGGGGGGGGGTACTGTAATGATCTGCTCAGCTGCCTGTGCAGGCAGGCAGCTTTTTGACCATTGTTTAGGTTTGCATGCTGCAGGACTCTGGAAAGAAGAGCTTCTGTCAGTTTTGCAGCTTGTGCTTGCTGAGGAATTTGCATACGTTGCCATGCAAATTGCCTGGCCACAGTCATTGGAGGCGTGTACTATAAGTACTATGTGTTTCCCACAATGCTTCGCTGTTCATAAGGAGTCTTTCTGTGAAACACTCTGGAGAGTGTCAGCCATGCTCTTTGTTTGAAGATCAGCTTAGAGTAATTCCTGGAAAACTGCACTAGGCAGGTTTCCTTAGTGCAGTTAGGATTGCTTATCTGTTTGTTTGTTCTGTTGCTATTGTCCTGTCCCAGCGGTGGTCGACAGGAAATGGTTCTGACCTCTGTTCTTGGAGTATAGCTGGTGCAGCGGTTGCTACCAGCTATCTCTTCTGTTCTGTACCTGGATCGCGCTAGCCACTTTCGCTAGCGCTGTGGATCCTTCTGTTCTGTCTCCTGGGATCGCGCTAGCGACTTTCCGCTAGTGCTGTGGATCCTTCTGTTCTGCTACTCTGTACCTGGATCGCGCTAGCCACTTTCGCTAGCGCTGTGGATCCTTCTGTTCTGTCTCCTGGGATCGCGCTAGCCACTTTCCGCTAGTGCTGGTAATCCTATCTCTCGCTTGTCCCTGTTTTCGTGTGTCTGTCTTGTCTGCTACGAACGCTTGCTGGAGGCTCGGTAAGGTAACCGTTAAGCAAGCGTTCGCGTCCTCTGTTACATGTTTGTCTTGTCTTGGTTAGTTAGGCGTGCTTGTCTCTATTGTGCTTATCACGTGGAGACCGCGCACGAACGCGGGCACTGTTGCGAATGAGTGTTGTGTTCGCGTTCAGTTAGCGTTTGTTATTTTCCTTGTTATTCTCATTGTATTATTTGCTGTGCCTTTGCTAACCTCGTATTCTGTTCTGATCTGCCTTGTGTCACGTCTGGGGATCACACCTCTCGCGATCGCGTTCCTATTTCATATCTGCTGTTGTGTGTGCGCTGTCGCGGGGTGGCGATTAGGTTGGCGCACACACATACAACCTGTCCCTTTGCTCGTTCCCATTCGCAATCGCCTCTCTTGCGATTGCGTTCTGCGCTTCGTACAATTCCTGTCTGGCATTTGTGGAGGTACAGAGGATTGGTTCCTCTGCACTCCCCAGCGCCATCTGCCGACAGGAATTTCCCTCTACGGGTGCGTAGCACCTTTTGCTGGGTGCCTGCAAATATACGCTTGTGGAGGATTTCCGCCGTATCAGCGCACGCATTGTGCGCTGATCACGGAGAAAGTTCCACAATCGTTACAAACCCTAGTGTACAGTTTGTGATTTATTTTTTTTATGACATTTTCATTTTATACATTGTAATGCCACATTTAAGTTGAACTGTGCACTGTGACCTCCTTGAAAATGTCAACATTTTTCTTTTTTTTTTAATCTAATACAGTAGTTATGGCTGCCACCTAACCAGCCACGATAGCAAATAAAAGCTGCTAGGTACTTCTCAATTAGCTTCCAGCCAACTACTTCCCAGTTAGCCACCAGCCAACTGATCAGTAGCTTTTCTTTGCTAGTACAGTTGCCACTTCGTGGGTCAGTAGAGATTTTAACATTCAGAAATGATTTCCCAGCTTATTCCAAATATGCACTTCAGGTACCCCACCCCAGATTCTAGTTTCTTAACATGTGGTACAAGTACCCCTGGGGGTACTTGGCATAGGTCTAGGGGGTACTTGGACCTGTCACAGCCAATCTATTACAGGGTGATTTGGGGCAAAGAAATGGTAAATCATGTCTAAATAAATAAATTAGTATGTATTGGATAATTAAAAGCATAAAGTAATTTTTTACACATATATGTAGTCCTCACAAGGGATACTTGAGATAGTGTTATTCAGAATAGTGGGTAATTGGCAAACACAACCTTTCATAAATTGGTAGGTGTCATAAAGTTGTTGAGAAACATCAGCCTAGAGCATGTCCTGTTTAATGTGGTCAGGATTATGGATTTAAAATTTAAAATACAAGGTAAGAAAAACAAACTTTTATCTAGTCCAGTACAAACACTCAGAGGTTGCTGGTATCTCTCCCTAAGCTCTTTCATTAGTTATTGTTAGAAAAATAAAGACAGTTCAAAATACCTGGTCAAATATCCATTTTAACTGCTCTAGTGACTCCTGAAGTGACTTCTACCCATGCAGAGTGTGGCCTTCTCAGACAGTTCTGTGCAAGCTATCCCTACCATGCTCTCCAAGCCAAACAGCAGTGCAGCCCACAAAACCTGATGTTAAAGTGGTCTGAAACTGACATAACATTCAATAAAAATGTGTTTTTCTACTTTGTATTACTCATACAGTTATCATATTTGCTTTTGTGCATAGGTAATATTGTCTGTTTACAAATTACAAGTTTCCAAAGTGTAGTTTATCTTGCCCTGAAAGCTGCCCTTGCATTTTATTCAAACTGTTTTTTTATTATATATTAACATCTTCTAATTAGCTGCTCTGAGCTGTTTGTGTACTTGAAGCACAGAGAGCTTCACAGAGAGCTCCTTTTCACTTGTTACATTGTGTTTACACACATGTATCAACATTGGAATGCAAACAAAGATACTGTTATCTCCAGTTTGGATGTGGATTTGAAGCTGAATAGCAGGACAAAGTGCTTTGCTCAATCATTTCAGTGATGTTCTGCTAAAAATAAATTCAAGCTGTGAGGAATCTTTTAGAGCAAAGTAGAAGTGCTGACTTTCAGACCACTTTAATGCCTGCACTTGGGATGCTTCAGTTTCTGTAACTACATTGTTAAAAGAGGAGTTTTAGCTGTAAACAGAGGCGTCACTAGGGTTGGTGTCACCCAGTGCGGAAACTTATGGTGTCACCCGCTCTTACCACATGAACCTTCAACCTCACCAGGTAATAATGTTGCTTGTTGTATGGAGATGTCAAGATGATCACCATGTGGCCCTGGTGGGCTTTGAACTCTGTTATTAGCTTGCCATGGAGCAGCCATAAGGGTGAAGAGCAGGAGGGAAAAGTACATCCGACACTAGCCTGGTCTGTATTTACATAGCCTACTCCACTCTGAATAAGCCTGGAGCTTGGGGTCACCCCCTCTGCTGGTGACACCTGGTTTGGTCCGCACTTACCACACCCCCATGGTGATGCCACTGGCTGTAAATCCTTTTTTAACACAAAACATAACCTCACACAGACTGCTAATGAAACTATCAAACAGTATAATTAAAACTGAGCCTGGAGTTTGGCTTTACTTTTTACAGCTATAAACAAACTACCTACAGATATCTGGTATGATCAGCTGCATCATTCACATCTGAGGGCAAAATCAAGCCTGCACAAAGCATTGCCTCCAGGTAACCATGCAGTATTTCAAGTTTGCTAGGAAATCAATTGTTATTATACAGGGATAACTGCACAAACACAGGTAGTACTGGCCATAGAAGAGTCAGCACATGGAAAGCCCTGACATTGATGGCTGCTTTCTGGAATAAGTTAGAGGAGAACAACGTCTGAATTTGGCAGATCTTCTAAATAATATTAGATGCTGGCAGGAGAACAATAGAGGTTTAATGAGCACAGCATGGCAGTAGTACAGAAAATTCTGAATTGTCTGTACCCATTAGTTTCAGAAAGAACCAAACAAAGCACATACTGTAGATCAGATAGCCTTCTCAATCCAGCATCTGAAACATAATGTCCAAATGCCTGCAAGCTTTTTCAGCATAATAAGTGGTGGCGAGGAACTGAATCAAATGTTAAAACTTTATGCATAGCTGTAATTTAAACACATTGTTATGCTAGGTTCACAGTGGAAGCTGCATTGCGTTCCCTGTGACAGCAGGAATGCAACGAAACAGGAAGGAGTTGCTGCACGTTATCAGCACGTTGTGTTGCATACTGTGAAGAGTAAAGTTAATGAAAAGTATGCTTTACTGACATTGTTAATGCACCCGTTTTGAGTTAGTACACTGCATGCATTGCGTTGGGTTGGGATGCCGCACACCATTATATTTCAATGCACCCTCCGCACTTGAAATGTTGAATAGGTGGTGCATTGCAGTATGGCAAGCCACATTACAAAGCAGCCATTATGCCGCACCCCAACGCACCACTGTATATGTAGCCTTGTACTAAAACGCATGGATGTTGCTATATGATGACAGTGAGTAATATTTATTTAAGAGACAAGATTTTTTTAAGTATGTTGTAATGTGAGTTCAATTGTCATTTTTACCAAATAAAGCATTACCATATTGCACTATTTCAGTCACTCATCATCCTAAACATATGATTGGTCAAGCAGAGACTTTGCAGATAAATCAGATTTGATAACTGCCGATCAGTTGACTGGCAGCTGATTAATTAAACAAGCTGTATATTAAGGTTCTTTTATAGTTAATGAGATGCTAATCATTCTAAATTGATGAAAATGTTATGCAGCTTAGTGGACCAATAAAACGTTATTATAATTATCATCTAAAGAGTAAAAAAAAAATACACAGTGAGCTCCTTCCCCCCTCATAGAGTATAAATCCAAGTTGCATAAATGTGGGGTTTAAATAGAGAAAACTAAAGTAATTTAGTATATTAAAAAAGTATAACATTTATTGCATCATATCAAAGTTCAGTGTCTTCTGGTTTCACATAACAGGAAAAATAGCATGTAGCTTCAAAAGTAGAATCCAAAAGCTTCCTGGCATGTTTCACGGCCATGGCCGGATTTGTACTTTTTACTTCCCTAGGCCCACTATCACTTGCCGCCCTCTGACCAACAGCATCCTAATCCTAATCCTAACCCCCACCAACATACACACACTTGTCCCCCAACTGCTGCCCTGGACCCTTTTCTACTTTATGGCTATGCTCCCATCTGTGTACAAGATCAACTATACTGGGTATGTGTGAGTATAGTTCACAAATGCCCATTGCCCAGTAGCATGAAGCCACTTGTACATGACTGTTTCCTCCGGTAACGAGCAGCTTCATGCTACTGGGCACATGTGGACCGTACCCATGCTTGTCCAGTACAGTTGTACTTGTATACTACCCGGTACGCAGCCATAAGGAAGAATAGGGTCTCTGGCAGCAGTGGTGGGGCCTGAATATGTTCATGACCCCCATTTCAGTTTAGGTAGCCAGAAACTTTTCAGTATAGGTAGCTATATGCATTTGACTGCCCCACTCCACCCCTTCCCCTTTAGCATAGGTATAGGTAACTATATGCCTCTCGCCCTTTAGTATAGGTAACTATTGGTCCCCCCCCTTTAGTATAGGTAGCTATATGCCTTCCCCAGCCCCATTCCACCTTTCCCCCCTTTAGCAAAGGTAGTTATGTCTCTCAACCTCCTCAATACCTTTAGTATAGGACACTATGGGCTTGATTCACAAAGCAGTGCTAACTGTTAGCACGCCTGTGAAAAACCCCTTAGCACGTCTAAACGAGCTTTTCGCGCATAAAACTTTATGCGCGTAAAACCTTACGCGCACACTGCACAGAGCGCAGGGCGCACCGCGCGAAGTGCCCATTAAAGTCTATGGGACTTAGCGCGCATAAAACTTTGCACGCGTAAAACTTTGCGCGCACAAAGTTAGCGCGCGATCTGATTGAGAAATCCGGTGCTAACCTACTTAGCACCCTGGTTAGCACGTCTAAAGACTTTAGACGTGCTAAGTAGGTTAGCACCGCTTTGTGAATCAAGCCCTATATGTCTCTTTCCTCTTCCCCACAACCCTTTAGTATAGGTCACTATATGTCTACCCCCCAACTGTATTGGTCATTACATGACTTTCCTCCACCCCACCTTAGTATAGGCACCTATATGTCTCTCTCCCCCTCCCCCAGCTTTTTAGTATAGGTCACTATATGTCTCTTCTCTCTCCCCCCACCTTAGTATAGACCACTATACTTCTCTCTCTCTACAACCCTTCAGTATAGGTCACCAAATGTCTAACCCCCCCCCCCCCCATAGGTCACTAATATGTCTCTCCTCCCCCATTTAGTATAGGAAATTATACAACTATATGTCCCCCCCCTTAGTATAGACTACTATATTTCTCTCTTCACCTCCTTCTAACCCTTAAGTGTAGGTCACATAACCATATGTCTACCCCTCACCCTATCGGTCACTATATGTGTCTCCTCCCCCCTTTCCACATTTAGTATAGGAAACTATATAGCTATATGTCGCCCAACTTGCTGATGGAGGAGAGAGAGAGAAAGCTTTGGTGCTGCCGCTGAAAGCCTAGGTGAGTGAGCTAGTCTGCTGTCAGGGCTGCTCTGCTCTCCGGGGGAAAGACAGGAAGCTAAAGCGCTGGAAGAGTAGGAAGTTAAGTGAGTCTGCTGTGCTGCTCTGCTCTCCGGGGGGGGGGGGGGGTAAGAGTGTAGTTTCCTATACTAAAGGGGGAAAGGGGGGAGGAGAGACATATAGTGACCTATTGGGTGAGGGGTAGACATATGGTGACGTGACCTACACTTAAGGGTTGGGAACTTCCTACGCTTCCATTGAAGTGAATTAAATTAAGAATTTAAATTACCCAGGCCAGTACCCATCTGCTTCTGAGCATGGTTATTACCCATTCCCTTACCATTTCTTGCTCCATCCCTTCTTTTTTTAAACATGGTGCTGACCTCAAATTCAACTCAAATTAAACTCTAATACAAAATTAAAATTGCCATGCACAGGCAACATTACTCATGCCAGTTGCGCATTAGCGCAGCCCGTGTTATCTAAATAATGTGTGTGTTGCTAAGGTAAAACACACTATACAACTGGGCTAAGTAACGGTGAACTTACTGTGCTCTTCATACGTACTGCAATTTTACTTCTGTTTATTAAATATGCACCGATTTGCATGTTTCTCGCTCATTTGTTGTATCGAGTAATGACCCAGTGTCTGGGTCGATATCCCTGGTGGGGTCACCAAAGCCAAGTTTGGCTCAGGGCATCGTGAAACCTAAAGCCAGCCTTGATAACAATTTACATCATCAAGAACCAGCATTGCGGTTTTGTATTTGAATCGTGATGTTGATAGCTCAAACAAAAAAAACAACATTTTTTGCCCAAGTAGACATTTTTTGCTGATCAAATGTCTAATTGGGCAAATACATTGTATTATGTATTGCCAACTTTACAATAGCATCTCTGACCACTATTGTAATACACATTTTACCCCTGCACCTCACAGTCAGATAAAGAAAGAGCCAATGTATTTACAATTGGTGAATTTTAGATATTTTTTAGCCAACATAGAGTTTCTGAAATTCTTATACACAAAGGCTTCTGCCTGTGGGGACTCTAAACATGTTGACATCTAAATTGATTTGTACACTTTGCATGCTCTTTGCATAGGTATAGATTTGTGGAACAAGTTACCGGTAATTGTTTACATTCAAGAAAGAGCAATATAGGATATTGTAGTTCTGAAACTTCCCACACAGGTGACTAAAACTCTATAGTTTGCAGGTCATGTTTCAAGTTCAAATTCTATGAAAACCTTTAAATTGTAGTTTAGTTGTGTCACAGCCATTTCCCATGAGCAGAAGATTAGATAAATGTTGTGAGCATTTTTACTTAATTATCTTCTAGCATATTGTTATCCTCTTCTATAATCTCAGGTACAATTTTCTCATAAACGCTATAAATGCTGTATAATGTCCATAAGCTTGTAGTGACAGAGCTTTACATCCTTTAAAGCCAAATGGCTTTGGCAGATCTAGGGCTGAATTTATGGTGGAACAAAAAGGCAATGGCCTAGGGTGGCAAGGTTTCTGAGGGAGTTATTTGCTGGTTGCCATTATGTAGTTACCTAAAGTTATTTACAATTACTATAAATGTTTTACATTTATTGGAAATCTACCACCAAGGTCTGTGATTTTGTGTGCAGTACTTTTGGTCTTAACAAGGAACTGTAGTGAAAATAACTTAATGAATACACTTGCTTATTTTTACAATATTATTTCATATAGTATATAACGATGGCATCATAATGGATTGTTTCATTAAAGTGGGCTAAAGCTCAAGATTATATTTTTGCTATAAAGTATTAAACACAGCAAAAACAAATAGAAAACATCAAAATTCTGCTCTAATGTCAATTAAAGGCATATTCACACTTCACTGAAGCTATGTGGTAAAATTGCAGGACAAATTATCAGATTGTCTTGTAATTAAGTAACTGATGTGCAAACAAAGCAGAGAAAGGTCTCTGGATACAACAGAAGATTGTCTGCATTGTTTACAAAGCTTAGTATAGCTAAATACAATTAGCTTATATGAGAAGTAGAAGTTTGAGTATTAACCCTTCTAGTAATTGCAAAACCATTTATATCTTTTTTTCCTATTACTTTTACGCTGTGTTCAATGCTTTAGACCATAGATGATGCCAACAACAGCTGGCAATCACTAACAAGTTTTTTTTCCAACTGTTACAAGATTAACCATGTGTAGAGAACTGAGATGTAGTGGAAAGCTACTTATGTAACTTACTACCCAACATCCCTGGAGAAGGCACAGGGTAAACTGAGGGACAAGGGGCAGAAGCGCAAGGAAACCAACCGACTTGTCAGCCAAGCGTGTGACTTGGATGGTACCAGAGTTCGGGACTGCAATAGCTCAACAACCAAGTCACAACAACAAAGGTGGGTAGCGGGAGACTTCCTTAGACAGGCATAAACTGGCAGTATAGTGGGTGCTCGTACATTTCTAGAGGTTGATACACAAGAGGGAAGTCTTCCAAAGCAGACGCTGGCAGCAGATCAGGTAGTCAGGAAGCAGAGGTTGGCAACAGAGTGGGTAGTCAAAACAGGCAAAGGTCTAAAACTAATCAGATAGTCATAAAGGCCAGGGTCAACATTCAGAAGAACAGGCAGATACAAAGATCAGGTCATGGGAGACCCACACTAACCAGATCTTGCTGCAATACAACACTAGAGAATGTCACTCTCCAGGCTTAACTAATGCCTTATGCCAACAACACCTTACTGTGCCAATGCTTATGCCGCAACACAGAAAGCACAGTATGCAAACTGCCAGGCCCTTACTTTTAAGCTACATGAGGACACCTGCTAACATTGTCATGTACCAGTCATCCTTACCTGGACAAGTAACTGATCATGATGCATACATGTAATTAAGGCACCGGTAAATTTGGGTGCAGGGAAAACCCCAAAATGTCTCACCCTGCTCCTGCAAAAGTCCTGGTGGTCTTAATTGCTATTCCCCCTCCAGGCCGTGGGCTCAAAGGTAAGATGTAATTGATTGCCAGCTGTTGTTGGCGTCAGAATTACGCAGTTTTTACAGTAATTTGGGCTCCATCTTTTGACGGCATCCAAATTACTGTCTGACGCCGCTATAGCCATAATTCACATTACGGCCTATGGTGGCTCATGGTGGGCCCTAATTTCCTGTGCTGTTTTTGCCTGTCTCGGACCATGACAACCACCTTAAAGTTAACCAGAGACGAAGCACCCTTGTGCATTTCACCATATATATCAGTGGGAACATTAGAGAAAACACCTACCCTGCTCTCTGCTTCATCCTTCGCTGCTCAGCCTGCTTGTAATCAGCCCTGATAAAATCCCCGACTAAGCATTCAGTCTGGCCTTGCTCAGGAATCATTATAGCTGAGTCATTATAGCAGAGCCAGAAGGGGACAGGCTTGGGCTTGAAAAGACATCAGAAAAGCCAGACTCAACTATAAGGATTCCTGAGCAAAGCCAGACTGAATTCTCAGTCGGGAATTTTATCAGGGCTGATAACAAGCAGGCTGAGCAGTGAAGGATGAAACAGAGAGCAGGGTAAGTGTTTTCTCTAATGTCCCTACTGATATATATGGTAAAATACATGAGGGTGCATTCATCTCTGGTTCACTTTAAAGAACTGGTCAATCCTTTTATCATAAGTACAGCTGCAACTGGCTTTGATTACTGCAGTAGTTTGGATATTTTAAAGTAGTGGATCGATTAAGTACAATCTTTTCTTTCAATCTGAATAAACGTATAAAACATACTATCGTTTGCTGATAATTGCACCGTTAAAGGCCTCCTTTAGGGAGTGCATGACCGAAATCCATTCTTGAGTGCCTTTCATCATGCATCCCTCTGCCCTCCATCATGGGGAAGTGCTGGTGTGTATACAAAGAGAAAAGGTCCTCTGGAACCCATAACTGCAGGCAATTCATACCTCTCACTAATATGCATCATTTTGTGATGTGTGGTGATGTGTGTACTTTACAACTTTTTCTACGTAGACGTGAATGGAGGTTTTCTTGTTAGCTGTATGCTACTTAAGCCAATGGGGAGATACAGTGGCTTGCAAAAGTATTCGGCCCCCTTGAAGTTTTCCACATTTTGTCACATTACTGCCACAAACATGAATCAATTTTATTGGAATTCCACGTGAAAGACCAATACAAAGTGCTGTACACGTGAGACGTGGAACGAAAATCATACATGATTCCAAACATTTTTTACAAATCAATAACTGCAAAGTGGGGTGTGCATTATTATTCAGACCCCTGAGTCAATACTTTGTAGAACTACCTTTTGCTGCAATTACAGCTACCAGTCTTTAACCACTTGCCGACCGCACACTCATACCGTGCGGCGGCAAAGTGGTAGCTGGAGGACCAGCGACGCAACTGTGCGTCGCCAGGTGCCTCCCTAATTAATCAGGAAAGGCCGCTTGCGTGAGCGGCCGTTTCCTGTTAGATCACGGAGCGGGTCTCCGTGAATAGCCTGCGAGCCGCTGATTGCGGCTCGCAGACTAAATGTAAACGTAGGAGACATTTGTCTCCTTTGTTTACATTGTACGGCGCTGCTGCGCAGCAGCGCCATAAGGCAGATCGGCGATCCCCGGCCAATCAGCGGCCGGGGATCGCCGCCATGTGACAGGGGACAGCCTGTCACTGGCTGCACAGGACGGATAGCGTCCTGTTCAGCCCCGATCACCGGGGATGAACAGGTAGGAGAGGGAGGGGGGAATTTCGCTGTGGAGGGGGGCTTTGAGGTGCCCCCCCCCGCAACATGCCTGCCCACCGGAGCGATCAGACCCCCCTGCACATCATCCCCATAGGGGGGAAAAAAGGGGGGCGATCTGATCGCTCTGCATGAAACATGATCTGTGCTGGGGGCTGCAGAGCCCACCCAGCACAGATCACAAAAAATAACGCTGGTCCTTAAGGGGGGGTAAAGGGTGGGTCCTCAAGTGGTTAAGGGTATGTCTCTACCAGCTTTGCACATCTAGAGACTGAAATCCTTGCCCATTCTTCTTTGCAAAACAGCTCCAGCTCAGTCATATTAGATGGACAGCGTTTGTGAACAGCAGTTTTCAGATCTTGCCACAGATTCTCGATTGGATTTAGATCTGAACTTTGACTGGGCCATTCTAACACATGGATATGTTTTGTTTTAAACCATTCCATTGTTGCCCTGGCTTTATGTTTAGGGTCGTTGTCCTGCTGGAAGGTGAACCTCCGCCCTAGTCTCAAGTCTTTTGCAGACTCCAAGAGGTTTTCTTCCACGATTGCCCCGTATTTGGCTCCATCCATTTTCCCATCAACTCTGAACAGCTTCCCTGTCCCTGCTGAAGAGAAGCACCCCCAGAGCATGATGCTGCCACCACCATATTTGACAGTGGGGATGGTGTGTTCAGAGTGATGTGCAGTGTTAGTTTTCCGCTACACATAGCGTTTTGCATTTTTACCAAAAACTTCAATTTTGGCCTCATCTGACCAGAGCACCTTCTTCCACATGTTTGCTGTGTCCCCCACATGGCTTGTGGCAAACTGCAAATGGGACTTCTTATGTTCTTCTGTTAACAATGGCTTTTTTCTTGCCACTCTTCAATAAAGGCCAACTTTGTGCAGTGCATGACTAATAGTTGTCCTACAGACAGATTCCCCCACCTGAGCTGTAGATCTCTGCAGCTCGTCCAGAGTCACCATGGGCCTCTTGACTGCATTTCTGATCAGTGCTCTCCTTGTTTGGTCTGTGAGTTTAGGTGGACGGCCTTGTCTTGGTAGGTTTACAGTTGTGCCATATTCCTTCCATTTCTGAATGATCGCTTGAACAGTGCTCCGTGGGATGTCCAAGGCTTTGGAAATCTTTTTGTAGCCTAAGCCTGCTTTAAATTCCCCAATAACTTGATCCCTGACCTGTCTGTTGTGTTCTTTGGACTCCATGGTGTTGTTGCTCCCAATATTGTCTTTGACAACCTCTGAGGCCGTCACAGAGCAGCTGTATTTGTACTGACATTAGATTACACACAGGTGCACTCTATGTAGTCATTAGCACCCATCAGGCAATATCAATGGGCAACTTGCTGCACTCAGACCAAAGGGGGCTGAAGAATTACGCACACCCCACTTTGTAGTTATAGATTTGTAAAAACATTTTGGAATCATGTATGATTTTAGTTCCACTTCTCACGTGTACACCACTTTGTATTGGTCTTTCATGTGGAATTCCAATCAAATTGATTCATGTTTGTGGCAGTAATGTGACAAAATGTGGAAAACTTCAAGGGGGCCGAATACTTTTGCAAGCCACTGTATACTATGGACCATGCTCTGGCTTAAAGCTCATGAGAAATTTCATGAAAGATACTTATGATGCTGAAATAAGCCAGGATTAATAACAAGGTTTTCCAAGCCCGCCATGAACACTGACGATAAAAAATTAAAAATTAAAAATTGGAAACAGGATGCTTGATGCAAACTACATTTGTTTAAACATGCTCCTTTACTAACCATGCAATGTGTTAATATATGATGGTACAATTCAATTATATGGAACATGCTTTAATTATAATTACCTATTATTATTATTATTATAAAATGTACTGTGTAAAATAGCAGATTAATTTAGTCCACTCATTGGCTGAGCTAAAACATTAATTTGAGAAAAACTTTCAGTTATCAAATAATTACTCAAAGGATGATTTGAAACAATCTTTTCTGGAGGCCTTCTTAGACAGAAGATGTTGTTACTGAGCCTTCTGTAGTCTCGGGCAGGGTTGCTCGTAAACTACGCCAGCGCGAATCTACGCATCGTAGTACACAACTACGCATCGTAGTTCATAGGCGAAGTTTAAGAACTACACGTATGCATTTCCGCGTAGTCGTAGTCCCGCTATGCGTAGCTTCGCCCGCTACGCGTAGTTGACGTATGTATTTTGCGAAGTCAACTACGCGTGCAGTAACTGCATTTATATGGGTCATTGCGCATGCACAGAAATTTTATTGCCCTTTATACGCATACAATTCCGCATTGGATGGTGGAATGTATGCTTATATTAGTTTGTGTATGCACATAGTTAGCAGATTATTGCGAAAAATTTTCCGCATAAGGGCATAAGCGGTCGCATCAACTACGCTACGCAATACGTGATGCTTGCGTATTTTATTGCGTAGTCTACGGTATGCTAACGTACTGAAGTGGCTGATTTCAGAGCCGTAGATTGCGAAGCGTATTTGCGTAAAAATATGCGTAGTTCCAGCGTAGCGAAGTTGGCTGACTACGACCATCCCTGGTCTCGGGGGGATTGGATTGTAGGCACAGATGAATAACAATGCAAAGTTTCAGAATATGCCCACAATAATAATAATATTAATAATAACGTAGTTTGTTGGGTGGCTTGTAAATGACAGAAACTGTGTCACTGGTATCTTCAGTACACTTTTAAAGCCTAATTATTAGCAGTATATGAACAACATTGCAGCCGTACAAATAAAATATTGTATTTCTTTTTTAACAAATAAATTGAACAGATTATTTTTTATTTCTTTCTTTATTTTTTGATTTAGAAGTTTTGAATGCTGCCATTTTTAAGCTGCTGACAGGTAAGATCTTTACAGGCGGTCAGCTCCTTTTTTCTTGTACATCTTTCGAGCCCCCAGCAAGCAAGAAAATACTCAAAATAAGGTTGATATTAGATTTTTACCTACTCTTTAGTACTTTTCAGTTGCCAGGAGCTGAAAAATTAGTAAATAGGTAATGGTGGTCGCTCCTCTCTCTGTTTGGTCCAGCATGCTGTTTTCAGCACCGCTTTTGATTAGCGTAGACAGTCTTGCAGTGCGACAGCCACCATGCACTTTATCGGGCATTGCTCATTACAACATTCTTATTACTTCATTCTGCTATGCATGGACTTATAGGTCTGGTCCGCTGTGCAGCTTTCTCTTCCCTTTCCAATATGGGTAAATGTTATACATACGTGATCTGATGTGAGGTGACACGTGTGCAGCTGGTGAGACCATCCATTATTATTATTGCTGTGTGCTTCATACAAGCTTTTGTCATTTGGAGATCAGAAATCAATTGTATGCCTATTTAGGACAACAGAATATTCATCACCAGTAACGTGGGCTTAAAATTGTCTTTTAATTGAGGATATTAATCAGCACTTATTGATATGGGGAGACATCCTCTTACTCTATAGAGAATAGTTATACGTACTCCTTTTGGTGCGATAGAGCACTCTATTTTCTGGTGGTGCATAATAATTCACATGTATGCCTTGAAATTGAAAGTGTTTTTCTGTGCTTCATTAAAGGCATATTTTTATACAACTTATTTTGACTGGGCTGATATTTCTGATGCCTTTGCACATAATTTGCAAACAGACCTCTTATCTTGTTGCATGAATAATTGGCTGTACAGAGTAGTAGCTTTTTACTCATTTTATACACCTGGACCAATCCACTGACTTGCAGAAAACTTGGAGATTGCCATATCACAGTCTATGTTAGAAAACCTGCAGAATAATATACTTTACTTGGACCTGTTTTACATGCTTACAGTTATCCAATTTCAAATAAGGCGTGCTATTATTCTATCAATTATGTCGAGATCAACAAAAGAAACTGTCTTTTACTCAGCAATACTGGAGACTGACTTAAATTCCAGCTTGTCTTTGTTAAAACCCATCCCCACCGTGTTAGTGACTTTAACAATAAAGCACTGCAGAAGATGCCAGCAGCACTAGGCGAATCCCTAACAAATAGTGGTACCTTACTACCGTGTATATATATATATACTCGTGTATAAGTGTGTAAATCGACCCACGTATAAGCTGAGGCACCTTGAACTCAAATATGAGCCTGAAACATACCCAGTCAAATCACCTGGGAATTATCCTACAGTAAGGAATAGTGTTTGTAATGGGGGAACTAGAGTCGCTGACCCAATAACTACAACATCAGCAGAAAACAGAAAAAGTAGTTCCTCCAAGATATTAATCAAGGGTCTAACACTACAGTATTCTCATAGTACAAATATTTCTTAACCAACAGTAGTATATTAAAAACACTTAAAATCACAAATTGCCCCCTGAGCCCATTAATCCCATAATAATATTCTTATATTCGAAGTGCCCATACACCATTCTCACAAGCAGCAGTGCAGTGGCCCAATGAATGCATGTCTCACCCAAGGTAAATGAACAATTTATTAATATGGTGAGACAATGGGCCAGTGCATTGCTGGTCAGACAACAGACAAATGCCCATATACACATAAAGTGCCCTGCATATAAATTACAATCTGGTAAGGAAGACTGTGCAAATTCCATGATTAAAGTGCATGTATAGCAGAAATACAAAGGTGAGGTCCTATTAAAAAGAATATATTAATAGGTAACCATACCAGTTCAAATATGAAAATTTAACAGAGAAATACAATAAAGTACACCCATGCAAAAACAAGAAGGGAAACAATCACCACCAGATTAAGCATGTGAAAAGAAAGTGGAATATCAGGAATACACTGTGGTGGTTGTGAGATGACCAAGAATAAGATCCAAACCAGCAAGAGAAGTATTAGCAGTGAAACATTAGTGAAGTGAGATCATTCATTAGAATTTAGTAAATCAGCTGCTTATTTTAAAATGCATACATTGATTCTGAGCACCCAATCACACAGCCCCGTTTTAGCAGCTGCACAATGATCCCAACACAGTCTACCTTTTCGGGAGTGGCTATGTTGCTGCCACTCACTTAGTTCATTCAGATGTGGAAAATATAACAAGACCTCCTGAGATCTGCATTTGATTACTAATGCAAATTACTAATGCAAACAGAGGAAATACCTGGGGCATCGGTATTGATTTGAAACCTCCTCTTGCTGTGTTATTTAGTGGTATTCATTGGTTAAATGTTAATTTAGTGTGTACATTTTTATTTTAATTAGCAAAAATTGTATTTTATGCGTAGCTGAATAAATGTGAGGTGGTTGATTTGTCACTCGTGCCAGTGGTGTAATTGCTTAGCCATCTGAGTAAGGATTATTTTCTTAGACAGATTTTTGTTTTTTTCATGCAGACTTGGTGTACAGCAAAAGCAGGCCTTGTTGCCTGAACATTGGATTATGAGATTCATTTATCTTTATTGTAAACGCAAGTGTTGGTTCTCATTGACAGACTCTGAGAGCTGCTGAGTACACAAAACCAGGACATAAAATGTGATGTGTCAGTTTTGTAAAATCAAGAAAGCACTTTTGAAAGCTGACACCAGCATTTATCAAAGGCTGGAATAGATGTGTGTGATAACCTTGGTCTACACAGGCAACACCTATTTACTGTAAAAAGTGCTATATTGGAGTGTGCATTTATTTCCTGTGTTTGGCATTTTGCTTTTGTGGCAGCCATGGGTGGTTTTCCCAGTTGGTGGGAGCACTGGGGTCCACCTGCACTGCCCTTTTGGTGTTGCATGTGAAGTGTGGGTCCTAGCGCAGTGGCAGACCCCGGGGCCCTTGCTTTTCATGTGCCCCAGTGTATTTTGTTATTTATACTGTAAAAAGTGGTCAAGAGGGAAAACTGACTTAAAGTAATACCATTCTCTCTCATACACATGGGGTGCCTGGCTCTTCTACTGACCACATATGCTATTGCTCCGTTGTTATTGCCTGATGAAGCAAGATCAAACCTGCGAAACGTGTTGCATATTTGGAGTTCATAAATAAAATATATTGACTGTCTTTACTACAGTCGTTGTGTGTCTACTTGGAGGAGGTAAGTCCACCACTACCTCCTCTATTTACCAATAATTTGGTTTTTAAGCTCTTTTAGCTTCCTTTTATCCTTTTGGCGCCTCTGTTCTCCTGCATCTCATACACATGCGGATTTATTCACCAAATCTCTCTCTTAAATTATCCAATTATCTCACTTTATCTAATTTTCACTTTTAATATATTTTAAATCATGAGTTAAGTTAGACAAGGGGGCATATTCTGGAAAGTCCAGTAAAATGATCTTGCAGACAAAGACCATGGCAATTTTGACATTGCATGCAAGTAGTGCAACCTGCATTATCTAGGAAAAACGCATTTTGCTGGTGTAACACACATTATGTAAGTGGTGTTATGGGCCTACATTACCTAGGTATTGCAAGTGGCATATTATCAGTAAAATTGCAGTGTGCTCTGTGTCCAGACCATTGTGATTATGCCACAAGAAGAAGTAAATCAGAGAATCGATTGTCCGAAGAGTTGTATTGTTAAAGGGACCCTGAGCAGTGCAAATAATGAAACTGGTGCTTACCTGGGGCTTCCTCCAGCCCACTGTAGGCCACAAGGTCCCCTGGTGTCTTCCTGGCTCCTTTCTCCGGGTCCCACTGGGGGCTCCGTTACTGGCGACTTTCGGGCTGAAGGTTGGATGTTTCTTCCTGAACGGGGATACTTTGCATCATCATGCCAGCCGCTCTGCATCATCTCGCCGGTTTGACAGACCTGCACATTCGCGGTTTTATAACTCTGAACCGAGAATGCACAGGACTGTCATGCCAGCCGGCGCGATGACGTGTAGCAGCCGGCTTGATGACAAACGGTGTCCCCATTCAGGAAGAAACGGCTGACCTTCACCCCAAGAGTCAACGGTAACAGAGCTGCCAACGGGACTAAGAGAGGATCTAGGAGGACGCCGGGGGACCTCGCGGGCTACGGTGGGCTGGAGGAAGCCCCAGGTAAGTACCAGTTACATTTTTTGGGACTGCTCATGGTTCTTTAATGGCCACCTTTAACTCTGACTCCTGAATATCAAATTAATTGCTTTAATTTTTCCTATCTGGTTTCTTTTGTTAATAAAAAAGCAATTTTATCTTTTCTTCCCGAGCAAGGATTATACAAATCTCTTTAGTTTCTCTTTGTGATTTACCATTACTCAGAAAACCTCACTGCCTGCTTAGTTGACTCCCTGTGCAGTCTTCAGTAGCAGTGGCTTCCTGAAATAAGCCCCTCCCCACTTCCTCAGAGAATCTTAGAGGCAGGGGCTGTTTATATTTAGTAAAAATGTGTCAGATGTAGGTAATTTCATTTCAAGAACTTGCAGAAAGCAAGATGGTAGCCCCCTATGAAGCAGAAACAATGCATTCTGCACCTCTGGCCAGCGAGGTTAGATGGCAATGTGCTATTTGGTTATAGGTATGTAGAAGATTTTATTTTTTATGTATGTATTGTATTTATAAAGCTCCAACATATTATGGAAATTGAGTGAAGGAAAGTTTCATTTAGATTTGTTTTTAAGTGATTATTCTGAAAACATAATCGTCGCCTCATCCACCCTTCACTTATCACGCATTCACAATGTATTGTTTATACCCAAAATATAAATGCTGTGAATGTTTAATACAATGCTGTGTTGTCCTGTTCTTCATTTTTGCAGACATGCACCATTTATCACAATTATAAGCAGGTCAGATTGTATAGCATTGAAATAGGAAAACCTTAGCTTCCAGGAATCTATAATACGTAGGGAGAGAAGAGTATGCTAAAACAACAGTGTTTTATTCATCAGTTTCTAAAATATTTATGGAATTACATTTTGGCTACATTTCAAAAATAAAAAAAAAATCATTCTTCCAAAACAGTGTAAAAGTTCCTTTTGTTGCTAAGCAACAAAATGTTAAAAACAGAGAACTTTTGTTCTCAACTATTTGTGATGTTATGTTGAATGGACAGCTTCCTATTAGCATGGAGATTATTTGCCTTTGACATTTTAATTGTTTCATAGTGGTAGCTCGAGTAAGTCTTTTTACATTAGCTTTCCAGAATAAGAAGTGGTATTGGAAACTGCCATTTGCTATAGAGGCTGTCTTACAGGATTATCATTACAAATGTTTACAGTTGCACCACAATATGCAGCTGCAGACATATCTCCACAGAACAGGAAACCTTATGGTGATAACTGTTGTGCATTTACTGTTTCTAGCATCTTAGAAGATTTCGGAGGAAGCAATACAAAGATTCACTGTGAACTTCCTGACATATAGAAACGTTAAGCACATTATCAGCCTGAAGACGTAACTGAGCCAGAGAGCCGAGCTTCAGAGGAAAAAAAGAAATGCATTTAACAAGTATTTTCTTGTTTGGATAGGGACCTAGCAGAATTCCTTGGGACAGCAATGCCATCACTATATAGAAACAATTCCATGTGTGATTTTAAAATGAACTTCATAAAAGTTATTCTGGTGAGAGGGTTGGAAGTATTTGCAGTGCCGTAATCACTCTCGCTCTTGGTCCACCGTCAAAAGATCTGGATACATAGATACAGTCCTGCATCTCCATGTGCCATTCTGACAGGATGATATAGCAGGTAATTCCCGCTATTCGCATAGGCAGTACTCAAGTATTATAAATACACACACAGGGCAGGATTTGTACTCTTTACCGCTCAAGGCCACTGTCACCAGCCGCCCACCAGCCGCCTCCCTTCAGTATAGGTAGTGTGATGACCCTTCCCTCCAGTATAGGAAGCAAGATGACCCCTTTCCCTCTAGTATAGGTAGCCTGTGATGACCTCCCCCCTACAGTATAAGTAGCCAGATGACCCCTCCCCCCTTTCCCTCCAGTATAGGTAGCCAATAGTCAGATGACTCCCTTAATCCTTCCTTTTCCCACCCTCCTTTCAGTATAGGTAGCCAGCTCATCTTCACACCGTAGCAGCCATCAGTGTCACTCACTTCTCCACTTGTCTCCAGTGTAGAGCCTTCCTCTTCCTTTCTGTCTCAAACAGCCTAAGTCCATAGCCGCCAGCCACAATGCAAACATGCAAAGAGAGCAAGGTGGCTGCTGCACAGGCAGCTAGCAGCAGAGTACCTTGATCAGCCGCTCGCCTGATCTCCCTACATTGCAGCATTTGCAAGCTTGCAAATACTGCACCAGTTTAGCCTGCTGCTTTGGTGCCCTTGCTTCTGTGGAGCCCTTGCTTCTGTGGAGCCCTAGACCATGGTCTTGGTGGCCTTGGTCTAAATCCGGCCCTGTACACACAGACACACAAATACACACATACATTAATCAGGAATGCAGAAGGGCTCTGGTGTTGTTCCTGGGATCTTCTTCTCCAGCTTAGAATCCCCATGCCTGCAGCTTACACCCTATCACTATATGGACTCTTTCTAAAGCCCCTTTGCATTGCCTGCTCTTTCGAGCCTGAATGTTCTCCTTGTGTCTGCATGGGATTCCCTTGGGCACTCCAGTTTTCTCCCCCATCCAAAAAACATCCAAATTAGTTAGTTGGCTTCCCCCTAAATTGGTCCTAGACTACGATACATATACCAGATGATACATACATAAACACATGACTATAGTGGTGAGTTGGTGAGCCCCTCTGAGGGAAAGTTAAGTGACAAGACAATATTCTCTGTACATCACTGTCGGTGGTATATAAATACTAATATATATATATATACACACATTGTTTTCAAAGTGAGCGCATCTTTTGTTGGATTACCCAGATCCCGTATTAGAGTTCCCCATATAAGAAAACATTTGAATGTAGCATGCATGCAGTTTTTTAACAAGGTATTGATGTATTCCTCTGGACCTTCGAGTGAAATGTCTTGTCACCCTAGTGGAATCCATGAGATATATGAGATAGGTAGGTTGGTCGATGAATGTACAATAATTACTCATGTATACACAAAGTATGAACTGAGACCCCCATTCTTACCTAAATGAAGTATAATTGGTTGACTCATTTATAAACCTTTCCTCTGCCACAGTTTCTCCTGCCAGCACACCCAAAGGATAGATGTCAGATGCTATCTTGACCAAACATTGTTCGTTTATATTCGAGTATTTATGGTATATTTTCCGAATTCCGACATTCTTCTTTGTTTTTTAGCTCAAGAGAACTTTAGTCAATTAACTTCATTGTGCTATATTGTTGCTAGCCTGAATACACCTCTATGTTACATATCACAGTATGCTAATTATGCAATGTTCTATGTAATGTAATTATGTGATGGAGTGTTTCAGTCCCATGCTGTACATAATGGAGTGCATGTTTTTTTTCTGCCTTTATTTTTTCTGCCTTTATTTCCCAGTTTCCCATAATCACTTCCCATCAATAAAGCTACTGATTTTACATACATTCTAAACTTATTGAGCAGTAAGAGAGCATTTATCTGCCTGTCAAGCTTTACTAGTGCAAGCAGAACACGTATACTGAGGACAGAGAAGTCACCAACAAATCATATACATACCAATCAAATGTTACAGTTTCTAAATACATTAAGAAAATGCAATAAAATACAGCAGAAATGGTTGCCTCCTAACAGCAAAAGACAAACGTAAATGTGATTGACCACCGCATTTTTATTCAGTTCATGAATGTTTCTCCTGTCTTTTTCATGTCTTTCAATTATGGCTCACTGAAGTGCTTATGGTGATGCTGATAGAAGCAAAGTATTGACACTTGTTCCCATTACACACCCGTGTGTCTGCCTGGGAGGTAACACATGCCTATTACTGGAAGACGATGCAGGGACAGTTCAAACACAATTATTTTATGAGGATTGTTAACATCACCACATTTTATAGCAATGAAGTGGGAAAATGTGGTCTTGTGCAATTTTCTGCTTTGATGTACATTAAGTAGGCCTCGTAAGGTTAATTGTATGGAAAAGGATTCCCTCTTTTTGCCACCTAGTAGATGTCAATCAATACATGAGATGGAAAACATACAGTTTATAAAGGCTACAGAGCACTGTTTTGCTGTGCATTAAGGCACTCAAGTGCAAGACAGTTGCAATATGTGACTGAGCCCTTGATGTCTTAGTCAGTAGGCTTGAAGAAAAATCCTAAATGAAAAAAACAAAACAAAAAACTAAATACGCTAATTGAAACAAATGAATTAATTTGCAAGAGGTCCTCTGATCCTACAGTCCTTGAGCAATCAATGTAACCTCAGCCTCATCCACCTACTCAAATGATATTGAGCAAGCATTGTGAAGATGCCAATTCTTTGTTGGTGGGAACAGAGGACATTCTGAGAGCATAGGAATTTCTTTCAGCTCTTACACATGGTGAATAACAGGGGCCCCTTTACTTTCAACTGATGCTTATTAGCTGGTTTTAAGCAGCTAGACCTGGCAGTTCATTATTAATTTGTTTCTACTAGAAGACAATTTTTGGAAAAAAAAAGGAGTAAAATGATGGTCTTCAAGGGATGTTAGAAGAAAATCCATTGAAATAAAAGAAAAAGTGTGTGTGTGACATCCAGAAACATCTTAGTAATAGTATAGCACTGCCTGCACCATTAAATGTAATGCATACTACAAAAAATAATCATAAGAAATGCATCAAGCTGAGGGATCATATACAAAAGTCTAAATATATAACTGCGCTAACAAGCAGTTTTCTATTCCTTGAATACAAGTTACTCCTAAAATTATAGCATTAGTAGATCATGTGCACCCTGATGATACTGATCCTTACTTTTTTATCTAGTTTGTCATCTTTCTCCTCAGTTTTGCATATCGATTGCTAATACTGTTTTGTGCCTGCTGTGGCAATTCTGACCTATGTTTGATGAATGATTCATGTCTACTGCCTTCCAAATGTAATTTACTGACTACCCTGGCGACACTGACCTGCGTCTGATAACTGACTCATGGCTACTGCCCATCAAATGTACTTACTAACTGCCCAGAGCAGGCTGACCTATGTTTGTTTTCTTGTATAAATCTGTCTGAAATGTAGTGGGGGGACTAGTTGTGGTGATGTCACATTTCCTGCCTTTTTCTGAACTTTCCATTTCTTGCTATTGATTACCAAAAGTCTGAAACATGAAAACAGACATTATTCTTATCAAGATCTTTAGAAGCTTTGTCAGATTGTTCAGATTCTCATTGTGATTAACCACTTCAGAATTACTGCCTGTCATGAGTGTCTGACATGGTAAAACAAGCTTGCAAGCATCAAAATAGCTTCTAACTGACATTTGTCTGTTGCTCTGGGCCAGGCGAGAGTTATAGACTAGCAATAAAAAGAGGGAGCGTGATCCAAATCTGCTCAATTAAAATGTACTCTAACAACTCAACTATTTAAATGTTGTGATGCGTTAAATATATTTATCCAAAGTCAAATAGAAAGTTAACAAGTCACCATTTATAGCTACAGCTAAACTGAATGCTTTATTTACTATCCCAGCTAAACCGCACAATAAGCTCTAATACACTCAAAGGCTGTGACTGTGCATACAAAGATTAGCGGCCATTGTGCAAGCTATGCAGGGCACGTTACCCAAATACCACAACGTGGGTTATGAACACACAATATATGTTGCTTGTAAAACAGGTGATATTGGCTGAAATTGCACATTATACCTGATGTGTGTGTATAGGTTGTGTGCATAATGCAACTTACACTATTTGTGCAAGAACAGAGTAAACATTAGTGAATCCGGTCCATGGTAAAGGCCATACCTCTAGCTATGATGGGTAGAATAGAAAAAGAGACAAATCTCTCTCTGATCGAATCTGATTAAAGAGAGATCTGTCGGCTGCCCATACACCGCAGTGTGGTCTTTGATGCCATCGCCTTTGCTACATTATCCCTCCCTTCCCTCCCTCGCACAGAACCTACCTGATCTCCCTTAACTACTAATCCCAGCCATGGCTTAATTCTCTCAACTAAAATTTTAGCAAACATTTTTATATCTAAGTTCAGTAATGATATAGGCCTGTAGCTTTGACATAAAGCTGGATCTTTTCCACTCTTAGGCCCAGTGCACACCGGGCGGATCCGCCGGCCGCATCCGCCTGAAAATCCGCATGGCTAATTGAATGGGCTGGTGCACACCGGCGGTTTGAGGTTTTCAGCAAACCGCAAACGTACCTCCTGCTGCACGTTTGCGGTTTGCTAAAAACCTCAAACCGTCGGTGTGCACCAGCCCATTCAAATACAATAGCCATGCGGATTAACAGGCGGATGCGGCCCGCGGATCGCGTCAAAATCCGCTTGGTGTGCACTGCCCTAAATATGTGCACTCCGCACCCAAAACCGCTAGCGTTTTGTGGATCTGCTAGCAGTTTTGGTGTGCACTGGACCTTATGTATGACTGTTATATGGGCTTCCAACACATCCCGGGGCACTACTTTACCCTCTTTAAGGGAATTAAAGAATCTACACATAGGAGGCACTAACACATCACTAAAATTGGTAAAATATTGCTTTTAAAAACCCCCCCATTATCCTTAATCTGAGGAATAAACACTTTTCCTTTGTCCTTTTAATGCCCTTGCCAACAATGTCCTACTCTTATTAGCATGTTCAAACCATTTGGCAGAGTAAATTCTATTTTTCTCCCTTAGTCTGCCCTCTAATAATTCTGACAATTTATTTCTTGCACTATTCAAATCATCTAGGGCCTTCTGATCTAATGACCCCTTATGCGCTAATTCCAATTTTCCTATTCCCAATAACAATTCTGTAATTTTACCATTATATTCTTTCTTTTTCTTGGCTCCCAAGGAAATAAAGACCCCCCTTACCACTGCCTTATGGGCCGACCATACTATGCCTTTGTCCATACCATCCAACTCATTATCCTCAAAATACTCCACCAATGTTTTTTTGATCCTATCTTTAACTTCTATATCATCTAGAAGATTGCAATTGAGTCTCC
The DNA here is from genome assembly GCF_040937935.1 of Hyperolius riggenbachi. Classification (NCBI taxonomy): domain Eukaryota; kingdom Metazoa; phylum Chordata; class Amphibia; order Anura; family Hyperoliidae; genus Hyperolius; species Hyperolius riggenbachi. Next base: position 217,121,354 of record NC_090649.1, on the reverse strand, counting down.
AATGCCAGTCACGCCTGTTTCCAACCATCAAATCCAAATCAACCCATATTGGGGCATGATCTGAAATAGTTATATTTCCTATTCCTGTCCCATTTACTCTGTCCCAAAAAAAAATGGTCCAAGAACAGCATGTCTATCCTTGTGTAAATTTTATGAACATGCAAAAAAAATTAATAGTCCTTCACAGAAGGAAAAAGTGCTCTCCATACATCTATAAGAAGAGCATCTTGAAAAATCTTTTTAATAGTTTAATTAGCTACAGCCGTAATACTCCTAGACCCCGATGACACATCCATTTTAGGCTCAGAGACCCAATTGCAATCCCCCCAAATACCATACCTCCCTCCCTGAACCACTCAAGTTGTTCGAGCACCAATCTAAAGAAAATAGTCTTTGATTCATTAGGCGTGTATATGTTGACAAAAGTATACACTTGACCCATTAATTGACCCTTCAAAAAATAAATCTACCCATCTCATCAATCTTTTTATCTAAAAGTACAAATGGACAAGACTTACTCACCGCTATCGCCACCCCTTTAGCTTTTTTTATTTGGGGAATTTGAAAAAAAAATCTATCAAATATGGACAAGGGCATACCAGGCATCTTATCCCCACAAAAATAGGTTTCCTGCAAAAATGGACTAGGGTTTAAGTCTATGCAACTCCATCCACAATTTTCCCCTCTTAACTGGAGAACCAAGACCTTTAACATTGTAAGAGAGAATCCTTAAGGTGTCACCCTTCTGAGTGTTAAGCTTGGAGGTGTAATCTCCACAGTCAGCATACAACACATAAGCTGACGTGAAGGAGGTACACACACCAGCACAAGGGATCAGGATATCCCCAGTTTAGTGGAGGAGAGGACTGACTCCAATAGGAGATTGTGGTGCACAGAGCCGGTGCAGATCCGAACAGCCACAAACAACACTTTCGTAATAACGTCTCAGCGCAAAGTAGCGCTGAGCGCATAAACCAGGACTGAGGAGATCAGGACAAGTAGACAGAATGAACGCTTGCTAGCTAGCGGCTACTTAGCGACAGCAAGCGTCCAAAACCAGACAGACTGGAATGAGGCAGCCAATGCGTTGCGGCGATGGCGAGCCTCACAAAGACAGGACAGGATAGACAGGAAATAGCAGGATCAAGATAGATGAACGTAACACAGATAAATATACAATAAGTATGTTTTCCTAGCGTATTACAATTACAGCTATCAATGAAACTATTTGTAACGTCTGACTAACATATGTATATATCAGCAATGAACCGATATATGACATAAGCAGGAACGCTGACTAGGACTGGAGTAATACAGGGAACAGGACTCAGAAGGATTCGCTATCTCTTCGCAGAGATGAACGCAATCCACAAACGGTAACAGAACAGGATTCAGAAGGATTCGTTATCTCTTCGCAGAGATGAACGCAATCCACAAACAGGACCAGGAACAGGATAACTAGCTCAGCACGGGTGGTCACGGTAAGCGCAAACTACCAAAACGTGCTGGAACGCTGACTAACGGAACACAGGATATAAACAGTTCGTGTACGTATATATCAGCGACACTGATGTATCAACGTAACACGAATACAAGGAAAATAATAAACGTGCAAGTATGCGTATATATTGGCGATGAACCAATATATGACACAAGACAAGCAAAGTAACAACTTCTAGAACAAGAGCAGAACTAGGAGGACTCGCTGACCCCTTCGCAGGAGTCAGCGCAGTCCACACGGACTAGGAACGAGGTGGGGCACGGGCAGAGTAACAGACTGAATCTGAGACTATGGTAGCCCATCAAGCATTTCAGGAAGCAGTTCTTTATACTGAGATCATCCAATGGGAGCAGACCTGCAGATTCCCACACAAGTGAATGGTAATTAATCATAGGCTGGCAGCAGGAAAAGGCAGACAATGATATGCAGCCTGCAGGAAAGGGATTGCCCCTCCATAGCAGCAGACAATGTTTGTTTACACAAAAGCATATTAAACTGTCATTAACTTCAGAGCGACTGCAGATGGAATCAGCAACTAGTTTAAGTGCAAACCAAACTATGCAAGAAAATGCATGTAATGACATCAGGACTGCCTGGGTTACAATACCACTGCAGCCAGCAGCAAACGCTGCAGACATGATCATAACACTGAGACATCTAACCCATATTTCCTTAAATGCTTAGAGGAGACTAGAAGGTGAGAAAGAAAGAAAAATAACACAGAAAAGACAATAATAAAAAAATACAACATAAAAAGAAAGAACAACCCCTCCAAAACAGACACAAAAAATTGCTGTTTTAGGGCTCGTTTCCATTATAGCGAATCCGCATGCGGGCACTGCATGCGGATTCGCATAGTCAATGTAAGTGGATGGGGCTGTTTCCACTTGTGCAGCGGCGGGAGCGTTTTTCGGTGCGGCAGAAATCAGCCGTCAGATTTCGCGTGCGGGAGGAATGCGGGCGAATCGCCGCTAATGCATTTAATAAGGAAATCGCATGCGGCTTTGTCATGCGGATTTCCCTGCGATTTCGCATGGTTTGCTATGGAGCTTTACTCAGGCAGTGACATGGTTAAATTCGCCTGGCTCCTTGCCATGCGAAATCGCGGCTAAATCCGCATGCGGAAACGCAGCCGCATGCGATTTCTTCTGCGGTGGAATCCAGGCGATTCCGCACCGCAACAGTGGAAACGAGCCCTTAAGCAAAAATCCCACTTCCTCAGGCAATAAATAGGAGCATATCACCAATGCGGTCCGGTACATAGCCTGGCGCCTCTGTCATCACCAATGGGGTCTGGTGCATTGCCTGGCGCCTCTGCAGGTAGCACACACCAGTTTTACCAATAGTTATGTTGGATACGTAATGTACAGTGCGCAAACAGCACATCTTGCATTACTTAGGCATTACATATGTTGCTGCCATACTGTGCGCTATGTAACTTGTGCAACACATGTTGCTTGTGTAATACGTGTCACTCAAGCAGCATTATGTGCGGTATAATAGCAACACATGCATCACCGAGGTAACATGAGCTGTGCTATATGCACAATATGTGCATACATATCGGAAGTATTGCAGTGCGCTACCTGCGCACAGCAACTTTGCCCAACTTTAGTGAATCAACCCCTAAGTAGCTTATTTTTTTCTTGGATATGGTTACTATATGTAACATGTATGGAATATAACTAATATAGTATTGCTAGGACTGGATTACCACATTTAAAAAGAAAGAAACCTAAACGCCTTTCACAGCAGGCGACTGTACTGTTATATTAAATAAAGTCATAAGTAATATTTTATTAGCTGGCAATTAGCGACAGGATTTATGAACCCAGAGCCATGCTGGTTGGCATAGAAAAACTAGTTGATTTTTTTTTCTTCATAAAATAATTGATTTGTTACTTGTAGTACAATTCATTTTAGTTGAATGTGTGTCTTGTTCAGAAAAGGTTAGGAATCAATAATTTATTAAGGAAATGTCAAGATATTAGGAAGTGTATTTTCTCCTTGTCTTGCTTGAGTTATTTAAATAGATGGTTGGACTTTATGATCAATAATCTTTTTGGCCTCAATTACGCTTTTTTCTCTCATGGTTTTCACTAAGTGCCAAAATGCATCACTGTTACTTTGTGCTCTTTTTTTTAAGAAAGTAGATGCATTGAATATATGGGATTTATTTAATTTGCAGCCACTTAGTAAGACTTCGGATCGATGGACAGTAGTTGGCTTAGCCGTTAATTACTGGCATTTTAAGCCATTGCGATATTTGCTTCCATTATGCTTTTCAGTACTACTGCTGAAAAGTTAGAAAAAATATCTGTATGAAACATAAGTAGTGAATTGGGTGAAGTGCTGTCAGCAGGAAGGCTAACAAATCCTTGTCTGTTCAATGTATAGTATGTCATGACGGCCTGTGTATGTATTTTCCATATAGTCATGTACCACTACAACCATTACAATCTGACACAGTTTTCTGGCCCACTAAGTAGCTTGTATATGTTACAATTTCCTTACTGCTCCTAATCTGTGAGTATCACCATAACTACTTCTGGTCAATACACTGATAGTACTTACCAGATCTCCGATAATCCCAACTCTGATGTTCTCAGTGAGATATGTATCCTCCTCTTTCACCTGGATTCATCATAGATTATATACAGATCTTCCTATTTGCCTGAGTAGGACCTGTCATAGTTCTGCCGGTTATTCCTCATCTGCTGCTGCTTCTGGGAAGCACATCAGTTACGATCAGGGATGGTCGTAGTCAACCAACTTCGCTACGCTGGAAATACGCGTAGTTTTACGCAATTACGCTTCGCAAAACTACGGCTTCGAAAACAAATATTCGCTTTGTATGCATTTCGTCGAATACGCGTTAAAATACGCAATTACGCGTAGTGTGAAGCGTAGTGTATGCGAATACTTATGCCCGTATGCAGAAAATTGTACGCATTAATTTCTTTAGAAATGCATATACTGGGAACCCTTCTATTCGTACATTCCCCTTTCCAATGCGTAAATTTGTATGCATACAATCGCATGCGGAAAATTAGACGCGAATAACGCATTCGTAGTTCACTACGCAATACACATGTTAACTACGCATAGTGGGCGTAAGCTACGCGTAGCGGTACTTCGCTACGCGTAAATTCGTAAGCGTAGGTTTGAAACTTCGCCTATGAACTACGATGCGTAGATGCGAACTACGATGCGTAAATTCGCACTGGCGTAGTTTCTGCTCATCCCTGGTTACGATACATGTGTCCACCAATGGATGGCCATGATTCGTTGTCTTTGTCTAGCACAGTGAACATACACTGTGCGTAAATAAATATGCACACATGCATAATTCTTGCATGAATCCACTACTCACATACTGGTGTACTACTTAATGCACACCAACACATTTAAAGACTCTTCCTGATCAGCAACACCTTGCTGTGACTTTGCTCGGTAATAGCATCCATTGACTTTGTACAGTACAGTTTGTTCTTTGTTTGACCTCAGGCTGAACTTCAACTACTACTGTTTGCTAGTGTTGGGCGAACATCTAGATGTTCGGGTTCGGGCCGAACAGGCCGAACATGGCCGCGATGTTCGGGTGTTCGACCCGAACTCCGAACATAATGGAAGTCAATGGGGACCCGAACTTTTGTGCTTTGTAAAGCCTCCTTACATGCTACATACCCCAAATTTACAGGGTATGTGCACCTTGGGAGTGGGTACAAGAGGAAATTTTTTTTTAGCAAAAAGAGCTTATAGTTTTTGAGAAAATCGATTTTAAAGTTTCAAAGGGAAAACTGTCTTTTAAATGCGGGAAATGTCTGTTTTCTTTGCACAGGTAACATGCTTTTTGTCGGCATGCAGTCATAAATGTAATACATATAAGAGGTTCCAGGAAAAGGGACCGGTAACGCTAACCCAGCAGCAGCACACGTGATGGAACAGGAGGAGGGTGGCGCAGGAGGAGAAGGCCACGCTTTGAGACACAACAACCCAGGCCTTGCATGAGGACAAGAAGCGTGCGGATAGCAATTTGCTTTTTGTCGCCATGCAGTCATAAATGTAATACAGATGAGAGAGGTTCAATAAACAGGGACCGGAAACGCTAACCCATCACAGATGTTCATTGTTCATGTTACTTGGTTGGGGTCCGGGAGTGTTGCATAGTCGTTTCCAATCCAGGATTGATTCATTTTAATTTGAGACAGACGGTCTGCATTTTCTGTGGAGAGGCGGATACGCCGCCGATCTGTGACGATGCCTCCGGCAGCACTGAAACAGCGTTCCGACATAACGCTGGCTGCCGGGCAAGCCAGCACCTCTATTGCGTACATTGCCAGTTTGTGCCAGGTGTCTAGCTTCGATACCCAATAGTTGAAGGGTGCAGATGGATTGTTCAACACAGCTACGCCATCTGACATGTAGTCCTTGACCATCTTCTCCAGGCGATCGGTGTTGGAGGTGGATCTGCACGCTTGCTGTTCTGTGTGCTGCTGCATGGGTGTCAGAAAATTTTCCCACTCCAAGGACACTGCCGATACCATTCCCTTTTGGGCACTAGCTGCGGCTTGTGTTATTTGCTGCCCTCCTGGTCGTCCTGGGTTTGCGGAAGTCAGTCTGTCGGCGTACAACTGGCTAGAGGAGGGGGAGGATGTCAATCTCCTCTCTAAAGTCTCTACAAGGGCCTGCTGGTATTCTTCCATTTTGACCTGTCTGGCTCTTTCTTCAAGCAGTTTTGGAACATTGTGTTTGTACCGTGGATCCAGAAGGGTATAAACCCAGTAAATGGTGTTGTCCAGAATGCGCACAATGCGTGGATCACTTTCAATGCAGTCCTAGGCCGAAGAGGTCATAGCCTAGGGTCACAAAAACCTGTTTATTTGGGCAATTTCAATGGTGGCGAGTCTGACGTACATAAATCGCAGCAATGGCCGTTAGCAACGTCTGAATCTCACGAAATGTCTCATGCAGGTAGAAGACATATTGTTAGACTTGGGCTCCAAAGATGGGTTCCCTACATCTCTGCAAACCAGAGTTACAGGGCTCCAAATTTGGTAAAATCCCCCATAGGCTTTCATTGGGCCTCCTATTTACAGTTCCAAAATCTCACATCTTTTCAAAGGGCAATTACTCAGCAGTGGCAAATTTTCTAGCATTGTAGGGACCCTTAGGGGGAACATGACTGGTGAGTTTCGGGCCCCTAGGCCAAAGAGGTCATAGCCTAGGGTCACAAAAACCTGTTTATTTGGGCTATTTCAATGGTAGTGATGGTGACGTACATAAATCGCAGCAATGGCCGTTAGCAAAGTCTGAATCTCACGAAATGTCTCATGCAGGTAGAAGACATATTGTTAGACTTGGATTCCAAAGATGGGGTCCCTACATCTCTGCAAACCAGAGTTACAGGGGTCCAAAATTGGTAAAATCCCCCATAGGATTTCATTGCCTCCCTATTTCACTTTCCAAAATCTCACATCTTTTCAAAGGGCAATGGCTCAGCAGTACCAAATGTTCTAGCATTGTAGGGACCCTTAGGGGGAACATGACTGGTGAGTTTCGGGCCCCTAGGCCGAAGAGGTCATAGCCTAGGGTCACAAAAACCTGTTTATTTGGGCTATTTCAATGGTAGTGATGGTGACGTACATAAATCGCAGCAATGGCCGTTAGCAAAGTCTGAATCTCACGAAATGTCTCATGCAGGTAGAAGACATATTGTTAGACTTGGATTCCAAAGATGGGGTCCCTACATCTCTGCAAACCAGAGTTACAGTGGTCCAAAATTCGTAAAATCCCCCATAGGATTTCATTGCCTCCCTATTTCACTTTCCAAAATCTCACATCTTTTCAAAGGGCAATGGCTCAGCAGTACCAAATTTTCTAGCATTGTAGGGACCCTTAGGGGGAACATGACTGGTGAGTTTCGGGCCCCTAGGCCGAAGAGGTCATAGCCTAGGGTCACAAAAACCTGTTTATTTGGGCTATTTCAATGGTAGTGATGGTGGCGTACATAAATCTCAGCAATGGCCGTTAGCAAAGTCTGAATCTCACAAAATGTCTCATGCAGGTAGAAGACATATTGTTAGACTTGGATTCCAAAGATGGGGTCCCTACATCTCTGCAAACCAGATTTATAGGGGTCCAAAATTGGTAAAATCCCCCATAGGGTTTCATTGCCTCCCTATTTCACTTTCCAAAATCTCACATCTTTTCAAAGGGCAATGGCTCAGCAGTACCAAATTTTCTAGCATTGTAGGGACCCTTAGGGGGATCATGACTGGTGAGTTTTGCCACTGCTGAGCCATTGCCCTTTGAAATGGTGTGAGATTTTGGAACGGTAAATAGGAGGCCCAATGAAAGCCTATGGGGGATTTTACCAATTTTGGACCCCTGTAACTCTGGTTTGCAGAGATGTAGGGACCCCATCTTTGGAATCCAAGTTTAACAATATGTCTTCTACCTGCATGAGACATTTCGTGAGATTCAGACGTTGCTAACGGCCATGGCTGAGATTTATGTACGCCACCATCACTACCATTGAAATAGCCCAAATAAACAGGTTTTTGTGACCCTAGGCTATGACCTCTTTGGCCTAGGGGCCCGAAACTCACCAGTCATGTTCCCCCTAAGGGTCCCTACAATGCTAGAAAATTTGGTACTGCTGAGCCATTGCCCTTTGAAAAGATGTGAGATTTTGGAAAGTGAAATAGGGAGGCAATGAAATCCTATGGGGGATTTTACCAATTTTGGACCACTGTAACTCTGGTTTGCAGAGATGTAGGGACCCCATCTTTGGAATCCAAGTCTAACAATATGTCTTCTACCTGCATGAGACATTTCGTGAGATTCAGACTTTGCTAACGGCCATTGCTGCGATTTATGTACGTCACCATCACTACCATTGAAATAGCCCAAATAAACAGGTTTTTGTGACCCTAGGCTATGACCTCTTCGGCCTAGGGGCCCGAAACTCACCAGTCATGTTCCCCCTAAGGGTCCCTACAATGCTAGAAAATTTGGTGTGCTGAGCCATTGCCCTTTGAAAAGATGTGAGATTTTGGAAAGTGAAATAGGGAGGCAATGAAATCCTATGGGGGATTTTACCAATTTTGGACCCCTGTAACTCTGGTTTGCAGAGATGTAGGGACCCCATCTTTGGAATCCAAGTCTAACAATATGTCTTCTACCTGCATGAGACATTTCGTGAGATTCAGACGTTGCTAACGGCCATGGCTGAGATTTATGTACGCCACCATCACTACCATTGATATAGCCCAAATAAACAGGTTTTTGTGACCCTAGGCTATGACCTCTTCGGCCTAGGGGCCCGACACTCACCAGTCATGTTCCCCCTAAGGGTCCCTACAATGCTAGAAAATTTGGTACTGCTGAGCCATTGCCCTTTGAAAAGATGTGAGATTTTGGAACTGTAAATAGGAGGCCCAATGAAAGCCTATGGGGGATTTTACCAAATTTGGAGCCCTGTAACTCTGGTTTGCAGAGATGTAGGGAACCCATCTTTGGAGCCCAAGTCTAACAATATGTCTTCTACCTGCATGAGACATTTCGTGAGATTCAGACGTTGCTAACGGCCATTGCTGCGATTTATGTACGTCAGACTCGCCACCATTGAAATTGCCCAAATAAACAGGTTTTGTGTCCCTAGGCTATGACCTCTTCGGCCTAGGACTGCATTGAACGCGACCCACGCATTGTGCGCATTCTGGACAACACCAATTACTGGGTTTATACCCTTCTGGATCCATGGTACAAACACAATGTTCCAAAACTGCTTGAAGAAAGAGCCAGACAGGTCAAAATGGAAGAATACCAGCAGGCCCTTGTGGAGACTTTAGAGAGGAGATTGACATCCTCCCCCTCCTCTAGCCAGTTGTACGCCGACAGACTGACTTCCGCAAACCCAGGACAACCAGGAGGGCAGCAAACAACACAAGCCACAGCTAGTGCCCAAAAGGGAATGGTATCGGCAGTGTCCTTGGAGTGGGAAAATTTTCTGACACCCATGCAGCAGCACACAGAACAGCAAGCGTGCAGATCCACCTCCAACATCGATCGCCTGGAGAAGATGGTCAAGGACTACATGTCAGATGGCGTAGCTGTGTTGAACAATCCATCTGCACCCTTCAACTATTGGGTATCGAAGCTAGACACCTGGCACAAACTGGCAATGTACGCAATAGAGGTGCTGGCTTGCCCGGCAGCCAGCGTTATGTCGGAACGCTGTTTCAGTGCTGCCGGAGGCATCGTCACAGATCGGCGGCGTATCCGCCTCTCCACAGAAAATGCAGACCTTCTGACTCAAATTAAAATGAATCAATCCTGGATTGGAAACGACTACGCAACACTCCCGGACCCCAACCAAGTAACATGAACAATGAACATCTGTGATGGGTTAGCGTTTCCGGTCCCTGTTTATTGAACCTCTCATCTGTATTACATTTATGACTGCATGGCGACAAAATGCAAATTGCTATCCGCACGCTTCTTGTCCTCATGCAAGGCCTGGGTTGTTGTGTCTCAAAGCGTGGCCTTCTCCTCCTGCGCCACCCTCCTCCTGTTCCATCACGTGTGCTGCTGCTGGGTTAGCGTTATCGGTCCCTTTTCCTGGAACCTCTTATATGTATTACATTTATGACTGCATGCCGACAAAAAGCATGTTACCTGTGCAAAGAAAACAGACATTTCCCGCATTTAAAAGACAGTTTTCCCTTTGAAACTTTAACATCGATTTTCTCAAAAACTATAAGCTCTTTTTGCTAATTTTTTTTCCTCTTGTACCCACTCCCAAGGTGCACATACCCTGTAAATTTGGGGTATGTAGCATATAAGGAGGCTTTACAAAGCACGAAAGTTCGGGTCCCCATTGACTTCCATTATGTTCGGAGTTCGGCCATGTTCGGCCCGAACCCGAACATCTAGATGTTCGCCCAACACTACACGTGACCCGTTCGGCCAATCACAGCGCTAGCCGAACGTTCGGGTAACGTTCGGCCATGCGCTCTTAGTTCGGCCATATGGCCGAACAGTTTGGCCGAACACCATCAGGTGTTCGGCCGAACCCGAACATCACCCGAACAGGGTGATGTTCTGCAGAACCCGAACAGTGGCGAACACTGTTCGCCCAACACTACTGTTTGCCACCCATCTCAGTGAACTGTCTCGTTTATCATTTAGGTTTGTTAGCCACCTGCCTTGACCATCTATGTCTAGCCTTCATTCTCAAGACTCTTAGGCCAGTATCTTGTTGTGTATCAGATTCCTTCTGTTTCTCACAAGGAGTACAAGTCCAATGACCCTTGCAGGATGCTCTGATGTAAACGGGTGACTAAGGTGCATTACTCTGCACATTAGCATGACATACAACAAGGTACCTTATTTGATACTTAAGTCACAAAACTAACAAAACATATATAATTTATTTTTCATTGTTTGCACTAATTTTCTCAGACATAATTTTTGGCCATTGCTGGCTTACCATTCCTCATCACATTACTCACTATACTAATTAGTGTACCTATCTACACCTCTGTTGCCTATCCATTACTTTGTTAGGATATTATAAAAATATTTCCAGACACTTTAAGCCTATGGTATATGTCCTACTGATTAAGAAAAGTGTGACAGTCATTTGTGTGTGACAACGCTGGCAAACAATTCTGTGTCATCTTATTAGATATCACCAATGAAAAATAATATAATTTGATTTACATTTTTTGTGTTCTAATTTTCACACTGTGTAATATTTGCCCCAGTTGTTGTCTTATTATTGAAGTTCCCCATATCCAGTTTTATCTGTGGATAAAGTCAATCACCTCACTTTATTAAAACCGAATGAGAAATAGGCTAATATAAACTACCAGCTACCCACCGATGATGTCACCGATTGATATCTGTACAAACAGAAAAAAGCTACTGCCCCAAAAATCACCACACCAAACCCAGTCAAGTATTGAAAGGTAAATTATATCATTTATTGAACTACATGACCAAGATAAGGAATCCTACCCGGAATAGGTCTACTCCACAGGTCCCCTGTAGGGACTGAATTGCGCAGCGGGATCCAACCGCGGCGGTGGCTGACACATTCAGATAAGCGCTTTGCTTTTTTATATCTGGTACGCAGATTGTATGTAGGTTTTAGCTATTAAATATTTTACGGTTTTACACTATGCAACTCCCGCTTTGTATCTTTTAAAAGGATTTTGGTTTTAAGGCATTACGCCCAGGTGATTGGAGGGCTGATGTGCTTATAGAACAAGAGGTAACACGGTGAGTGTAACCCACTAAGGGGGATTGTACCCCAGGCAATTAAGTGTTCCTGGTGGAGGCACAACACATCTGTCCTGGAGTGGTCACAGGGTGATTCAATTCTATGCAGTATTGCGCTATGTGAAGTCTGTTTCTGCAGGGAAATCCCATTCCTCTTGTTTATGGACATAAGGATATCTGGAGTAAGAGCAGGGCTTTAATTGGATTTGAATTTGTATTGGAGAATATATGTGTTCTTTATGAGCAAGCGCATCCCCTATCTAAAGGAACTGGTGAAAATCTGTTAATTATCGATAACTGTGTTGTGGAGCGCAATCTTTCAACCTTTGGGTATTGGAATTTGTATTATTATCAATGCGTTGTGATTATGCATACTCTTCAGCACACTCCATACAGTAAGTTACAGGCTCCTCCCCTAGCAGACAAAGCTGTAACCCTTTCAGTCACAGACCTCATCCACAGCAGTTTAAAGAGAAACAGTAACCAAGAATTGAAATTCATCCCAATCAGTATTTCATACCCCCTTTCCCACGAGAAATCTATTCCTTTTCACAAACGTATCATCAGGGGGCTCTGTATGGCTGATATTGTGGTGAAACCCCTTCCACAGGAAACTGTGAGGACCATGATCCTGGCAGTTTCCTGTCTGTGAACCTCGTTGCATTGTGGAAAATAGTTGTTTACAGCTGTTTCCAACTGCCAAAAAAGCAAGCAGCAGCTTACAGTGACATCACCTGCTAGCAGTACATATGTCACCATGTGATAAATGTCAGAATGTAAATCAGGGAGAGGAAAGTTTTTACAATGGACAAACACTGACTAAATCATGTATACATAATTATTGTAAAATTGAAGCACTTTTTTGATTATGTCATTTTCACTGGAGTTCCTCTTTAAGCGCTACTCCTAAAGCACAGTGCAGTGCATGGGACTGCATTCAACATTATGTTATAACAACTTTACCATTAGCATTAGACTTAGTTCTACTAAATAAAACACAAACGACGTTTTGGCGTTTAAACAGGCCGCGGCCAATCGTTTATTGGGGGTTAACACAAACCAACTTTATTTGTAGAACGCTGACTTGAAACCATTTTAACTTTCTTTTATTTTAACACCACACAACCTTCTTAACCAATAACTCATGATTGATGGTCTGTGGGCCCGACTCTATTGCCAAATCCAGTTAAATTGTCCATAAAAGTCCATACCATAACCCCACTAAAAAATGCCCGCGGCTAACATAGCATAAAGGGACAGGTGGGCGGGCAGCTGTACAGGTCTGCCTTGAGTGACTCTGGCTGCCTTGAGTGACTCTGACTGCTCTGAGAGGAATAGTTTTATTTCACCTCAGCTAAACAGCTGATTGGCTGAGGACTTCTGGAGGGAACAAAGCGCCGTCCAATCACCTTCAGGCTGCACCTGATGGGTTCACAGCCTCAACATCTGCTTGTCAACAGCTTCTCTGAAGTAAGGTACCCACAGCAACTGCAAAATAGCAAAAGACTGACAGTACCACAGCCTTATACACAACAGTATACATAACTACATGACTCTGTAGTCTCAGCATGCCCATGCTCGCTGCAGCCCTAAATGTACTGCAGCTCATCCATGCCCTAATCTTAGCCAGCTGTCCCATGTAGTCCCACCAGAAAGAGTAGGTATAGAAAGCTGTGACTAAGTATAGAGAGAACTGGAAACCTTCAATACACTATTGATGGCCAGAGGCTGCACGGTGGCATAGTGATTAGCGCTCTTGCCTTGCAACGCTGGGTCCCCGGTTCAAATCCCAGCCAGGTCAACATCTGCAAGGAGTTTGTATGTTCTCCCTGTGTCTAGACTGGGTTTCCTCCAGGTACTCCGGTTTTCTCCCACATCCCAAAAACATACAGATAAGTTAATTTGCTTCACCCCAAATTGGCCCTAGACTACTATACATGCATTACATGATGCATACATTGACATATGACTATGGTAGGGTTTAGACTGTGGGCCCCTCTGAGGGACAGTTAAGTGACAAGACAATATATACCCTGTACAGTGCTGCCAAAGATGTCACCGCTATATAAATACTAAATAATAATAATACTAAAAATAGCATTTATATAGTCAAAAAGTAACATGAAATGGAGTTAATCAAATCACAGGTTGTTGCGCTAACGCTGCAGTTTATAGTGGCATACATTACTAGCTTTGAAAACAGGTTTGCTTATCTACCTTTTTAACTTATGGTACCTGTTTACAGCCAGTCCCTGCAGTACACTGTCAAGTACTTACCTGTGCATGTTATGTTAAATTATAAAGGGACTTAGTGAGACTTTACATGGTTGGAGGTGAATACAATCTAAAGACCAATAGACCCTCAACAAGTTTGTCTCTGTACTTAAAGGGAAGGTTCAAGCAAAATAAAAAAATGAGTTTCACTTACCTGGGGCTTCTACCAGAAAAATACATTTTTACGCATTACTGGTTCAACGCGTAAATTGAACCAGTAATGCGTAAAAATGTATGTGTTAATGTTCCTGCACTAGCGGGAATGCGTAAAAATGTACGCAATGCGGCCCGCCGACTTCCGAGGTCGGCAAGCTGCCAGCGGGGGACTGGAGCAGCAGTGAGTGACTACGAGGGCACAGGATGGCTGCATGGGGCTGGTAGAAGCCCCAGGCAGTGCTGGTCGTAATGGAAAAATCTACGCTTATGGATCATTACGCGTAATTTTACGCTATTACGCATTACGCAATTACGGTTACGGCGTAGGAAATTATCTATGGTACATCACTGTAATTACGCGTAAACTTACGCAATTACGCGTAAAGATACCGTAATGAAGGCGCTTACACTACGATGTTACGCGTAGTGCCGTAATACCCATTAATGCGTATTTTTTGACGCATGCGGACGATATGTACGCAATAGCCGTCAATGTGACAGTTATTGCGTACATATCATTCGTATGCGTCAAAATGTACGCTTATACTGAAGGGCGGGAGAAGATACTATTGGTTGCTTAGGATGTTGACTGATTGGCTACTCTTAGAAAATGGGAGATTTTACGTTAGTAATTACGCGTAAAATTACGCGTAAGTGTTCGTAAAATTACGCATGCCTAGCAATTACGGTAGACAGTGTAATTACGATACCACTTACGGTCTTACGCGTAAATAATTACGCGTAAGACCGTAAGTTACGCGTAACGCTTACGCGTAAATTTACATTGAATTACGATGCGTAATTACGCTCATGCGTAATTTCGGCCCAGCACTGGCCCCAGGTAAGTGAAACTCATTTTTTTATTTTGCTAGAACCTTCCCTTTAAATCATATACAGCATCTATGTTGTCTGTATAGATAAATGGGAGGCAGTACAGGAGAATGATCAAAACACACCAAACTGATGTATATGCTTTCTGGAGATTGTTGTTCTCCAAAACACTTGTAATTGTGGCTAAAAGATAAAAGCAAGGACAAGTATCATTAAATGTATTTTTGTATTAAAGCTACACATGGAACATAGTTCAATTCCTTAGGCTTATCATATATTTCTTTTATGTGTGTGGGTGTATTTTAATTACTTTTAAAGCTGTTACATGCTGTCAACATTGTCAAAATACCGATAAATGCGTGGAATACAAGAGAATTTTAAAATGAGATTAATATGAAGCTGTTACAACAAAGAAAAACTTTTTGCAACCTTCAAAATCAGAAACTATTGCCGATGAAAACAACTAAAAACAATACCTGATTAAGGAGATAATGAACTGATCTAAGGAAGCCAGGGGGAGCTAGGCAATACACATGGTTGTGTGATGCTAACTCCACTGCACCACTGATCACAGAGCGTGTGTTAACTTTAATCTGGGTAACAACGGTTGACACAGATGGAGTGAGGTGTTGCTGTGTCTCGAAGTTTCACGTTGACGCAGTGGAAGGTATGTAATTCAATAGGCGATGCGCACCTTTTAAAAAGGTTGGTGGGGCGGGAATGCGATAGAGGGAGTCATTGGGTGAGGGCGGCAAGGGGCATGCGGGGGCAGTTGCTATGCATATAACCCTGTTGGCGTACCTTGCCGCAGGGATATATGTTTGTGTTTTTTTGCGTTGCGGTGCAGTGTAGTGGGGGCAGGGCATCACACAGCAACGCACACTTGAAGTGTGAAACCGGCCTAAAACAACATTAGCATCAATCAATATTATTGTATGGGAGAGCAGGCAGGCACTCGGAGTGATAAAGTCACTAACAGAAATAGTACCCAGTACACTATGTGCTCAAGACTGGCAAAGGAGAGAGTTCTGTAGCAGTCAAAGAACATGAGAAAAAAGGTCTGGCACTATGGTGTTTATTGTACAAAAAGGTATCACGTGAAGTGAATTAAAGTGCATCAGCAGGCATGATATACATTGATTGATCATGCAGGAAGAAAAACACATACCATCATGGTGTCTTCAAACTCAGCTGGGTACAGGTGGGAGGCAGCGGTGGTGGGTGCCACTAGGTGCACGGCCTAACGACCGTTTCGCATGGCTTGCGCCAGGCTTTATCAAAGGTAAAGTGTGCAACAGTGCTGGAAAGACGGCGAAGCGTTTTAAAGTGCAGCTAGCGGCACTTCCGGTTCGCCATAATAGGCCACGCCCCCTCCGGAAATAAGAAGAACTTGTGCCCTGTTGCGTTTAAAGAGCGTCGTGCAGGCTTTGGGCATGATAGGTCCGCGTGCGCTTACGTCATTTTCTGACGCGCACACATGGCCTTTTATGCGTACCAAATGCGTTCCACCACGCTCATAGGTTATAGGGCACAAGTTCTTCTTATTTTCGGAGGGGGCGGGGCCTATTACGGCGAACCGGAAGTGCCGCTAGCTGCACTTTAAATGCGTAAGGCTAGGTTCACAGTGGGACATTATAGATCTGCGTTAAGAAGTGATATAAAGCTGTTTAGCGCACTGTGATGTTAAGGCTATGCGACATTCACAGTGCTACGCTAGCGTTTCAGTGTAAATGTTGCGTTATGGTAAGGCACTGCTACAGTGCGTTACTTGTAAACATAGACATTAACAGATACAGGGAAGCACACTTTTCATTGCCTGTATGCTTTACTGTACCTACTGTATGCAACTTTAACGTGGAGTTAACCTCCTTGGCGGTAACCCCGAACGTAGTTTGTGGTAAGCCGCGCAGGAGGTTTTCTCCGGCCCTGCTGGACCGATTTGTCGAATTTTTTTTTTTGCTGAACGCAGCTAGCACTTTGCTAGCTGCGTCAGCACACCGATCGCCGCCGCCCCATGCTCGATCGCCGCTATCCGTCGCGCCGTGCGCCCCCCCCAGACCCCGTGCGCTGCCTGGCCAATCAGTGCCAGGCAGCGCCGAGGGTTGGCCCGGGACTCCCAATGAAGTCCCGACGTCGGTGACGTCGGTGACGTCATCCCGCCCCGTCGCCATGGCGACAGGGGAAGCCCTCCAGGAAATCCCGTTCTTCGAACGGGATTTCCTGATCGAAGCGGGCGGAGAGATGCTATCATGTAGCGAGCCCTGGACATGATATAAAAAAAAAAAAACCTGCTGCGCTCCCTCCTGGCGTATTTTTTCATACCGCCAGGAGGGTTAATAAGCATTTCCATTTTTTTGCATCACAACACAACGTCCTACTGTGTACCTGGCCGTACAGTCTATTGGCATGAGAGAGTTATATTCTTGCAAAGTGAGGCATCACTGCAAAATTGTGGATTGCGATTACATGCAAAATTATAGTATGGAATTTCACCTTGCGTTTTCCCTACATACTGCACTTTCAAATTTTGTTGCAAAATGACTTCTATACAAAATTCCAGCTCATCACCACCTTTTACAGAAACACATCCAAAGGAATTCTGTACACAATGATGTAAAATCTTTCAAAAACCCAAACCATCTCTTTTAATAGATTTATTTTCATTTTTCCGTTTTGGTGGTTTTCAGTAGACAAGTTGTTGAGAAATCTGCTGTCTATTATTATTAGTCTTAAAATTGGACACTTGAGTAGAATAACTCCTAGGAGTACTTGACTGATCCAGTAAAAATAAAACATCAATTAAGAAGACTGCAGTGTGCATTGACTGACTATAAGATTTCAGCAGTCTGACTGTTGAAAAATGTTTCTCTTTTTCTGACACAGAATGGTAACCAATGTTTTTGCAATATAAATTGATGGACTCAATTGCATTTCTGTACGTTCAAAGAAAAACCATCGGGAATAATGTGAATGTTTTTAATATGAAAGAAGTTCCCCATATTGGCTATCATTCATAAAGCATTTCCGCATGCGGAAATGCTTAAAACAGCTGACTTTACCGACCACTTAGCAAAGTCAGCATTCATAAAGCCTCTTTCCGCATGGAAAAATGACACTACCGAGCAGAGTGATAAATCACCGCCTTGTGCGGTGATTATCGGTACAAATGTAGCCAAATGTTCATTCATAAAGATCACCGCAAGCGGTGTGAGGTCGGGAAGTACCGCTCCCTCTGATGTGGCGATAACAATGTAAGTGAATGGAGACACACAGACCTCCCAGGCAGCTGCAGCAGAGCGGAACACGGAGAAATGTATCAACTCGGCAGCTTCCGTGTCTCCGCAAGCCTACCGCCTGCCTAGTTCGGGGAATCTCCGCACTGCTTCCGCACATGGATACATCTTCATGAATGCCCACCCAGAAGTCTAAAAATCCGCCAGCGGTGTTTTCCCGCACTGATTCTCTTTACCGACAGCCTGTTCATGAATGATAGCGATTGTAGCATATTCACCATATAAACAGGAAGCAGGAAAAAGTGGCACAGGAGCCCTTTCAGTAAATAAAAGCCGCATTTTAATAGTCACATTTTGCGGCATAATAGAGAAGTCTTGGTGCATGGCGGCAGCCGCTAGCGGGAGTCTCAGAGCGCCGATTTTTACCTTCTTTGTCACAAATTGCGGCTTTTAGAATAACTGTGATATGCAGCTGTGAAGGTAAGTTTCAGCATTCGATTAGCGGCAGGAGGGGGGAATTTAATTGCCCTCTCTTGCCGGTAATAAGGCGCCGCTGGGTGCTGAAATGTACCTTCATAGCCGCATATCAAGCCTGTGTGGAAGAGAGGGGTTAGCTTTAGGAGGGGGATTTAAGGTTAGGCACCAGAAGAGGAGGTTAGGTGCCATCAGGGGAGTATAGGTTTAGGCACCACTGGAGGAGTGTTTTAGGAAGAGGCATCATGGGGGGGGGGGTGTTTACGGATTAGTCACCACGGGAACTGGGGGGCGGTTAGGGTTAGGCACCACCAATGGGAGGTCTTAGGGCTAGGCACTACTGTGGGAGGTCTTCAGGATAGGCACCACCAGGGGATATTTCTGTGTAAGATTAGGGTTAGGTTTAGCCATAGTAAAATATCAGTAAATATTACCAATATTTTACTATCAAACTGCAGTAGTTGAATGTTGCAAAGTCTAGCAATATTTTACTAGCGGCAGTCCCCTGCGCCATTTTTTCCTGGCATCTTTTTTCACTTATAAATATAAACATTTATGTTTGCTTAAGTATTTTTTAAATCCTTTCATTGCAAATCATCTTTTCACAACTAAGCAGAGCAGAAGAGAGGAGACTGAACACTGGAAGCTGAAACATGCATGTAGCTAATCTTACCTGAATGCTTGTTGATGGTCTGTGGCTAAAAGTATTAGAGGCAGAATATCAGCATGACAGCCAGACAGGAGCGTAACTAGACTTAAAAAGCCCCCCCTGCAAAAATGATAGCATGGTTCCCCCTTGTCCCCGAACCCCATGCGGGTCACGTGATCGGTAGCCTGTGAATGGCAGCAAAGAGTGTTCTGCTATGAAGCAGTGTCTTTATGCAAGAAATATTTACACATGCTCCTTCACATGGTTTTTGTGAGCAAACAGGGAGGTTTTTTTGCTAATTGGCTCCAATCGAGGTTGGGGAGAGGGAGGAGGGGCCCCCAAAGCCTGTGGGCCCCCTCGTGGTGGCAGGGTTCGCAGGGGTGATTGGTATGCCCATGCAGCCAGGGAACTTGTATTGTTTAAAAGTTACTGTATTTTTTGGACTATAAGACTCACTTTTTTCTCCTCCAAAAGTGGGGAAAAAATCCCTGTGTCTTATAGTCTAAATGCAGGGAGTTCCTGCATCTGCCAATATGAACCTCCAACCCGCTACAATGTCGGGGACTCCCTGTACTGTGACCATGTAGAGGAGAACACGAGACAAATGGAGGACACAGGGACACACAAAGGGGCATAGAGGAGGACACAAGGGAGACACAAAGGGGCATAGAGGAGGACACAAGGAGGACAGAGGAGGACACATGGAGGACACAAGAGGACATAAGGGGGCATGAGGTACAAAGGGCGCATAATCCACAAGATGCCCCTTAACCATGGATGCACTGGTTTAGTATATATTTTTAGTTTTTGTCCTCTAAACCTAGGTGCGTCTCATGGTCCGATAAATATGGTAAATAATGCATTATACTGTATATACTGAATTAATTAATGCTGAATTATATACACTGGATTCAGATGATGTGCTGCCTCCATAGGATGTTTTTACTTGTTTTTCAGGGAAAGTAGAGGTGAACTTTCCATGTTCTAACACTTTTGAAACATTTTGCTGGCTTCAAATTCAGATAGAACAAGTATTATATTTTGAATGGACTGCAATTTAGCAGCTTTTAAACATTGAGTTTGTATGTGTGTATGAGTGTGCAAAGGGTTAATTTATACTGTAAGAAATTAGTAAGGATTAGCAGTTTGATCTCTACTGATATTTGCCCAAATTATGTTCTTAAGATAAAATAGTTTGAAGTCATCGGGAAGAGCAAAATCTATCCTCCAATTAAAAGTTGTAGGACCTGAGAGTGACATTCTATGTGCTGTCTTCTGGTTCAGGTCATTTTCACTGCTGACAGCTGCAGCTAAAAATAAACAAAAAGGCAAACTATAGCTCATGAGCTCCTGTGTCCTATTAGTGGGACCACTGCAATCAAAATAATTGCAATAATTTTGCTCAGGTGCCACTTTGCACTAATCAGTGCATGGATAGTGACATGATCCTAGCCCTAAGCCCTCTTGTCACACCAAGTGCATTGCATTGCGCAGCGACTGACAATTGGCCCGATGCAATTCACTTTTTCTCCTAAATTTTCCCCAAGGTGATATTTTCACATCTTATAAATAAAACAAATTTTAAGCCATCAACAAGCAAGAAATACTCAGAAGATAGATAAAAAATTATAAAAAATGATCTCCTAGGAGAAAAGTTAAGAGAAAAAGTGAATTGGATCAGGGCCACTGGGCCAATATCACATCACAACGTGATGCAATGATATTCCTATGAGGTTTTCACTTCAAGTGTGTTGCGGCGCAGTGCACCAGATTCCAGTGCTGTGCATTAACCTGGTAATGCGTGCGTTTACAGTGGCGGTGAAGCACACTTTCTTTGTACTGTATGCTTCACTGTGTTTCACTATACACAACTTGCAAAGTGTGTAAGGCTCTTAAAGGATACCACAACTGAAATGTGACATAATGAGATAGACATGTGTATGTACAGTGCCTAGCACACAGATAACTATGCTGTGTTCCTTTTTTTCTTTCTCTGCCTGAAAGTGTTAAATATCAGGTATGTAAGTGGCTGACTCAGTCCTGACTCAGACAGGAAGTGACTACAGTGTGACCCTCACTGATAAGAAATTCCAACTATAAAACACTTTCCTTGCAGAAAATGGCTTCTTAGAGCAAGAAAGAGGTAAAAAAGGGGAATTTCTTATCAGTGAGGGTCACACTGTAGTCACTTCCTGTCTGAGTCAGGACTGAGTCAGCCACTTACATACCTGATATTTAACTCTCTCAGGCAGAGAAAGAAAAAAAGCAACACAGCATAGTTATCTGTGTGCTAGGCACTGTACATACACATGTCTATTTCATTATGTCACATTTCAGTTGTGGTATCCTTTAAAGTGTACCAGAGCTGAAGATATAAAAAAACCAGATACTTACCCGCTGCTTCCTCTAGCAGCATAAACACGCGTGAGTCCCTCGCCGTCTTCACGCAGTCTGCCGTTCAGCCGCGATCAGCCCCGGAAACTGTCTCAGTCACGTCCAGTCTGGATGTTTTGCACATGCACAGGAGGTCTGCACATGCGCAGAAGACCCAGACTGAACGCAACTGACAGTTATCGGGGGATGGCTAGGGGCTCATATGTGTTTATACTGCTGGAGGAACCAGCGGATAAATATTGATTTTTCTTATATCTTCAACTCTGGTTTACTTTAAAGAGTTGGCCTTCATTTGTAAAGGAAATTCTAACACTGTAACAACAACAAAACACCTAAACAGTTAACTCCTTGGTTCTCTCATGCTTCCTCACTCTTTATTAAACTAAAATAAACAGTTTCAAAGAGTTCCACTTTGATAGTTTTTGATATACTGTAGTTGCCGCATCATTTTTTAAAAAAGGCTAAATTTTGCTTTTGAACAAAATTTATTAACTCCACAGTCAGATGTCAATGTGGTGACCTCCCCTACCACGGTAGTATTTTAGAGTTCAGGACAAGTGAGAAAAATGACAATACTGTCATCACAGCTGAGAGGTTTGGCTCGTAAATTGCAGTAAAGCCCGCTAACCGACTGCAGTTCTCTTTATTGTTTGAGATTGCTTATTTTTTAAGAATTGCTATTAAAATTGAAAACACCTTGATTGGGTGATAAATTCTTCCATTTAATGTCAGCTAAAACTAACTGTAATTATATAATTCAAAATAAACTTTTTACAACCAGAATAAAACAATCACTAGACAATCACTTGTTTCATTTTTTTTAGGAGGCTGAAGACGCTTAATGGTCACAAAATGAAGTTTTTAAATTCGTTACTGAAAGACATAAAACATTTTGCACTTATTCCTTCCAGTGCATGGACATCAAATTATAATGACAGTGCAATGTTTTTAATTTACTAGTTATAATTTAACCCAGAAACCTTATTGATTTTAATATGAAGCAAGTTTTACTACTGAGAGCTTCATGCTATAAAATATAATCATATAACACCTTGTTGTGTTTCACAGTCTCTATAGTAAATTAACAATATTATTATTATTATCATCATTGTCGTCATCTCAACAATGCAGGATCCTATTCTTAAGCTTCATAGTTTTTACTTTATTTGAATGCAGGTTTGTATTTGTGCCTCTACTGTACAGTGTCAGTGAATTATAAATGGTAGATAATATTAGTTAATTTTTTAACTTTTCTGTGCTCCTTCATCCTCAATCCACCATACACTTGTAAAAGAATGGAAGAGCTCTGGGAGGGGATGTGGAATAGGTGCAATAATGTGGAATAGGGAATAAAAACACCATTAAATAGCAAGAGGGAGGAGAGATGGAGATTGGCATTGCTTAGGTGTACCTTGAAGAATACGTCCAAGGGGAATAGAAAACAAAAATCCACTTACCTGGGGCTTCCTCCAGCCCCTGGCAGCCATCCTGTGCCCTCGCTGCACCTCCGGTGGCTCCCGGTCTCCTCTGCTGCAGATGCCGACCTCGCCAGGTCGGCTTCCAAGTCGGCTTCTTCTGCGCTCCACAGGGCAGGTCACATGGTCGCGCTGACGTCATCAGTACTGTGCAGTACAGTGCTGATGACATCAGGGCGACCATGTGACCCACCCAACCTGTGGAGCGCAGAAGAAGTCGACCCGGAAGCCGACCTGACGAGGTCGGTATCTGCAGTGGAGGAGACCAGGAGCCACCAGAGCTGCGGCGAGGGCACATGACAGCTGCCAGGGGCTGGATGAAGCTCCAGGTAAGTGGATTTTTGTTTTTTATTTTTAATGGACGTATCCTTTAAGGGACCATCACAATGTTGCTATATAGTCTTATTACCTGACTTTATGCCACTGTATCATATATAAGACAAAATACAACTACATAATAGGTGTGTTTGAAAAGTTTTAATTTAAGAAAAAATGTGTTAGGGTTAGGAGTAGTGTTGGGCGAACACCTGGATGTTCGGGTTCGCGAACATTCGCCGAACATGGCCGCGATGTTCGGGTGTTCGCGCCGAACTCCGAACATAATGGAAGTCAATGGGGACCCGAACTTTCGTGCTTTGTAAAGCCTCCTTACATGCTACATACCCCAAATTTACAGGGTATGTGCACCTTGGGAGTGGGTACAAGAGGAAATTTTTTTTTGCAAAAAGAGCTTATAGTTTTTGAGAAAATCGATTTTAAAGTTTCAAAGGTAAAACTGTCTTTTAAATGCGGGAAATGTCTGTTTTCTTTGCACAGGTAGCATGCATTTTGCCGCCATGCAGTCATAAATGTAATAAAGATAAGAGATTCCATAAACAGGGACCGGCAACGCTAACCCAGCAGCAGCACACGTGATGGAACAGGAGGAGGCGCAGGAGGAGAAGGCCACGCTTTGAGACACAACAACCCAGGCCTTGCATGAGGACAAGAAGCATGCGGATAGCATGCTTTTTGCCGCCATGCAGTCATAAATGTAATAAAGATAAGAGGTTCCATAAACAGGGACCGGCAACGCTAACCCAGCAGCAGCACACGTGATGGAACAGGAGGAGACGCAGGAGGAGAAGGCCACGCTTTGAGACACAACAACCCAGGCCTTGCATGAGGACAAGAAGCGTGCAGATAGCATGCTTTTTTCCGCCATGCAGTCATAAATGTAATAAAGATAAGAGGTTCCATAAACAGGGACCGGCAACGCTAACCCAGCAGCAGCACACGTGATGGAACAGGAGGAGGCGCAGGAGGAGAAGGCCACGCTTTGAGACACAACAACCCAGGCCTTGCATGAGGACAAGAAGCGTGCGGATAGCATGCTTTTTGCCGCCATGCAGTCATAAATGTAATAAAGATAAGAGGTTCCATAAACAGGGACCGGCAACGCTAACCCAGCAGCAGCACACGTGATGGAACAGGAGGAGGCGCAGGAGGAGAAAGCCACGCTTTCAGACACAACAACCCAGGCCTTGCATGAGGACAAGAAGCGTGCGGATAGCATGCTTTTTTCCGCCATGCAGTCATAAATGTAATAAAGATAAGAGGTTCCATAAACAGGGACCGGCAACGCTAACCCAGCAGCAGCACACGTGATCGAACAGGAGGAGGCGCAGGAGGAGAAGGCCACACTTTCAGACACAACAACCCAGGCCTTGCATGAGGACAAGAAGCGTGCGGATAGCATGCTTTTTGCCGCCATGCAGTCATAAATGTAATAAAGATAAGAGGTTCCATAAACAGGGACCGGCAACGCTAACCCAGCAGCAGCACACGTGATGGAACAGGAGGAGGCGCAGGAGGAGAAGGCCACGCTTTCAGACACAACAACCCAGGCCTTGCATGAGGACAAGAAGCGTGCGGATAGCATGCTTTTTGCCGCCATGCAGTCATAAATGTAATAAAGATAAGAGGTTCCATAAACAGGGACCGGCAACGCTAACCCAGCAGCAGCACACGTGATGGAAAAGGAGGAGGCGCAGGAGGAGAAGGCCACGCTTTGAGACACCACCACCCAGGCCTTGCATGAGGACAAGAAGCGTGCGGATAGCATGCTTTTTGCCGCCATGCAGTCATAAATGTAATAAAGATAAGAGGTTCCATAAACAGGGACCGGCAACGCTAACCCAGCAGCAGCACACGTGATGGAACAGGAGGAGGCGCAGGAGGAGAAGGCCACGCTTTGAGACACAACAACCCAGGCCTTGCATGAGGACAAGAAGCATGCGGATAGCATGCTTTTTGCCGCTATGCAGTCATAAATGTAATACAGATAAGAGGTTCAATAAACAGGGACCGGAAACGCTAACCCATCACAGATGGTCATTGTTCATGTTACTTGGTTGGGGTCCAGGAGTGTTGCATAGTCGTTTCCAATCCAGGATTGATTCATTTTAATTTGAGTCAGACGGTCTGCATTTTCTGTGGAGAGGCGGATACGCCGATCTGTGACGATGCCTCCGGCAGCACTGAAACAGCGTTACGACATAACGCTGGCTGCCGGGCAAGCCAGCACCTCTATTGCGTACATTGCCAGTTCGTGCCAGGTGTCTAGCTTCGATACCCAATAGTTGAAGGGTGCAGATGGATTGTTCAACACAGCTACGCCATCTGACATGTAGTCCTTGACCATCTTCTCCAGGCGATCGGTGTTGGAGGTGGATCTGCACGCTTGCTGTTCTATGGGCTGCTGCATGGGTGTCAGAAAATTTTCCCACTCCAAGCACACTGCCGATACCATTCCCTTTTGGGCACTAGCTGCGGCTTGTGTCGTTTGCTGCCCTCCTGGTCGTCCTGGGTTTGCGGAAGTCAGTCTGTCGGCGAACAACTGGCTAAAGGAGGGGGAGGATGTCAATCTCCTCTCTAAAGTCTCCACAAGGGCCTGCTGGTATTCTTCCATTTTGACCTGTCTGACTCTTTCTTCAAGCAGTTTTGGAACATTATGTTTGTACCGTGGATCCAGAAGGGTATAAACCCAGTAATTGGTGTTGTCCAGAATGCGCACAATGCGTGGGACGCGTTCAATGCAGTCTAGCATGAATTGAGCCATGTGTGCCAGAGTCCTGCCAGAATCCTCATCATCCTCTTGTGAGCGTTGTGATAGTTGTTGTGATGCATCATAGTCGTCACCTTCTTCCTGGTCTGCTTCTGCTGACCATTCGCGCTGAATTGTGGAAGTCCAACGTGCACCGCACTGGCCCTCGTCAGTGGTGGCATGAAATTCCTGCTCCAACTCCAGCTGTTACTCCTCCTCTTCTTCGTCATAGCTGCTGGGGCCAGCGTTTCCTGAGGCGGATGGCCTGATGTTGGTACCATCACGCTGATCGTTTTCTCCTTCAGATTCCCCCAGTTGCATCATGACAGCTGTTTCCTTGATTTTCAACATTGACTTCTTCAGTAAACACAGCAGT
The DNA here is from genome assembly GCF_040937935.1 of Hyperolius riggenbachi. Taxonomy (NCBI): domain Eukaryota; kingdom Metazoa; phylum Chordata; class Amphibia; order Anura; family Hyperoliidae; genus Hyperolius; species Hyperolius riggenbachi. Next base: position 217,094,616 of record NC_090649.1, on the reverse strand, counting down.
GGTATGGTAATGCTGACTGAAGAGTTGTCACTGCTCACAAGCAACGTGGATTGCTCAAAATTTTGGAGGACTTGGCAGAGGTCCAACATGTTGGCGCAATCGGATCCACAGAAGCTTGGCAGCTGTCCGGATGTGCCTCGGTACTGCGCCGTCATGTACTGGACCACTGCACTCTTCTGCTCGCAAAAGCGGGCTAGCATGTGCAGCGTAGAATTCCAGCGCGTAGGGACATCACACAGCAAGCGATGGTGGGGGAGATTGAAGCGCTCCTGTATCTTGGCGAGTGCCCCCGAAGCAGTACTGGAATTTTTCTGCAATGTTTGGCCACTCGTCGCACCTTCAACAGAAGATCGGCCACGCCTGGGTATGTCCTCAGGAACCGCTGAACTACTAGGTTCATCACGTGCGCCAGGCAAGGGATGTGTGTCAGCTTAGCCAACCTTAAAGCGCGAATGAGATTACTCCCATTATCACACACAACCATGCCCGGTTTCAGGTCCAGCGGTGCCAGCCACAAATCCGTCTGTTCCTTTATTCCCCTCCAAATTTCCTCCCCTGTGTGCTGCTTATCCCCAAGGCAGATCAGCTTCAGCAACGCTTGCTGACGCATGCCAAGAGCTGTGCTGCACTGCTTCCACGATCCTACTGCTGCTGGGTTAGCATTTCCGGATGAGGTACAGCTTTGAGATGCGTTGGAGGAGAAGGAGTCAGAGAGGTAGGTGCTGCTGTTGTTATCCAGTGGGAGGGACGGCGGTGCAGCTGTTTGCGGCGTGGGCAACACCCGCGCCGTAGCAGGTGAGGAATCGCTGCCAGGCTCCACAAGGTTCACCCAGTGCGCGGTAAGGGAGATGTATCGACCCTGGCTGAACGCACTCGTCCAGGTGTCAGTGGTGAGGTGAACCTTGCAGGCAACGGCATTCTTCAAGCTTCGGGTTATTTTGCTGACCACGTGCTCATGCAATTCAGGCACTGCAGAGCGCGCAAAGTGGTAGCGGCTGGGAACCACGTAACGTGGGATGGCCACTGACATCATGCCCTTGAAGCTGTTTGTCTCCACCACTCGATATGGCAGCATTTCGCAGGCCAGAAGCTTGGCTATGCTGGCTGTTAGTGCCACGGCCCGGGGGTCATTTGCTGACAATTTCCTCTTGCGCTCAAGCATCTCCGAGACAGACAACTGAACCGTAGGGCTGCACACTGAACGGCTGTTGGTTGTTGTGTTTGATGACTGGGAGACCTCAAGAGCACAATTCCGGAAAGTGACAGTGTCAGCGTCGTCTGATGTTTGTGAATGTTGTTGTGAACCACGCAATGGCTGGGCTACTGCTGCTGCTGAGGAGGGTCTGGTGGTGAGTCTGGTGACCCCAAGGGAGGCAGTGTTGCTGCTGGTACCCTGTCCTGGCGGCCACAGAGTGGGATGTTTGGATACCATGTGGCGGGTCATGCTGGTGGTGGAGAGGTTGTTAATATGTTTCCCCCTGCTCAGACGGGTCTTGCACACCTTGCAAATCACCATGGTACCATCCTCACTGCAGTCTTCAAAGAAAGGCCAGACTTTGGAGCACCTGCCTTGCTGGCGATTTCTGTTTGCGTCTCTTTTGCGTCTCACTTGAACTTCCACGCTTGTGGTGCCTGAAATTTCGTGCCGCCTACCTTGTGGCACAAGGCGAACTCGTGCAGCAGTGGGTTCTTCAACAGACTCATCTGTGCTGCTACGACGGCGATGTTCTCCTTCACATACAAAATCTGCGTCTCTGTCAACATTGTCCATACCCTCCTCCTCTTCCATCTCCTTAAACTCGTCATATGTGATTGTGGGCCGCCGCCGTGGAGTAGAGCTCCCCACAACAACCTCTGCGCAGCACACTCCAACGGCATCTTCAAGATCTTCTCGGCCGACCTCCTGCAATTGAAACCCCTCCTGCCCAACTTGCTCTGGGATTTGGGTTTCAAAGTCCTCCTCGGACTCGCCTTGCATTTCAGTGCACGGTGCATTTCCCACAGTCAATGGTTGTGAATCTGGGCACAAAATTTCTGGCTGTTCCATTGACCTTTGAAAGGTGGAAGTTTGTTGGGCTGGGAATAGCTCCTGCGAATACCCCATTGTGTCCTGAGGAAATTCTTCGGACTGGTTATTTGGCAGTTGTGTGCGTGGTGTCGCTGCCGGTTGTGTCAGCTTTGTGCCCACTGGCTCCTTGTAACTGGCTGAGGACTCGGACCTCGTGCGTGATGTGCTGGTGCTGCTTAACCCACTGCTGGACGCTTGAGAGGTCATCCAATTAATTATCTGGTCCTGTTCTTTTGGATTTGTGAGGGTTGATTTCCTGGACAACATGGGCGGTATTGAGTGGGTTTTCTTCGGTGCTCCACTGTGGCCTGTACGTGAACCGTCAGGGGGGGACACCTCTTCCCTTGCCCCTCCCTCTTTCACAGGATTTCTTCTTCATTTCACTTATCCGTAAAAGTACACGCTGACTGGCAGCAGTACAGTGGCAGTACAGAAATGCTATACAGTGGCGGGTGAGCGGTGTACTACTATTCCCAGCAGCGACACAGAGCACAATGCTATACAGTGGTGGGTGAGAGGTGTACTACTGTTCCCAGCAGACACACAGAGTGGCAGTAAACACAATGCTATATAGTGTGGGTGAGCGGTGTACTACTATTCCCAGCAGCGACACAGAGCACAATGCTATACAGGGTGAGCGGTGTACTACTGTTCCCAGCAGACACACAGAGTGGCAGTAAACACAATGCTATATAGTGTGGGTGAGCGGTGTACTACTATTCCCAGCAGCGACACAGAGCACAATGCTATACAGGGTGAGCGGTGTACTACTGTTCCCAGCAGAGAGACAGAGAGTGGCAGTAAACACAATGCTATATAGTGTGGGTGAGCGGTGTACTACTATTCCCAGCAGCGACACAGAGCACAATGCTATACAGGGTGAGCGGTGTACTACTGTTCCCAGCAGAGAGACACAGAGTGGCAGTAAACACAATGCTATATAGTGTGGGTGAGCGGTGTACTACTATTCCCAGCAGCGACAACGAGCACAATACTATACAGGGTGAGCGGTGTACTACTATTCCCAGCAGACACACAGAGTGGCAGTAAACACAATGCTATATAGTGTGGGTGAGCGGTGTACTACTATTCCCAGCAGCGACACAGAGCACAGTGCTATACAGGGTGAGCGGTGTACTACTGTTCCCAGCAGAGAGACACAGAGTGGCAGTAAACACAATGCTATATAGTGTGGGTGAGCGGTGTACTACTATTCCCAGCAGCGACACAATGACCGGGGGGCCCTGGCTAGCCTGGCTGGAGAGAGAACTACCCTGCCTGCCTACCCAAAGCTAAACCCACAGACAAATGGCGGAGAAATGACGTGGATCGGGTATTTATTTACCCGAACCACGTGACCCGTTCGGCCAATCAGAGCGCGTTCGGGATCTGAACCACGTGACCCGTTCGGCCAATCACAGCGCTAGCCGAACGTTCGGGTAACGTTCGGCCATGCGCTCTTAGTTCGGCCATATGGCTGAACAGTTTGGCCGAACACGAACATCACCCGAACAGGGTGATGTTCTGCAGAACCCGAACAGTGGCGAACACTGTTCGCCCAACACTAGTTAGGAGTCACATATGAGGGTTAGAGTTAGAAGATAGGGCTAGGAAACAGAAAGAGGTTATTCATGGGGGCAGGAGAGGAATTGTGAGTTAGAAAAAGAATGGAATGGATTAACATGAAGTGGGGAGGTTAATACTAGGTTTAAGAAGGTGTCAGAATTGACGTTTTCTTTAGGAAGGGACTAACATAGAGGGAGGCAAGAAACTTAAGAAATGAGAAAATGGGATTTTTGTAATGGGAGGACAGTTAGGGCTAGCCAAGTTATGGGGATGAAATGACAAATCATTAGCTAAACAACACTACACAGCTAAGATGTCAGGTGTATAATCAGAATTCTGCTCTGGCAAGATGAACTTAAGCCAATTCTACACATACCCAATGGCCAATCAGTAGATTTTCGGAATAGGTTACTGATTGGTTGTTGCAGTAAATGTCAAGTGACAGACAGCCTATTGGGTCAATCAAAGTTCGGGGATTATGTCCACTACGGCCACTGGACCTGCCGGGGCTCAAGGCGGGTTCAGTGGAGCGGCTGTTACTTAGAAGGAGCGCGAGGTAGTTGGCTGCGCATGCTACACTGCACTACTATGCGTAGCGTGTGCATAAGTCGCTCTCCTTGTCATTAAGCTGCACTGCTTTAGCAGCGCAGCTTAATGAATCAACCCCCATGTATATATTTAAAATATTTAATCATTTTTATGTATATTTAAATGGCATTTAGTCCATGCTGTGAAATGGGTGGATCTTGGTGGCAAAGGGCATGAGACATAACAAGAACCTGGGGTTAGGTCCTGGGGACACTTATAGAAAAATCTGAGAGCCCCTTTAATGATAATGGGACATCCAGATGTCCATCCCAGGTAAAAGGGAAAACGAGGGTAATTTTTCAGCCCCTACCTATTTAGAAGCAAGTAGAAACATTTAAACTTGATTAACCCATTTAGGTTCCGTCGTTTTCACGTGAGAAATGTTCACCTCCCATTCATTAGCCTATAACTTTATCACTACTTATCACAATGCACTGATCTATATCTTGTTTTTTCCGCCACCAATTAGGCTTTCTTTGGGGGGTACATTTTGCTAAGAGCCACTTTACTGTAAATGCATTTTAACAGGAAGAATAAGAAAAAAATGGAAAAATTCATTATTTCTCAGTTTTCAGCCATTATAGTTTTAAAATAATACATGCCTCCATAATTAAAACTCACGTATTGTATTTGTCCATATGTCCCGGTTATTACACCGTTAAAATTATGTCCCTATCACAATGTATGGCGACAATATTTTATTTGGAAATAAAGGTGCATTTTTTCCATTTTGCTTCTATCACTATTTACAAGTTTAAAATAAAAAAAATATAGAAATATTTCATCTTGACATTGATATTTAAAAAGTTTAGACCCTTAGGTAAATATTTACATGTTTTTTTTTTTTTATTGTAATGGTTTGTTTTTTTATACTAAACATTTTATTTGGGTACTTTTGGGAGGGTGGGAGGTAAACAATAGATTTATAATGTAAATGTGTGTTAATTCTTGTTTTTTTTTTTCAGGTGTAGTATTACTTTTTGGCCACAAGATGGCGGCCATGAGTTTGTTTACATGACGTCACTCTAAGCGTACCACGAGCTTAGAGTGACGCATCGGGAAGGAGACGGCCAGAAAAAGCTCAGCTTCCGAGAGAAGCTGTCGCTTTTTCAGCGGGGGAGAGGAATCAGTGATCGGGCTCCATAGCCCGATACATTGATTCCTTGGCTACCGAATCCGCGGCCGGGAGTGCGCGTGCACGCGCACAATCGGCCGCGGGGGCGCGCGGTAGCGCGCATGGTTCCTGGACGTAGAAACTACGTCCAGGAACCAAAATAGGTTAAAGAAAAAAAAATCTATTTTTTTGAATCTATATTTTTTTTTCTTTAGCATACTTTTTTCTCCTGACATGCCGTAATCTTCTTCTGTATACTTCCTTTCACGATTACTACTACTTAAAGCATCTTTAAAAGTGATTTTTACCAGCACAGGACCAATAGAGAGCTAGCCTAATACTACTGTTGAGGAAGGGTCCCTCTGGGCCCCTCTGGCCTAAGGGCCCCAATGCGGTCGCAACCTCTGCACCCCCTATTGCTACGCCACTGTTATTGCAGTGATCAGATAGTGGAGGCAAAGTTCCTTTTTTGTTTTAGTCTTTGATTTTTGAAATATATATCTTTTTTTAAAATGAGCGTGGACCCTCCTCCCAAGTCGCGTCAACCCTGTGTTCCTGTGCAACTACATGGGGTTCCTTCCTTTAAGCAATCTTTTTTTATGATATAGGTGAAAAACATTGTGCAAATGGGTTGCAGAAAAGCCTCTTCCCTATGCAAATTGCCCTCATCCATGAATCTCCTGGGGTTTATTGTGGAATATGAGAAACCTCTTTAATAATAAAAGGACCTAGGGGCACCAGGCAGGGATGCCCCCTATCCCCTCTTTTATTTGCGCTCGCTATAGAGCCCCTTGCTATACTAATCAATAAACACGAGGGCATTGAGGGGGTCTCCCTGGCTGGACACCAACATAAGTTATGTATGTACGCCAATGACGTAGTTCTGACTCTCACAAAGGCTCATGACTCCCTATCAGACCTTGCTGATGTCCTTTTACTATTTGAGGATATCTCAGGTCTCCAAATTAATAGCCTTAAATCAAAAGCCCTCAACATTTCCCTCCCCATCTCGGAACTCGAGGCCATACAATCCTCATTTGAATTTAAATGGGAACCTACTAAGCTAAAATACTTGGGCGTCTTTATCACGCATTCATATCATTCCATTTATCAGGCAAACTACCCAGGCTTGATTAAAAGTGTTCTTCAGTCTATGGAATGCTGGAAGCGCTACAGTATTTCGTGGATTGGGCGCATTGCTGCAACCAAAATGGTGATCTTGCCTAGGCTACTCTATGCCTTTCTATTCCGATTCTCAAGCGCTTACAATCTTCCATATTCTCATTTATCTGGGGAAAAACCAAACCAAGGGTCCCTAGGAGCACATTGACTCGCTTGAAAGAGGACGGTGGCTTGGGGGCTCCAAATGTTATCACCTACTATAGAGCAGCACAGATCTCACAACTTGCTATGTGGCATGAGTTGTCGCGCCCCCCGATGCGGGTTAAAATAGAGCAATCCATATGCTCCCCTATCTCCCTCAGAAATCTACTCTGGTTGTCCCCAGCCCGACGGAAAAATATCAAAAATCCGATTATTATGCATTCCCTTAAAATTTGGGACACAGTCAAATTTAAAGGCAACCTAATATCCCCACACCTTCCTCTCACCTCCTTCTTAGGTCATCCTGATTTCAAACCGGGCTTGGAGAACCCAACAGCCTTCCGCTGGTGGCATTCTAAACATCTCACGATCCTGTATGAGCTAGTCACTAACACATCAGTTAGGTCTTTTGCACACCTTACAGAGAAACACCAGCTACCTATAAAGGAGAACTTCCGCTACCTGCAAATTTCACATTTTCTCGCTCAGGTTGTCAGGGGACACGGCTCCCTCCTGACCCGCACACGCTTTGAGCATATATGTGCCTCTGCTCCGGGATCCCCGGGCCTGGTCTCCCTGCTATACAGGTGCATCGTGTCCCCCTCTGGCCTCCCTAAGCCCTCCTATGTAACAAAATGGGAACTTGACCTTAACTCCACCTTCGAAAAGGAGGATCTATCCAATATCTGGTCACTCACCCCGCAATGCTCCATAAGTGCCTCCCTCGTGGAGACCCAATATAAAGTTCTCCTAAGATGGTACCTCACCCCAGACCGCATGGCAAAATTTGATGCTAATTGTACTGGTCTGTGCTTTCGAGGTTGCGGCCAGAGGGGGACTCTCTCACATGTGTGGTGGTTTTGCCCGAGGGCCCGGAGGTTCTGGATCAGAATATATCAGGTTATATACTCCACTATCACAGTCCAGGTCCCCAGGGCCCCCGAGGTTGCACTATTGGGACTGCGCCCACCAGCCATGACTAACTCCCAATACAAATTGCTCTCACACATATGCTTAGCAGGGAAGAGAGTCATTGCGGGTGCATTGAGATCCCCCACCTTATCCATAATCAAATTTAGAAATAATTTAAGCAACGCCCTCTGCTTCGACAAAATGAAGGCCATACTAGATGATTCCCTCCCTCGTTTTGAAAAAGTCTGGCTCCCATACATTAACCAATACCACCAGGACCTACCCCAATCTCTCACTACAGTTTAATGGCACCATAGCCCTCCCTACTCGGCTTCTGTGTAATAGCTGCAGGGGGATCTAATGAACGAACCAATCACTTAATTGAACATACAAACAAACAGTTGAACCATACACACTAACCTTCTCTGAACGCGGGCGGCGCCGGGGCGGACCTTTCTCCTACTCTGTTCTTCCTTCTCTCTCTTCCTTTCTTCTAACTCTTCCCCCTCTCCTTTTTCCCCCCACTCATCTACTTCTCTCTCATCTTCCTCTCTCACCTCCCCCCCTATTCCCTATGCAAGATATAGGCACTTGACAGGGCCATCCACAGAGGGGTATCAGCTTTGACCCCCTCCCAACGTTCGAGACCTAGTACCATAGGTACCCACGGCCTTCTCAATTTTTGATAGTCCACCCCCCTGACTGGTGGACCTTGCTTTAGCCCACGCATTATAAGTTCAACCTGTGGCTCCCATGGAGGGCGCTGGTATTTGTTGCCTCAGTGCTGCCAGCTCCCACCCCAATTTACATATGATACAGCCTCTACGTGAGGCAATCTGCACTGCTAGGTAGTTCTTCCACACCAAGTGACTGTGAATGTCCATGTTTCATTGTACAACCTTCCGATGTTTAATAACCTGTTTATGTTTTTCCAAGTTATTTTACTTCATTTCTTTTTATTTTGCTTTATTTTACGTTCTTATTTGCTTCTTCAAAGTGCCATGGGGCATACAATACGTATATGTAAATATACCCACCGTTATGTGCTCCATTCTATGCATATGTGTATGTACTCATTGTTATTTTGCAGTCCAATAAACAATTTTTTGAAAGAATAATAAAAGGTCCTTGAGATGTTTATCCCCTCCCATATAAGTACAGGAAGGTTATTTTGACACAATACTTTTTTTATACATTTCTTTATTTTTCTTTCTTCTAAATAGTTGGTCAGAAATTGCCCTTTTACCTGCTTCTCTGTGACGGTTGGGACATCTACAGGGTCCTGAATTATTAATGGGCCTTTCAGATTTCACAGTAAGCCCCACAGGGCACACCCCTGCAATTTGTGACAGTAGTTACCCTCACCTCCCTTATTGCAAATTGGAATGAGCCCCTTTTCCTTAACTTTGGAAGGTGGGCGCTTTGCCAGCTGTACCTATTTTTGCAGAATTCCTCCCAATGTTATGGACCATGTGGTAATATTCAAGGATGTAGTTCCACCTCAGGGGACTGCATAATACCTGGGCCTTATTGACAACTTTGCAGCATGCAGAGAGGACAGATAGTTGATGTATTCTGACAAAAGTGAGTAGACATCTCATATTTTCTATTTTATTATAACTTTTCATGGGACATTACTGGAGATATGACACTGTGATGCAATGTAATATAGTCATTGTGCAGCTTGTATAACAGTGTAAATTTGCTATCCCATCAAAATAACTCAATACACAGCCATTAATGTCTAAACTACTGGCAACAAAAGTGAATTTACCCCTAAGGGAAGAATGCCAAAATTGTGAGGGACTTGAGATTTGATAAGACAACTGAGATGGCCATCCACCGGCTTTAGTACATTTTAGTTACATTTGTGAAGACTAAAGCTGAACTTTCTTAGTCAAATATGGATGATGTCACACTAGAACATCACAAATGGTGAAGCGTTAAAGCTAGCATGCTATGTTTTCTCACAGCTACACACATGAATAAATGGAGAATTAGAAATGTTTGTGGAAAATAAATTATGTAAAATAGGATGCAAGCTCCCACAGTTATAAGCAAATGGAATAAAAGCAGAATAAATCCATAAAATTTGTGAATCAGTGACGCTGTTCCATCTGCGCTGAGACCACTGCTGTATCCTATCTCCCCTGCAGTGTGTGGCCAGAGAGGAATTCACGTTGTTATATGCTTATTTCTGTTTATATCCCCTGATTTCCTGTATCTGTTTTTATGCTGAGTACACTATGCTTGAAGTTGAATCACCTGTCTTTTCTTTATCATTGCTCTGCTTACCTAAGAGCATTTCTTCTCCAGACACAATCAGTCACACTCATATCCTCTCATGTGTATTCTGTCACTCACATTTTCTGATTACATATATTGTCTCATATGAATTCTGTAGGCCTGATTTACGGCAATGTAAGGTTTGCTCAGTGGGCTGTCAGTCTTCAGTAATGTTGTTCAAATCTGTCTTAGTTAAAATGCAATTCAGCCAAATGATCCCCAAAATGCTAGATTTCCAATGCTCAAAATCTAAATACTAAGCAAATCCATAGAGGAAAATGTCTAAATGTATTCTGGTGTTTGGAGGAAAAAGTTTTGAAACCAATTGCACTAATATTTCATAGGAAGCCAAACATATGTACAGTATGAGGAGAACTGCACTATTGAAAAAAATATGGATAGGCCATTTTATGAAGCTGTGAGGACAACACAGGAATCACACAAGTGCTTCAATTTACAGCTCTTCGAATGCTGAACCTGCTGGGACAGAACCACTTAGGCTTATCTCTGCAAAGCTGTACTTTGGCAGCATACACGTTGCTCTATTTCTGTGTGTGTATATATATATATATATATATATATATATATATATATATATATATATAGTGGGATGCAAAAGCTTGGCCTACTTTGTTAATTGTCATGATTTTCCTGTGTAAATCGTTGGTTGTTACGATAAAAATGTCAGTTAAATATATCATATAGGAGACACACACAGTGATATTTGAGAAGTGAAATGAAGTTTATTGGATTTACAGAAAGTGTGCAATAATGGTTTAAACAAAATTTGTACTTGTTCCTCAACAAACGTTGTACTTGTTCCTCTGCATTAATGCCTTAGTAGATTTTGAGCAGTGTTTAGCAGGGGCGTAGCAATAGGGGGTGCAGAGGTTGCGACTGCATCGGGCCCTTGGGCCAGAGGGGCCCCGAAGGGCCCTCCCTCAACTGCAGTATTAGATCTCTATTGTTCCTGTGCACATAATAATCACTTCTATAGATGCTTTGAATAGTGGTAATTATTAAAAAACTGCTCCCCATGCCCTTCTTGCACCTTTGACACTGTAGTTGCCATTGACAGGTTTTGGGGCACCGTATCAATTGTTATATATAGAGTGCTTGTGGGCCCCAATGTAAAACTTGCTTCGGGGCCCACAGCTCCTTAGCTACGCCACTGGTGTTTAGGGTCGTTGTCTTGTTGAAAGATCCAACCCCGGTGCAGCTTCAACTTTATCACTGATTCCTGGACATTGGTCTCCAGAATCTGCTGATACTGAGTGAAATCCATGCGTTCCTCAACTTTGACAAGATTCCCAGTCCTTGCACTGGCCACATAGCCCCAGAACATGATGGAACCACCACCATAATTTACTGTAGGTAGCAGGTGTTTTTCTTGAAATGCTGTGTTCTTTTTCCTCCATGCATAATGCCCCTTGTGCCCAAATAACTAAATTTTAGTTTCATCAGTACACAGCACCTTATTCCAAAATGAAAATGGCTTGTCCAAATGTGCTTTAGCATACCTCAAGTGGCTCTGTTTGTGCTGTGGGTGGAGAAAAGGCTTCCTCTGCAACACTCTCGCATACAGCAACTCCTTGTAAAGTGTGCATGGTTGAACGATGCACAGTGACTCCATCTGCCACAAGATGATGTTGTAGGTCTTTGGTGCTGGTCTGTGGGTTGACTCTGAGTGTTTTTACCATTCATCGCTTCTGTCTATCTGAGATTTTTCTTGGTCTGCCACTTTGAGCCTTAACTTGAACTGAGACTGTGGTCTTCCATTTCCTTTATGTGATCCCCGCCGGCGGACAATAGTGGGGAATCGAGCGGCTGATAAGGAGCGCCAGTGGGGACAAGTGGTAATCGATCCGTGTGCACGCGGGGACAAGCGGGGACGCTACGGGAACGTGGCGGGAGTCGATCCGTCGGCTAATTGGCCGCTGGATCGACCTGTATATGCCCAGCATTACTGTGGAAACAGACAGCTGAAATCTCTGAGACAGCATTCTGTAACCTTCCCCTAAACCATGGTGGTGACCAATCTTTGTCTTCAGGTCATTTGAGAGTTGTTTTGAGACCCCCATGTTGCTACTCTTCAGAAAAATTAAAAGAGGAGGGAAACTTAATTTTGACCCCCTTAACCACTTGAGGACCGCCCCCAGCCGATGGGCGGCGGCAAAGTCCGGGCCCAAACGACCGCAATACGCCCATCGGCGGGGGCGGCTGCGTGGGTGGCTATGCGGCGATCGCGTCATTCGTGACGCGATCAGCCGCCGGGGACTGGCTCCGCCCACCGCTCGTAGTAACCCGCCGGCCGTTCGGAAGCGCCGGCGGGTTACTAGCACCCGGATCGCCGCATGTAAAGAGTATAATAGGCTTTGTAATGTATACAAAGCCTATTATACTGGCTGCCTCCTGCCCTGGTGGTCCCAGTGTCCGAGGGACCACCAGGGCAGGCTGCAGCCACCCTAGTCTGCACCCAAGCACACTGATTTCCCCCCCCCCGCCCCCTGATCGCCCACAGCACCCCTCAGACCCCCCCCTGCCCACCCCCCAGACCACTGTTTGCACCCAGTCACCCCCCTAATCACCCATCAATCACTCCCTGTCACTATCTGTCAAATGTATTTTTTTTTATCCCCCCCCCCCTGCCCACTGCCCCCTCCTGATCACCCCCCCACCCCTCAGATTCTCCCCAGACCCCCCCCCAGACCCCTCCCCCCGTGTACTGTATGCATCTATCCCCCCTGATCACCTGTCAATCACCTGTCAATCACCCGTCAATCACCCGTCAATCACCAGTCAATCACCCCCTGTCTCTGCTACCCATCAATCAGCCCCTAACCTGCCCCTTGCGGGCAATCTGATCACCCACCCACACCAATAGATCGCCCGCAGATCCGACATCAGATCACCTCCCAAATCCATTGTTTACATCTATTCTCTCCTCTAAACACCCACTAATTACCCATCAATCACCTATCAATCACCCCCTATCACCACCTGTCACTGTTACCCATCAGATTAGACCCTAATCTACCCCTTGCGGGCACCCAATCACCCGCCCACACGCTCAGATTGCCCTCAGACCCCCCTTTATCAATTCGCCAGTGCAATATTTACATCTGTTATTCCCTGTAATAACCCACTGATCACCTGTCAATCACCTATCAATCACCCCCTGTCACTGCCACCCATCAATCACCCCCTGTCACTGCCACCCATCAATCAGCCCCTAACCTGCCCCTTGCGGGCAATCTGATCACCCACCCACACCAATAGATCGCCCGCAGATCCGACATCAGATCACCTCCCAAATCCATTGTTTACATCTATTCTCTCCTCTAAACACCCACTAATTACCCATCAATCACCTATCAATCACCACCTGTCACTGTTACCCATCAGATTAGACCCTAATCTACCCCTTGCGGGCACCCAATCACCCGCCCACACGCTCAGATTGCCCTCAGACCCCCCTTTATCAATTCGCCAGTGCAATATTTACATCTGTTATTCCCTGTAATAACCCACTGATCTCCTGTCAATCACCTATCAATCACCCCCTGTCACTGCCACCCATCAATCACCCCCTGTCACTGCCACCCATCAATCAGCCCCTAACCTGCCCCTTGCGGGCAATCTGATCACCCACCCACACCAATAGATCGCCCGCAGATCCGACATCAGATCACCTCCCAAATCCATTGTTTACATCTATTCTCTCCTCTAAACACCCACTAATTACCCATCAATCACCTATCAATTACCCCCTATCACCACCTGTCACTGTTACCCATCAGATTAGACCCTAATCTACCCCTTGCGGGCACCCAATCACCCGCCCACACGCTCAGATTGCCCTCAGACCCCCCTTTATCAATTCGCCAGTGCAATATTTACATCTGTTATTCCCTGTAATAACCCACTGATCACCTGTCAATCACCTATCAATCACCCCCTGTCACTGCCACCCATCAATCACCCCCTGTCACTGCCACCCATCAATCAGCCCCTAACCTGCCCCTTGCGGGCAATCTGATCACCCACCCACACCAATAGATCGCCTGCAGATCCGACATCAGATCACCTCCCAAGTGCAGTGTTTACATCTCTTCTCTCCTCTAAACACCCACTAATTACCCATCAATCACCCCCTATCACCACCTGTCACGGTTACCCATCAGATTAGACCCTAATCTGCCCCTTGCGGGCACCCAATCACCCGCCCACACCTCAGAACGTCCTCAGACCCCAGCCCTGATCACCTCGCTAGTGCATTGCTTGCATCTATTTCCCCCCTCTAATCACACCTTGAGACACCCATCAATCACCTCCTGTCACCCCCTAGCACACCTACCCATCAGATCAGGCCCTAATTTGCCCCGTGTGGGCTCCTGATCACTCGGCCAAACCCCTTAGGTCCCCCTCAGACCCCCTTCCGATCACCTCCCCAGTGCATTGATTGCATCTATTTTCCCCTCTAACCGCCCCCTGAGACACCCATCAATCACCTCCTGTCACCCCCTAGCACTCCTATCCATCAGATCAGGCCCAAAACATCCTGTCATCTAAGAGGCCACCCTGCTTATGACCGGTTCCACAAAATTTGCCCCCTCATAGACCACCTGTCATCAAAATTTGCAGATGCTTATACCCCTGATCAGTCATTTTGAGAAATTTGGTTTCCAGACTACTCACAGTTTTGGGCCCGTAAAATGCCAGGGCAGTATAGGAACCCCACAAGTGACCCCATTTTAGAAAGAAGACACCCCAAGGTATTCTGTTAGGTGTATGATGAGTTCATAGAAGATTTTATTTTTTGTCACAAGTTAGCGGAAATTGATATGTATTGTTTTTTTTTTCACAAAGTGTCATTTTCCGCTAACTTGTGACAAAAAAAAAATCTTCTATGAACTCACCATACTCCTAACAGAATACCTTGGGGTGTCTTCTTTCTAAAATGGGGTCACTTGTGGGGTTCCTATACTGCCCTGGCATTTAAGGGGCCCTAAACCGTGAGCAGTAGTCTAGAATCCAAAGGCCTCAAAATGACCTGTGAATAGGACGTTAGGCCCCTTAGCGCACCTAGGTTGCAAAAAAGTGTCACACATGTGGTATCGCCGTACTCAGAAGAAGTAGTATATTGTGTTTTGGGGTGTATTTTTACACATACCCATGCTGGGTGGGAGAAATCTCTCTGTAAAAGGACAATTGTGTGTAAAAAAAAATCAAACAATTGTCATTTACAGAGATATTTCTCCCACCCAGCATGGGTATGTGTAAAAATACACCCCAAAACACATTATACTACTTCTCCTGAGTACGGCGGTACCACATGTGTGGCACTTTTTTGCACCCTAAGTGCGCTAAGAGGCCCAAAGTCCAATGAGTACCTTTAGGATTTCACAGGTCATTTTGCGACATTTGGTTTCAAGACTACTCCTCACGGTTTAGGGCCCCTAAAATGCCAGGGCAGTATAGGAACCCCACAAATGACCCCATTTTAGAAAGAAGACACCCCAAGGTATTCCGTTAGGAGTATGGTGAGTTCATAGAAGATTTTATTTTTTGTCATAAGTTAGCGGAAAATGACACTTTGTGAAAAAAAACAATTAAAATCAATTTCCGCTAACTTGTGACAAAAAAAAAAAAAATCTTCTATGAACTCACCATCCTCCTAACGGAATACCTTGGGGTGTCTTCTTTCTAAAATGGGGTAATTTGTGGGGTTCCTATACTGTCCTGGCATTTTAGGGGCCCTAAACCGCGAGGAGTAGTCTTGAAACGAAATTTCTCAAAATGACCTGTGAAATCCTAAAGGTACTCATTGAACTTTGGGCCCCTTAGCGCAGTTAGGGTGCAAAAAAGTGCCACACATGTGGTATCGCCGTACTCAGGAGAAGTAGTATAATGTGTTTTGGGGTGTATTTTTCCACATACCCATGCTGAGTGGCAGAAATATCTCTATAAATAGACAATTGTGTGTAAAAAAAATAAAACAATTGTCATTTATGGAGATATTTCTCCCACCCAGCATGGGTATGTGTAAAAATACACCCCAAAACACATTATACTACTTCTCCTGAGTACGGCAATACCACATGTGTGGCACTTTTTTGCAGCCTAACTGCGCTAAGGGGCCAAAAGTCCAATGAGCATCTTTAGGCTTTACAGGGGTGCTTACAATTAGGCACCCCCCAAAATGCCAGGACAGTGAACACACCCCACAAATGACCCCATTTTGGAAAGTAGACACTTCAAGGTATTCAGAGAGGAGCATAGTGAGTCCGTGGCAGATTTCATTTTTTTTTGTTGCAAGTTAGAAGAAATGGAAACTTTTTTTTTCTTTTTTTTGTCAGAAAGTGTCATTTTCCGCTAACTTGTGACAAAAAATAAAATCTTCTATGAACTCACCATGCCTCTCACTGAATACTTTGGGATGTCTTCTTTCCAAAATGGGGTCATTTGGGGGGTATTTGTACTATCCTGGAATTTTAGCCCCTCATGAAACCTGACAGGTGCGCAGAAAAGTCAGAGATGCTTGAAAATGGGAAAATTCACTTTTGGCACCATAGTTTGTAAACGCTATAACTTTTACCCAAACCAATAAATATACACTGAATGGGTTTTTTTTTTATCAAAAACATGTTTGTCCACATTTTTCGCGCTGCATGTATACAGAAATTTTACTTTATTTGAAAAAATGTCAGCACAGAAAGTTAAAAAAATCATTTTTTTGCCAAAATTCATGTCTTTTTTGATGAATATAATAAAAAGTAAAACTCGCAGGAGCAATCAAATAGCATCAAAAGAAAGCTGTATTAGTGACAAGAAAAGGAGGTAAAATTCATTTAGGTGGTAGGTTGTATGACCGAGCATTAAACCGTGAAAGCTGCAGTGGTCTGAATGGAGAAAAAGGCTCTGGTCCTTAAGGGGCGAAAAGACTGTGGTCCTGAAGTGGTTAAATACTCTTTCTCATAATTGGGATAAACAGAGGAACACCAAGAGCCCCAATAGTGTAGTATGTATTGACAAAGGGGATAATGACAAAGAGTAATAGTTGTTATACTCACAAACATGGGTCACCAATAGGCAACCACTGTAAAGGCAGGTGGGGAGATTATCCTGACCCCACTCAGGAAAAAGAAGTTGCTCTCTGTAGATAGTAGAAAAGGGTCGCAACCCTCCACCCAGGGTGGATACAATATTATATAGGAGAGAACAGAGGCGCCAAAAGGATAAAAGGGGTTTTAAAGGAGCTTAAAAGCCAAAAATTTGGTAATTAGAGGAGGCAGTGGTGGACTTACCTTCTCCAAGCAGACACAACACAACTGTACATTCAGTCTATTTATTAACGAACTCCAGATAAAACAAAGCAACGCGTTTCACAGGTCAGCGCCCGCTTCCGTAGGCAATAGAAAAAGGAGTTACAGCATCTAGCAAAACAAACAACACTCGGCGCCTCTGTCAAATAGACTGAATGTACTTGTATCTGCTTGGAGGAGGTAAGTCCACCACTGCCTCCTCTAATTACCAAATTTTTGGCTTTTAAGCTCCTTTAAAAGCCCTTTTATCCTTTTGGCGCCTCTGTTCTCTCCTATATAATGTCTCATAATTGGATTCACCTGTGTATGTAGGTCAGGGGTCACTGTGCTTACCTAGCCAGTTTGAGTTCCAATAATTAGATCCAAAGGTTTTGGAATCAATAAAATGCTCACATTTATGCACCTGCCTAATTTTATTTAAACAATTAGGGCACACCTTCTGTAAATCCAATAAACTTCATTTCACTTCTCAAATATCACTGTGTGTGTCTCCTATATGATATATGTAACTGACATTTTTAATCGTAACAACCAACGATTTATACAGGAAAATCATGACAATTAACAAGGTTACCCAAACTTTCGCAAGCCACTGTATCTATCTATCTACCTACCTACCTACCTACCTACCTACCTACCTATCTATCTATCTATCTATCTATCTATATATATATATATAAAGTATCTCACCCTCTCTCTCTCGATATATATATATATATATATATATATATATATATATATATATATATATAATCTTTCTTCCTGCACACATAGAAACATGTTTACAAAACTGCCTGTTAAAACAAAAAGGCTTTTCTTTTTTAATAAGACCTTAACTTTGATCACTTCAACAAACACTATTAACCCTTTCCGATTCTGTGTCAGACTATGTCCGACATTGGCATGTTCCAGTATAGCCCCAATGTTGGATATCATCTAAACAGGAAACATGGCTCCCCCTAGGTGGCAAAGTTGCCAGATAAAATTTGTCACAGTGTCAGCGTCTTAAAAAAATATGCTACCTCATCCGGGGGGCTGTACGGATCAGTTAGCCACCAAAACCTCGCTCTCCGCCGCTCCTGTGGGCCGCACTGGCCCACTTTCACTTTCAAGACCTCTGGGTCACGACTCTGGAAGGAGAGAGATGTCTCTCTCAAAGCATCGTGCAGGGAGGCGGGGCAGCAGCAGGGGGTGTGGCCAGGGAGAGAGAGGTGCCCAATGGCAGCTCTGGAAAGCTTGCAGGAACACCCCTAGTGGGCGTCTTGAGCAGGGAATCCTTCTTCTCTATTTACACTCCAAGATAACAACAAATATTGTCATTAATTTTGGGGGGCTATAGCGTGGTGCTATAGCCCCCTGACATTAGCTACAATATTCATCGCTATTTTGGAGTGTAAATAGAGGTGGGGGGACACAGGGGCAAGTCATGAGGCAGAGAACATGCATCTGTGTCCCATCTGCCCCCCAAGGAACCGCTTCGGGTTTTCTTTAACCACTTGCCGACCGCACGCTTATACCGTGCGTCGGCAAAGTGGCAGCTGCAGGACTAGCGACGCAGTACTGCGTCGCCAGCTGCAGGCTGATTAATCAGGAAGCAGCCGCTCGCGCGAGCGGCTGCTTCCTGTCAAATCACGGCGGGGGGCTCCGTGAATAGCCTGCGGGCCGCCGATGGCGGCTCGCAGGCTAAATGTAAACACAAGCGGAAATAATCCGCTTTGTTTACATTGTACGGCGCTGCTGCGCAGCAGCGCCGTAAGGCAGATCGGCGATCCCCGGCCAATCAGCGGCCGGGGATCGCCGCCATGTGACAGGGGACGTCCTGTCACTGGCTGCACAGGACGGATAGCGTCCTGTGCAGCCTCGATCGCCGGGGGGGGGGGAGCAGGTAGGAGAGGGAGGGGGGAATTTTGCCGCGGAGGGGGGCTTTGAGGTGCCCCCCCCCGCAACACCCAGGCAGGCAGGAGAGATCAGACCCCCCCTGCACATCATCCCCATAGGGGGGAAAAAAGGGGGGCAATCTGATCTCTCTGCAACACACGTTATAAATAAAACCCAATAGGTATAGTTCCACCCCTACATAAATTGCCAAATACACAAACAAACAAAATGGGGCTTTAAATGAACGAATAGTAGTCTTTTAATTCTTCATATCTAAACGGTCTTCACAGTTGCGGACACACAGGTAAACACAGTTTCCAGAACTCCAAATCACAACCAAAACGACTGCCTGACACGTGTTTCACGATCAAAGATCGCTTCTTCAGAGGCATACAGTATACATGTACATCACATGTGAATCCTAGTCTATACCATAGACCGCAATCTGTAGAAGACCCAAACAAATGGACGGCGTCCACAAGCCACCACCGACTGTGCAAGTACGGAAAGTGACACTGACACTTTCCGTACTTGCACAGTCGGTGGTGGCTTGTGGACGCCGTCCATTTGTTTGGGTCTTCTACAGATTGCGGTCTATGGTATAGACTAGGATTCACATGTGATGTACATGTATACTGTATGCCTCTGAAGAAGCGATCTTTGATCGTGAAACACGTGTCAGGCAGTCGTTTTGGTTGTGATTTGGAGTTCTGGAAACTGTGTTTACCTGTGTGTCCGCAACTGTGAAGACCGTTTAGATATGAAGAATTAAAAGACTACTATTCGTTCATTTAAAGCCCCATTTTGTTTGTTTGTGTATTTGGCAATCTGATCTCTCTGCCTGCAACCTGATCTGTGCTGGGGGCTGCACAGCCCACCCAGCACAGATCACTCAAAACAGCGCTGGTCCTTAAGCAGGGGTAAAGGGTGGGTCATCAAGTGGTTAAGATCAAATCGTTGGATTAAGTCAGATACCTTGATCGCCGCCAGCCCCATCCTCTGCTGCTGCACCATGTAAAATCAATATCACATTGGCGCATTTGGGCTGCCTTTGCTGCTGGATCTAGATTCTGGGGATGTCATTTTACATGACTTGCAAAAATTATGCAACATTTAATGAAAAATAAATTATCCGTTACGATCAACACTACCTCTTATTTAATAAAAAAAATTAAAGTGTCAGTCTTCTGGATTTGCATGGACATGTTGGCGCAGTCGGCGTTCTTAAGTGTTTGTACTAATTCTGTTAAAGCGGAATATAACCCTGCATTTCAACTTTGCTCTAAAACATTATTTACAGCATATTATATGCAACCAGCATTTTTTTTTTACTAGACCAGCATTGGAAGGGTTACTACACACAGAGGTTTAAAGTTCCGTGGAGAGATATGCAGAAGTTCAGATAGATACATTTTAACTAAATAGAATGTAACAAGTTATAAATGTTACACACTCTTTGGCTGTTCTCCAGCTCCTCAGTCAGAGAGATGAGTCACATTCAACACTTAGATACATTTATGTAAACAAAATGTATCTATGTCAGCTTCGGATGAGTCTGCAGAAATCTCCAGGAACTTTAAAGCTGTGTGTAACCCTTCCAATGCTGGTCTAGTAAAAAAAAAATGCTGGTTGCATATAATATACTGTAAATAATGTTTTAGAGCAAAGTTGAAATGCAGGGTTATATTCCGCTTTAAGCGTGACCAAAAGCCCCGGTTGCCATTTTTTCCCTGTTGTGTGCTGCAGACAATTGTATATATATTGAAATACAGAAGGTGGTCAGCAGCAGTAAATGGAGTAAAAGATTTCTGAAGAAAATACTAAATGAAATAGACATTTTACAGGGAAAATGTACAAGCCCTATTGATTGATGACAGAAATGTATGCAGTTATAAATGATTATACCCTAATTTCTATGTTAAGACAGGTCTCTCTACACTATACTTACACTTGTTTCACACTTTGTCAAACCAGCAATCAGTAGTATTCTGTCAATATAGCACTAAAAGTGTTACTGCCGTAGAGTCCCTTATTTAACACCCCCCCCCCCCAAACCACACAGGGTAGTTACTATTCTGCTGCAAAGTTGTCTAGTCAGCTAAACACGCAAGACTGAAATGGGGGCTCTTTAGATGGCTGCTACTTTTTATATCCTGGGAGAGGGCAAATACAAGTGGATAAAGGCATCAAATAGTACGCCTTCTATCTACCAGCCTGCAGGGCCGGATTTGTACTCTTTGGCGCCCAAGGCCATTGTCAGTAGCCACCCCCTTAGCCAGATGGCCCTCCCCCTCCAGTATAAGTAGTCAGATGACCCTTACACCCTCTTCTCTCCAGTTTAGATCTGATGACCACCCTCTTCCCTCCACTATAGGTATCCTTATGACCCCTCCCCTTTCCCTCTAGTATAAGTAATCAGATGACCCTCCTCCCTTCCATGTAGACAGCATAATTACCTTCTCCCTCCAGTATACGTAGCCAGGTGATCCTTCCCTTTCCCTAGTATAGCCTGCTGCCCATCCGCCCTTGATCCTGTGGTGCCCTAGGCCATGGCCTTTGTGGCCTTCTCTTAAATACGGCCCTGCCAGCATGATGGAACATTTTTACTGCTGTTCCCTGGCTGCTGATTGGTGCCCGGGGTGTATTGTCCAATAGTCTGGCCGATTTGCTTTTGATTTAAAAGAACCTGAACTGAAAACGTCCTCTCTGCTCTATAAGATAAACAACAGCATAATAACATTTAAAGGAAAACCTGTATTTGTTACAGCTGATACAAATCCTGCAATAAATCTGCAGTGTGTCTACTTCCTGCTTTCATGGAAGCAGACATAAGGTTAACATCCTGCGTTTAAAAAATTAGATGCTCTGCTGAGGCACCCAGCAGACACAGCTAAGAGATAAATTACAGTTTTGATTAGTCACAGATGAGGGTAAATTAGATCGGCTAAACTCTCTAAATACATACAGGGTGCATTCTCTCTGTTTTCCTTCTGTCCTGTGCAAGAGCTCAGGTCCGCTAGTTTTCAGTGATCATTTTCTTTGTACAACACCTTTTAATTCCACATATACACACAATTTTAATTCCAGAGCAAATTTAAAATTGATTTTTTTTCTTCTATGTGACATCTTCTGGGTTTTGTCATTACAGTGAGAAACAAAGTGAAATAAGTACTGGCTCCTTAAAGAGACTCCGTAACAAAAATTGCATCCTGTTTTTTATCATCCTACAAGTTCCAAAAGCTATTCTAATGTGTTCTGGCTTACTGCAGCACTTTCTGCTATCACAGTCTCTGTAATAAATCAATGTATCTTTCCCCTGTCAGACTTGTCGGCCTGTGTCTGGAAGGCTGCCAAGTTCTTCAGTGTTGTGTTTCTGCTATGAACTCCCCCTTCCAGGCCCCTCTATGCACACTGCCTGTGTATTATTTAGATTAGGGCAGCTTCTCTCTTCTCTCTTATCTTTTACAAGCTGGATAAATCGTTCTCTGAGCTGGCTGGGCTTTCACATACTAAGGAAATTCAGACAAGGGCAAAGCTGTTTGCAGGAAGAAAAGAACAGCCTGAAACTTCAGTGCATGAGAGATGCAGGGGGAAAGAAACACACAAATGATCTCTTGAGATTCAAAAGGAAGGGTGTATACAGCCTGCTTGTGTATGGATGTATTTTCTATGTGTGGACATACTGTACATCAACCTACTTCCTGTTTTGGTGGCCATTTTGTTTGTTTATAAACAAACTTTTAAAAACTGTTTTTAACCACTTTTAATGCGGCGGGGAGCGGCGAAATTGTGACAGAGGGTAATAGGAGATGTCCCCTAATGCACTGGTATGTTTACTTTTGTGCGATTTTAACAATACAGATTCTCTTTAAGCGTAACTTACAATGGCCCTTTGCTCTATTCTGAAAGTGCAGTGATTAAGTATATTTTAATTGAATTATTAGCAGGATATGAAACCTCTGTATTCTGTTGCTGGTGACTGTATGATTTGTATTGCTCACAGCTCCGCTCTGCAACTTAAAAATATACTGACACGGTCACAAAGCAATACATTTTATGTATAATTTATTCCATATTTTGTCTTTTATGTACACATAGTATACAAAATTAAAGCAAATATTTAACAGTGTGTTCATTATTATTCCAGATGTCATTCCCTGCACATATGCATGAAGCCATGCTCGGAGCAGATCACAGGCAGCAATGTCATCATACATATCATGGCTGAACAATCTGTGCATTTCCCCTCCTTATACTGAGCTCTGTCCTTTTATGCCAATGCATGCTGTCAGTGAGTACCTGAGATCTGCCCACTGGTGCTGCATAATCCAGAGGCACTTTTAATACATTTGTGGACAAGTCTGCTCATACTGGGTTGAAATTATAACGATTATGTATTTTCATAGCACAGACATTCTCCACAGCTCTTTACAAAGCACAATGATATATACATATTTACTACTACAAAGCACAATGAGGGATTCTTGTCACTCACTGTCCCTAAAAGAAGCTTCTACTTCAGCAAATAATGGGTTAGATGCAATAAAGTGTGTAAAGTTGCTGTGCATGGGGAGACCAATTTCACTGTTACTACCACCTGTGGAGCACTGCCCATTAACCAGTTTACACCACAGGCATTACTGCATTAATGTGCGTGTTGCTAAGGATACGCATGTTACGCCGCTAGTAACTGTGAAATTGGCGCACCCCACACATGGAAAATGTATACACTTCATTGCATCTGGCCGATTATTTGCTGAAGTAGAAGCTTGCTGATTACAGTAGACTGTGAGCTTCTTTTAGGGACAGTGAGGGACAACTTTACGCAGTTTATTGCATTTGGCCCAAGGTTCCAATATCCCAGACAGGTCAAGTGTGCACATATCACTGTGGTGACAGTAATGACTGCTGAGTGAGATGTATTTGGTATACACAGAGCATCTCAGTAAAGCAGCATTCACTAAAGTACATACTATCGTAGCAGGTTATTTCTAGTGATGAGCATAATGACCTAGTTACAATTATGCAAAATGTTGCGTCAGGTTTTGGCGCCTAATTTGCCATTCATGTTGCCGCCTTTTTAATAATTCAACAAACTGCGCCTGGGGCAAGATACCCACTTGCCCCCCCTAGATCCGTCCCTGCGTGCAGTGTTAGTTAGCAACGCAACGTGTACACTGTGAGGCTGCTTTCACAGTGGGACGTTACAGGCGCATGTTAGAGCAGCCTGTAACGCAGCCCAACTGACAGTAATGAAAAATCAATGGGCTGTTCACAGTGCCCACGTTGCGTTACAGCGTAACGCTGCACGTTCTGTGAAAGTGCAGCGTGCTGTGCGTTGTACGCGGTTTTAGACGCGTTAGACTGTGTGCACATGCGCAGTGATTAGCCACATGGCTAATTAATATTCACTGCACTGCTGACGTAATGGATTTTTTTCCTGGAGCAGCCGCTTTATGCCCTGATTGGCTGGCGGGACCACGTGATGCGGAGTGTTCCGATCACGTGGTCTCCGCAGTCTTTTGAGCTGCATAACGCGGCTTATTCTGACGTCCTCCTCTATCACCACCAGGAATTGCATTAGGGGCACCTTATGCGACCTTAACGTCCCCTAAAACGCAACGTCCTGATGTGAAAGAGGCCTGAATGGGACATTTATTTCTCATTGCAGTGAGTTATTCTGAGTTAAATGTTGTTGTAACGTGCGACTTTAACATCGCACTGTGAAAGAGGCCTTAAAGCAACAGCATGTGCAGGGACTTTTGCATTATCAGATATTGCAAGGCCCAAAACCAAGTGTCTCAACATGACCGCTAAGTGTACCATGACAAAGAGCATTTGTCTTAAGCCCCATCTACAGCATACAATTTTTTGTCCGATTCAATTAATTGATTCGATTCAATCCGACATGTCCGATTGGGATTTGATTCGATTTGAATCAATTTGCCATTGCAAAACAATGGCAAATTGAATCTAATCGAATTGAATCCCGATTGGACATGTCGGATTGAGTCAAATAGAATCGATGAATCGAATTGAATCGCACAAAAGATTGTATAGTGTGGATGGGGCTTTAGAAGTGGCTGCAGATAGAGCCTCCTGATACATTTAAAGCAACAACATGTGCAGGGGCCTTTGCATTATCAGTAATTGCAATCGATGAGTCACTCTTCCTGAGTTTAGTAAATGTGCATAATTGCTATTAGAAACAAAATTACACCCATTTTCGTAACTAAAATAACTTTCTTTCTATAGAAAACATGAAATTACAAAATTTCGCGTTAAACATGAATTTGCGCCAAAACGCGAAATTATGAAGCTGAAATTTCGCTTACGGAATTCCAAATTACAGTTTGGCAATTATGAAATTACGATTTCGCTTCGTAGTGGCAGAATGTGCGTCCATAATTAAGGAAACACAAAATTACGAAAATTTTGGCTCAACACTAGTTATTTTGCCTGTGTCGCTGAGCATCGGCTGAACGCCGTCAAGGCAGCAATGTTATGCTGTGAGCTCCTCGTAATGGTAATTCATGGGCTCTGGTGGCTGCTAGACTTGGAGGAGGAAGCAGCAAGGAGAGCCGTCATTCAGCTCGCCCTGCACCAAACTGCCCGAAGCCCAGATGACCTGCACTCCATACTATCACTAGTGTTGTAGATTAAAATGCTTATGTACATTTGTTTTTTTTGTTGTTTTTTTTTAGCAAAAAAGGTGACTTTGCTCTATAAAAAAGACTGCGAGATTGGAAGTCTTTATTTAGATTAGAGAATATCTCCTTTTGGGCACAGCAGAGATCAGTAGCAGGTAGCCACTGAATATTGTAAGATAGGTTGAACGCAAAGATGGCTAAATATGGAGAATCTATAGAGCAAGGAAATGTGAGTGGGTAACCATGGCCGTATGTCATGCATTTCATTTATTATCTACAGTTGTGTTCAAAATTATTCAACCCCCACTGAAATGGAGTGCTTTGACCAGTTTGATATTGATTTTGATCATTTCAGTCATCTTGTTTACAATTAAAGAGGTACTTGTGAGTCAGACAAATATAACATAACATTTTTAATGAAGTAACCACAAATGTCTTTTCTGTGCTCACATCATTATCAGTTTTATTCAAGCCCCAAGTGACATTCATTCTTAGTAGTTAGTACAACATCCTTTTCCAGTTATAACAGCTTTTAAACGTGAAGCATAGCTTGACACACGTGTCTTGCAGCGATCTACGGGTATCTTAGCCCATTCTTCATGGGCAAAAGCCTCCAGTTCAGTCACATTCTTAGGCTTGCGCGCTGCAACTGCTTTCTTTAAGTCCCACCAGAGGTTCTCAATCGGATTTAAGTCTAGTGACTGTGATGGCCACTCCAAAATGTTCCAGCCTTTAATCTGCAACCATGCTCTAGTGGACTTGGAGGTATGCTTGGGATCATTGTCCTGTTGAAAGGTCCAACGTCTCCCAAGCCTCAGGCTTGTGACAGACTGCATCACATTTTCATCCAATATCTCCTGGTATTGAAGAGAATTCATGGTACCTTGCACACGCTGAAGCTTCCCTGTACCTGCAGAAGCAAAACAGCCCCAAAGCGTGATTGACCCCCCGCCATGCTTCACAGTAGGCAAGGTGTTCTTTTCTTCATAGGCCTTGTTCTTCCTCCTCAAAACATAGCATTGATCTATGGTCCCAAACAGTTCTAATTTTGTTTCATCAGTTCACAGAACACTATCCCAAAACTTTTTGGTTTGTCCACATGACTTTTGGCATACTGCAGTCGACTCTTCTTATTCTTTGGAGACAGCAAGGGGGTGTGCCTGGAAGTTCTGGCATGGAGGCCTTCATTACGCAGTGTGCGCCTTATTGTCTGAGCTGAAGCTTCAGTACCCGCATCTGACAAATCTTTTTTCAGTTCCTCAGCAGTCACACGGGGACTTTTCTCCACTTTGCACCTCAGGTAACGCACAGCAGTCGAAGTCAGCATCTTCTTTCTGCCACGACCAGGTAGTGTTTCAACAGTGCCTTTTGCCTTGAATTTGCGAATGATGCTTCCTATGGTGTCTCTTGGTGTGTTTAACATCTTTGCAATCTTCTTATAGCCATTGCCCTTCCTGTGAAGAGAAATCACCTCTTCTCTTGTCTTCCTGGACCATTCTCTTGACTTCACCATGTTTGTAAACACACCAATAAATGTCTATCAGGAGCTGAGTATCACAGTTGTTTTAAATCTGCCTAATTGGTGCTTATTACGCTTGATTGCTGCTCGTTAACATCTACAGGTGTTTTCAATACCTGATCGAAAACACTGCATGAACCTCTGTGGTAGTGGTAGTCTTTAAGGGGTTGAATAATTGTGTCAATGAAGAAATCACAAAAAAAAAATATGAATACTCTATTACAAAAATAATTGATGTCATTTTAGTTGCATTTGGTTCTTTAAAAAGTCCTTGTAAGTTTTCATTCTGAACACAATTACAAATGTACACTCAATTCCCTAAAACCCTTTACAGGGTTGGTTGAATAATTTTGAACACAGACTGTATGCATTTTTTATTACTGGTTTTAGTATTTGTATTATGGTACTGCTTTCTGTGTTACAACTTTTGTGGAATGCAAAGGCATACCACTCAACCCCTACATCCACCTAGACAGACCTGGGCTCACCAAGCCCTCATGTGAATGCTTCAGAAGGAGACAAACTCCTAATTGTAGCTAAATTCTGCAGACACACTTCTCACTTACAGTATATACTCTCTGAATCACTCCCAGTTATGCTATTCTGTCTTGCTTTTATCTTGCTGCTGCATATATTTTAACTGCAGTTGAATGGGTCACTCTTTTGGTGGGTTATGCTGGAGTAGCTCAACTCCACCGAATAGTTCATCACCAAGTCATCACCAAGTTTCAAATGTTTTCCTTGTGGCAATATACAGGCATGTCAAGTGCTTTAAACAACTATGGTGCTTTCAACTGTGGGGGTCTGTGTGCAATATGTTTGAGGTGGTGTGTGCCTCTGTAATGAACCGCTCAGCTGGCTGCACGGGCAGACAGCTGTTTGACCATTCCTTAAGTCTGAGGGCTGCAGGTCTCTGGAAAAGAGACCTGTCTTTTCTTTGCAAGTTTCAGACCTGCTCTGCTGCTGCGGTAGCGGCTGTGGATCCTTCTGATCTATGTTCCTGGAGTGTAAGCTGGAGCAGCGGTTGCTACTGGCTACCTTATCTGTCTGTCTTGTCTGTTTGTGCTCCTTTGTGTTACTTGTGGCTAGTTAGGGTGGCGTGCTTGTCTCTGTTGCGCTTTTCGTGCGGAGACCACGCTGTAAACACGTTCACTGTTGCGAATGAGTGCGGTGTTCACGTTTAGCTAGCGTTTGTTATTTTCCTTATCTTTTATTGTTGTTTGCTTTGCCTTTGCTACTCTCGTGTTCTGTTCTGATCAGCCTTGTGTCACTTCTGGCAATCATCTCTCTCTTGCGATTGCTTTCCCGTTTTGTTTCTGCGAATGTGTGTTCACCATCGCTGGGTGGCGACTAGTTTGGGGAACACACATTTAGTCTGTCTCTGTGCTCTTCTCTTTAAGGGCTGTTCAGCCCTGCATTGCTATAAATCTGATTACACCAGAGAGAAAATGTGTGCATCAACCAAGTGAACCTGACAAATCTGGCTTTGCAAATTTGGCCTATTGGCTGATCACGAGACATTGCTCATGCAAATATGCATTTGCTTTCGCATGCCAAAAAATGCAGGATCAAAAACCAACACCGCAAAGCAATCGCCCTGCGGGAATTAGTTTATGCTATATTAGCACTATCGAGGGGCGCCACAAGGAGGCTTCCCAATGCCCCCATACAACCGGGGGGGCGCGAGGGTCCCAGGCTCTCTCACTGCCTGGATTAGTATTGCTTTAAATCTGTACAATTCCCATCTGGCATTTGTGGCCGTGCAGAGGCTGTGCTCGTCTGCACTCCACAGCGCCTTCTGCCGGTGGGAATTGCCCTCCGCTGGTGCATTGCACCTAACCTGGGTTCACCTAATTATACGCTTGGGGAGGGTTTCTGCTGTGTCAGTGGGCATCTTGTGGGCTGACCACGGAAATGATTTCGCAAACGTTACAGCCGCATTGTGATGTATGGTGGGGTGGCCATCCCATGTATCTCTAGCTTTTTTGTATTCATGCTACTAGTATAATCTGTATTTAATAGAATGTGTTATGTACAGTGCTGCCAATAATTATTCATACCCCTGGAAAATGTTGACTTAAAGTTACTTTTAATCAACCAGAAAGTTGACTGGAAATGACATAGGTGTCTCCCAGAAGATAATAAGACGATGTACAAGAGGCATAATTGTGGAGAAAAAAAAACAACAACTTCTCAGCTTTTATTCACATTTGAGCAAAAAGTGTCAAGTCCAAAATTATTCATCCTAATTACCCTGATTAATTTGGAGCAGCTGTTTTAATCAACTCAACAAGTGAAAAACAGCAGTTCTCTGCAGTTGGTTTGTGGACAGTCATGGCTAAGACAAAGGTGCTCAGTGATGACCTGCGGCTGCGCATTGTGGCTGCTGGGTTCCACGGATGCAGACCAAGCAGGACGCCACTTCTCCAGATAAGAAAAAAACATATATCCAGGCACATCGCCTCTAGTTAGGACATTAAATAAGTTATTAAGGAAAGGAAAGTGCTGAAGGGGATGTGGCACAGAAAATTAGCAAAAATCAGTAACCCTTCGCACACTCGCATGCAAATGTTCACACAAATGCATTAACAAATTCACTCATCCAGGCACCACTGTTATCCCTACAGCTAAGTTAAAAGCCGGGGTCTTAGTTCACAGAAGAATCCTGACTCTGGCCCTGTAACATGCATAGTGCAGACATGCAAACATTAATTTCATCAAACCTATCAAGGGATTAAGAGCACATGCATGGATACATTACGTTAGCTCCCTTGTGCGATTGGTATGATGCGCTATCTGTCCCAGGAGAGGATGTCAGGATGTGTGCTCCTAATCCCTTGATAGGTTTGATGCGAAGGGTTACTGATTTTTACTTCTCCAGATAAGGCACACAAAAGCTTGCTTGGCCTTTGCAAATGCTCATCTGGACAAAGAAGAAGACTTCTGGTCTTCTGTGTTATGGTCAGATGAAACAAAAATTTAATTGTTTGGTCACAATCAGGGGCGTAACTAGAAATCACTGGGCCCCCTGCTAAACTTTGGATGGGGCCTCCTTCCCCTGCACACAGATGTTTCCTTCATTTGGCGTAAAAAAGGAGAAGCCTTCAAATCAAAGAACACCATCCCCACTGTCAACCCCACTGTCACTGTGAACCTAATGCTTTTGCTGTGTTTTTCAGCCAATGGACCAGGGAACCTAATCACAGTAAAGGGCACTATGAAAAAAGAGCAATACATGAAGATTCATCGTGACAATGAACCAAAACAAACAGCAAAATTGGTGAAGAAATGAAATGGTTAGCATTAACGTTTTGGAGTGGCCCAGCCAGGGTCCTGACTTGAATCTAACGAAGAATCTGTGTGTGATGGCAAGAAGACCCTCCGGGGAGGACTCACCTTTTCCGCGTTCCATCGTGCGCTTCATTGACGTCACTTCCTGCATCGCCGTCTACTTACAATACAGTGGGCGGCGATGCAGGAAGTGACGTCAGTGGAGCGCTCGCTGGAACGCGGAAAAGGTGAGTCCTCCCCGCCCGTGCCTCTTACGATCTGGCAGCAGCTTACTAATTACAGGCTGGAGGGGAGCGCAGATCGGGGGACCCAGGCGAGGGAGGGGGGGGTCCGACCCCCCTCCCCACCGCTAGGCACAATACCCCCAACCTGCCCGCTACCCCTACGGCTCGGCGGCCGGCCCCCCCGGGCGGGTGCCGCCCTTTGAAGTTTCCCGCCTGAGGCAAATGTTTCACCCCGCCTCATGAGCGGGCCGGCCCTGGCCACCTAGAAGATGCGCCCGGCTAACGGAAAAGAACCAGTGTAGGAAAGTGCAAAACAGCTTTGAAAAACGCTAGATCAGAGCGGTTTTCCAGGCGTTTTTGTTACAGAAGCTCTTCAGTAACAGCTGTACTGTAACAATATTTGAAATCTGCTACACAAAAATGCTCCAAAAAATGCTAGGCATGTTTAGAAAACGTCTCTAAAACGTGCCGTGAAACGCTCTGAAATCTGCTTCAAAAACCTCTAGTGTTTTGCAGATCTGCTAGAGGTTTTTGGTGTGCACTGGGCCTTAGCCGGGGAGAGTGGATGGGTTTCCTGACCACCTCGTTCATATCTGAGTTTTTCTTTGTCTGGCACCGGTCCAAGATAGAAACACAGGTGGTTTAAATTATCAGTATTAGGTGAGGAAGGGAGCTCAGTTGGCTCCCATGCTGTGAAGGGGACAGAACTTGGAGTGTGTGCAGAAGCAAGCTTTGTAAGTAAAACTGTAAATAAAACTGTCTCTTTCCACGAGAGACATGTGAATTAACATGCATTTGTATGTAAATTTGCATGTTAAAATGCATTTTTTTCTCTCTATACTTTTTTAACCCTTTCTTTCGAAAAGAAAGTGTCATATTATGTAAAATGACTGGCTGACAATTTTTCATGTGAAAACAAACAAAAAATTGCACATTTAAAATGCACACAAATTTCCTATCAAATAAATTACATGCAATTTGCATACCCTGCATACAGTGTGCATAAACTGACAACACTGCTGAGCAGTTTTTTATGCACAGTTCTGCATATAGATTCTGCACACAGTGGAAACTGGGCCATTGGAATACATTCTGTGTGCAGAAAATGCATACAACTTCACATACGGCTGGTGCACACCGAGCGGCTTTTTCAGCGTTTGGATATGCTTGGTCAATGTATCTCAATGGGGTGGGTCACACCAGAGCGGGAGGCGTTTTGCAGAAACGTATACTCCCGGGGTGAGGCATTTTTTGGATTGTGGATGCGTTTCTGCCTCAATGTTAAGTATAGGAAAAACGCAAACCGCTCTGAAAAACGGCAGTTCAGAGCGATTTTGCAGGCGTTTTTGTTACAGAAGCTGTTCAGTAACAGCTTTACTGTAACAATATCTGAAATCTACTACACCAAAAACGCTTCACAAAACCGCAAAATGCTAGCTGAAACGCTACAGAAAAATAACAAAAAGCGTTTCAAAATCTGCTAGCATTTTGCGGATCTGCTAGCGGGTTTTGGTGTGCACCAAGCCATATAGTGGAAATGGGTCCTAAGGCTATGTTCACATTATAAATCGGCAGCGCTATCGCAAGAACTAAGCAATTTATTGTGAGTTTTTAAAGCCATTTTCCCCGCGCTTTGCACTTAGAAAAGCGCTTTCTAAGCACTTTTGCAGAGCGATTTGTTTTTCACTTCCTGACGTCAATGAATACAATGGGGTTGATTCACTAAACTGTGCTAACGCATAGCACGGCGGTGCTATGCGTTTAGCATGCATTGTAAGGCACGTAAAGTTTTATGCGCGCTAACAGTTAGTGTGCGTTAACGCGGCACAACTACATAAAACGCGTTCTGCCGTAATTACCACTATCGGCATCGGTGTGAGCTAAAATTAACATATGCAAAATAATTAATGCATGCGCACATGCCCGCTATTTCCTACCATGCTGCTTTAAAATAGCACGGTTTAGTGAATCAACCCCAATGTATTTATTCATGAAAGCATTCAGGAAATCGATATACAAAGCGCTTTTTCAAGCGCTTTGCGATTTCCCTATACCTTCCACTGAGCCAAAGCGCTCAGAAATGGTTTATGTAGCATGTTTGCAATTTTTGTAAAATCGAAATGCACACATGTGAACACTCTCATAGGGAATTATTGCACAAGCGCTTTGGGGGCAATTTAAAAAATAGTCAGTGCTTAAAAAAAAAAAATCCGCAAACGCTCATAGGGCTTGATTCACTAAACTGTGATAACTCAAATATCACGCCTTATCAAAGATATCACACCTTACTAAAGATATCACACTTTATCAAAGTAGCATAGCGAGTGCTACGAACTTATGCCTGCTAATTGGCTATGGCACTTGTCTGCCCTGAGCCCCTGCGGGTTCGTAGCGCTTGCTATGCTACTCTAATAAGACGTGTTAATTTTGATAAGGTGTGATATCTTTGATAAGGTGTGATATTTGAGCTATCATACGGTTTTGTGAATCAAGCCCATAGTGTGAACGAGCCCTAAATCTGGAAAATGATGCTGCAAAGACTGTGATGTTTGAGTCAGACCATGCATCCGTGAATTAAGTAGAGCTCAGCTGAGAAATTCCTTTGTGTTTATTTTGATTTGTCTTCAGCTAGTTCAGCTAGCAAAGCATGCCATCTCTTGTTCTTATGTATCCCCGTTCACTTGTCAAGTCCAGGAGTAGTACTACTATACAGTATATTCAGTATACAGTAGGGGTGTGTTTTTATGTATTAGCATTAGTAGACCATTCCATGGTGTTCAAAATAGTGTTTTTATAACTATTGGTGATGTTTATATGATTTTGTACTTACCGTAGTTATGATTTAAATATTTAGTATCTCTTTTTTTTGTCATATGATGTGACCATCTGTAAATGTATTACATACTTTTCTGTCTGTCTATATGTGCAGTGAGTGCATCTGTATCTATTCAGTTTACTATAAGCAAAGTGAGGAAGTGGTGGAAACGAATACCACCCAGTAAGGCCTTGTTAACATTACGTTGCGTCCGCGTGTCCATCTGCGTTGGCCGGTTTTTTAAGCCATTTTTTTTCCTATTCCCACTGATTACCTGCGCACTGTATTTTTTTTAACCGCTTTTCTAAGCGGTTTTGCAGACCGATAGCGGTTTTTCACTTCCTGATGTCAGTCAGGAAGTGAACTCTTTGATCTGGAAAAGAATACAATATATTTATTCTTAAAAAAGCGAACGCAGTCGCTACACAAAGCGATTTTGTGAGCATTTGCGTTTTTCCTATACCTTCCATAGAGGAAAAATTGCCTCAAAAGTGGCTCAGGCACCGATTTTCTGACCGGAACGTGGACGGAAAGCTCCAATCTGAACTACACTATAGAGAAGCATGGTGTAGCTGCTTTCAGGGCGTTGTAGAAAAAACGACCTCGCTTAAATTTGGCCCAAAACGCCTCTAGTGTGAACGAGCCCTGAGGGACCATTCACACCAGAAGCGCTTTTCTGAGCATTTTGCGATTAACATGTTTTAAAATCGCTCCCATTCACTTTCATTACAATCGCTGTAAAAATTGTGGGAAAATGGATGTGATTTTCGCGTACGCGATTGCGAAATGGCCATTTTTCTGCGTTTTTTTTTTTTAGTGAAAGTAAATGGGAGACATTTTAAATACCGCTAATCAATTGCAAAGTGGTCAGAAACGCGCTTCTAGTGTGAATGGGCCCTGAGTGTTTCCACAGACCAATGACTACTTGTTTGCAAAATCTCCACAGTCATCTCATTATGTATGTGGGCATGGATACACTGGGGAAAATGCACTAACCACTGGTAAAATTTACGTGCATACATAACGTAAACATTTATACCAGCATTTACACAAATGTATGTAACAAACGTTATGCAAATAGCCAGGTCCAGTTTAAGCTGCACGAAGGCCCCATATCTGGCTGGCACACATCCACCGCAATTACGGCAGTTGTGACCCACTTGCAGCACTGCGTAGGGGATGCAGAGGCCACTTGTCCACACTACAGCCCCCACAATCCCTTGCATTCCCTACTGCTCATACCAGGTGACAGCTCTTAGCCAATGAGCTTTAGGCAATGCAAGGGGTTGTGGGGGCTGTAGTACGGACACGTGTGGCTTACGCATCCCCTACGCAGTGCTGCAGTGCCGTGCAGGCAGTCCTTATTGACATACATGAGACAGTCTCTGGGGTGACCACCTGGAGTTCCAGTGGCCCAGGGGGGTTGGTAAGCTGTCAGGGGCCCTAGGGCAATTGGCTCCTTTGCCTTAATAGCAGCGACGGCCCTGCAAATAGCGCCACTCAAGCTATGAACACACGTTGCTTGTATAACACGTGTTACACTATTTGGTATGTGAGATCCATGCCGGCAGCAGTTATCACTGACAGTCTCCTAATAGTTGTCTTTTACTACTTCAGAGACTACAACGTTTTTGCTTCCAGTGCTATTTTATCATGTTTCTTTATAACCCCATTCAATATTGTTGATTGGTGTATTTTCTCAAAGTTTTCTTTTGAACCTAATTTCTTCTCAAATCCCTATATTCGCAACAAGAATATTATATTATCCAATATAAAACTGACAAGTTCTGACATCAGAATGTATTTGTTGCGATGTGTTACTGTACAGTGCATGTTATCTCCCGCACTGCTTGGCCATGAATAGTCACCATAAAATATGAGGAGTTTCAGAAAAACAGAAGCCATTAATCAATCATCTTTCACTAGGCTGCACCGTCAGGCCTGCACGGGGCTTGCAGCACTGGATTCTGCCAGTAGGACCTGCTGTAATGTATTGTAAATAACTAGTTAGCTGATATTGTGGTCCATAGCCAAGGGAATTGGCATTGACAAAATAAGACAAGTACAGATTTATCACTAGGCAAGTTAGTCTGACAGTTTTCAAGGATCTTCCAGACATACACGAGATATGCACACAAAGTGCTTCTGCAACAATGCGATAAAAGGGAAGCATTAACATGGCATTTACTTTCATTGCATTAAGTACATTTCACTAAGAAGTACATAACAGAAAATGACTCAAGCTGAATATCAGCAGTAAGATTTAGGTATAAGGATTAAATTGAAAAACACAGTTTTTGAGGTTGTAGAAATTGCCCAGTATATCTTTGGCTTGTTAAGCATAATACAAGGTAAACCTCCACTATGCATTATAAATAGATTGGGCATTAGACTTGATAAAAATACTGAACCTGATGCTACGTACACACTTGAGATGAAAGATCACAGACCACATCTTACCCCCCTTCCATGTAGTATGATAGTATACTCTACACCAGGCATGGGCCAACTTGGCCCTCCAGCTGTTAAGGAACTACAAATCCCACTATGCAGTTGCCTTTATGAGTCATGTCTGTGGCTGTCAGACTCCTGCAATGCATTGTGGGACTTGTAGTTCCTCAACAGCTGGAGGGCCAAGTTTGCCCATGCCTGCTCTACACAGTCTATTCTATTGAGCTGAACTCCCCATCAGATAAAAATCTTTGCAAGATGATGTACACAAGGATACACATATGCAACAGATCAGTATCTGCAAAAGATCAGTTCCTGCAAAAGATCCGTTCCTGCATATTGCATTCATAGTCTATGATATCTGCAGATCTCATACACACCTTGTTTAACAGACATTCATCTGCAGATCATATCCACCAGGATGGATCTTCAGATCTGCAGATGATTGTCTGCTAAACAAGGTGTGTATGAGATCTGCAGATATCATAGACTATAAATTCATTGTGCAGGAAATGATCTTTTGCAGGAACAGATCTTTTGCAGATACTGATCTTTTGCATGTGTACAGCATCTTTGTGTACATCTTCTTGCAAAGATTTTTATCTGATGGGGAGTTCAGCTCAATAGAATAGACTGCGTAGAGAATGCTCTCATACTACATGGAAGGGGGTAAAATTGGCCTGTGCTCTTGCCTTTTCAAAAGACCTATCTCAAGTGTATACGTAGCATAACTATGGGCTGGTGCACACCAAGAGCAGTTCTGAGCGTTTTTAAAAACTCTTTTGGGTTAAAAAATGCTTGGCTAATGTATTGCAATGGGATGGTGCACACCAGAGCGGTTTGTCTTACTTCTTATTCTCTTTAAAATGCATATAAAATAATTCTTAGCAAAAAGTACCACCCAGAGAATGCTTAATTTGTGGCAAAACATTTTTTTTAAATCATTTTGGTGTAATGAATAGCTTTAAAGTTATTGGTGAATTAATGGGAGGCGTGTGATATGTGCAAATTGCTGTGGTTTTTAAGGGGAATAACCGGTGGTATGGAATTAAATTCTGTGCATGCTTGTCGTGGCCTGCACAAGTGTGCCCAATCTTGCCCACGCCTTAGTAAGATTGGGCACATGGTATTGCACTCTTATTTTTGAGTACATATTACAAAAATGTTGACATCACCCTACTGCAACACATAGCCCTCTCAGCTCTGATGTTTTTCTCCACACATGTAGATCATCTTTCTTTTGTAACCTGCCCTGAGGGCTGAAACCCACTAGAGCATTTTTTGTGCATTTAGGGATCACTTTAAATCGCCAGCGATTTCCCTAAATGCTCTGCCAATGTAAATGGTTGGGGCAGATTCCACTAGAGCAGTGTTTCTCAAACCTGTCCTCGTGACTCCCTAAAGGTGCGTACACACATGCAGTGACGGACCTAGACCAAATTGCGCCTGGGGCAAGGTCAGGTTTTGGTGCCTAAACTGCCATTCCCATCCAGTTTTGGCGCCTAAAGGTCAGGTTTTAGTGCCTAAAGGTCAGGTTTTGGCGCCTAAACTGCCATTCCCATCCAGTTTTGGTGCCTAAAGGTCAGGTTTTGGTGCCTAAACTGCCTTTCCCTATCCAGTTTTGGCGCCTTTTTAAGAATTCAACAAACTGCGCCTGGGGCAAGAGACCCGCTCGCCCCCCCTAGATCCGTCCCTGCACACATGCGACTATAGTCGTTTGAAACGATCGTTCCCCGATCGTTTCAAACAACGATCATTTAAAAAAAAGCAGCCAACGACCATTAAGTCTAACAACGGACGAGCTAGATCGTTAAAAACAAACAATCTAGCTTGGCGGATTTTGCAAAAGTAGTTCATCGTTGGAAACGGTCGTTCGTACTAGGCTTGACATGCGCATTTCACTATTTCTCCATGGAACTTTTCATTTTGATGCGCAAGCGCAATAGTTGTTTTACGTGATGTAACGTTTGTTGTAACGATCAGATCGTTACACTCTTTTAAAAGCTATCTTTACTTAGGTCGTTCTTTCGTCAATTAAAAGTTTGTTCGTCGTTCACAACGAACGATCGTTGTCGCATGTGTGTACGTAGCTTTACGGTGTATGTTTTAGGGCTCGTTTCCACCATAGCGAATCCGCATGCGGCGACGAGATGTGGATTCGCTTGTTACACTGAAGTGGCCGGGGCTGTTTCCACATGTGCGGCGTGCGGGAGCGATTTGGCGGCGGGCCAAATCTGCACGACGGGACCCACAGAATTCGCCTGCGTCGGGAATCCGTGCGAATCGCCGCTAATGTATTTAATAGTAAAAACGCATGCGTTTGTTACATGCGTTTTTACCCGCGATTTCGCACCTTTTTCAATGTTATTTTGCCCTGGTAGTGTCATGGTTAATTTCGCATGGCACCCTGCCATGCGAAATCGCACGTGAAATCGCGGGTAAAAACGCATGCGGAAACGCATCCGTCGGAATGCCGGCGAAATCGCGTCGCAACAGTGGAAACGGGCCCTTACAGGCAGCCTCACCTATGCACAGGTGGTGTAATTAGTGTCTCAGCTTGGTGGATTCCATAGAGTTGATACACTAATTACCCCACCTGTGCATAGGTGAGGTTGCCTGCAAAGCATGCACTGTTGGGGAGTCACAAGGACAGGTTTGAGAAACACTGCACTAGAGCGATTGAGATTAGGCAAATAGCAATCGCAAGACATGCAGCAATTTGGGAGCATTTCCATCCAAATGTAATGTATAGGAACAGGGAAATCGCTCCCAAAATTGCTTGCAAAGCTTTATCACAAATCACAGGGCGATTAAGATAGCTCTTAGTAGTGGGTACCAGGCCTGAGTGACTATTCCTGATGTCCTTCTCTTATTAATGTTCAAGCTTATCTGGCCAGTCCATATTGCCAGCCTTTGTTGTAATTTGGCCTATCTAACTTTCTCCATGTCCTTGCTGAACTTGTACCACTGGGCCTGATGGGCCTTGAAGTGCGCAGACAGCCCATGTAAAGTGTAGCATGCATAGCACAAACTGTATAATGCACAGTGTGCAAAATAACATGACTCACATTATACACACAACTGTACATTGCTGGTATAACATTCATAATTGGCTGATTTAATTACTCGATAATGCACATTGTACAAAGTATACACTGTTTGTGTAACGAGCATTATGCAGTTTTCATAATTCCACCTAAGATTTAGGTGTGCTATCAGCAGCACACCGTAAAGATGAACACTTTATATCACCACCTCTTCATTACATTGCCTGACTTCCTTCCTCCAGGCTTAGGGTTCCTTGGATCTGCAGGGATACCTTCCCATGAAGTTCCACCTCTGCATTTAGCTCATATGGTGTTTCCAATCTTTGTATTCAGATGGAGTGCCGCATAACCAATCTATTATATTTATTGTAATGACCAAAACATGAAGACAGGCAGAGAATTTTGAGAAAATAGCAGCTTGTAGCTCTGGAAGTCTCTGCTGCAGGCATGAAGGGGAGATACAACAGCAGCATGAAGGGGAGACTGGGCACATCACCGGAAACCCAAGCTTCTTTTTTTTTTTTTTAAGTTAGATATTTACCTAAGTAGAGGGAAGTCTCTGAATAGTCCAGAGGCTTCCTATCTCCTCCCTGACCCCCACCATTCCCAAGCAGGAACCCTCTGAACATATCCGTCAAGAGCTTATCCGATATGTTGTTGTGGCCATGCTCTTCTTTGTGTACAAGCACGGCTGTACGTCTCATGCCCAGTATGGCCATGCCTGCAAAGTAAATCAAAGCTGTTCGCTCTTGAGACTTGGGGGTTGATTCACTATCACAAATGGCGTGCCCTATCAGAGTTAACATGCCTTAGAGTAGCATAGCGAGCGCTACGAACTTGTGCCTGCTAATTGGCAATGATGAGCGCTCCACTCATCCTGCCCTGAGCCCCTGTGGGTCCAATCACTTTAAAGAACATTATCCCCACACTTTGATTGACGTCTGATACTGTGATAAGGCACTTTAACGCTGATAAGGCACGCTATTTGTTATAGTGAATCAACCCCTTACTGCGTATTGACCTGTAAGACAGTGCTTCAACTACTACTATTTCCTAGCGTGGATCATGTCAGCAGACAAATGAGCATGCGTCTTTCTTATGGTCCGCTCACACATTTTTTTACTTTTCACATATTTTCAGATTTGTCTGCTGTATTACAGCAACTGACAAACCTGACCTCCCTGATTTATTTTAAATTACAGATGCATTACCATTTTTTGGGGGAAACTCACAGCAGCTACAATTTTCTCCATGCAGATGTTATTGTGATGCTGTACTCCTTTGGTGGTAAAATAACACCGCATCTTTTATTGTTTCTTAGCTACACCTATCCTCCTACAGCACCTTACAGAGTACATATTCTCGTCACTGACTGTCCACAGAGGAACTCGCAATGGAATCCTACCATAGTCCTACCTTATGTCCTATCATATTATTGTCATATATCTATCTAGCACTAATATCTTCTGCAGCACTTTACAGATCACAGTCATGTCACTGATTGTTTTCGGAAGAGCTCACAGTCTGGTCCTTACCATAGTCATAGTCTAATGTTCTCCCATATTATGTATTCATCTGACATCTTCTGCAGCACTTTACAGAGCACATAGTCATGTCAATGACTGTCCTCAGAGGGGCCCCTGAGCCGGCTGCCAAGCACAATCCAATCACCCTCCCCTTCCCTGTCGCACAATGTCATTAGGTGTCCATCATATGTCCCCTAAAAATAATTCCCATTATCCACCTCCTTCTTTTCCTATACAGAGTAAAGACACAGCATCCTCACTGTCATGGGTCACCATAGCTGGAGGGGAGGAGGGCCAGCTTGCCCCCCCCTCCCCCCCCCCCCCCCACAGGCTCTGGGGCATTAGCTCCCATTGCCTCTATGGAAGTGCTGGCCTTGAACACCTGCGTAATATGTTGGCGCTTTATAAATACAATAAATAAATAAACACCTGATAAACAAGAAACATAGGTGTTATAGGCTTAATGTAAGGTACACTATTTGCAAAACGTGATATGTATGTGTGAAGCCCAGCAGCAGAAAAATTTGATCCTGGCAAATATGTATGTGTGTGTGTGTGTGTGGGGGGGGGGGGGGGGGGGGAGGGGAGTAGGTCGGTCCCACAAAGGGCTTATTGCCCGCAGCACCGAATATATCAGCAACCTATTCTGACATGAACTGTTAGTTCCTGCAAATATGCCATGCTTTTATGGTTCACAGACAATCTTGCCTAACACATCCTCCCCCCTTCCCCCAGAAAGATTTTCTGCAGATGCCCATACTGACTGTGTAACTTAAAGAGACTCTGAAGCGAGAATAGATCTCGCTTCAGAGCTCATAGTTAGCAGGGGCATGTGTGCCCCTGCTAAACCGCCGCTATCGCGCCGCTAAACAGGGGTCCCTTCACCCCCAAACCTTCCACTGCAACACTTGGTCGCTCCTGGGGGCAGGGCTAACGGCTGCAGCCCTGCCTACAGTCGCGTCTATCAGCGGCGCATCGCCGCCTCTCCCCCACCCCTCTCAAAGAAGGAAGACTGAGAGGGGCGGGGGAGAGGCGGAGATACGCGCTGACAGACGCGCGTGGGGCAGGGCTGCGGCGGTTAGCCCTGCCCCAACCAGGAAGCGCTCCCCCGCTGCACCGAGGGGATTTGGGGGTGAAGGGGTGAAGGGACCCCCGTTAAGCCGCGGGATAGAGGCGTTTTAGCAGGGGCACATATGCCCCTGCTATCTATGAGGTCTGAAGCGAGATTTATTCTCGCTTCAGACTCTCTTTAATGGAAACCTGAAGGGACATAAAAAAGAAAAAGGCCTGGTCCACACCAGAGGAGTTTTTCTGAGCGTTTTGAGTTTTTAAATCTGCTGCTAAGGTTATCCTATGTGTCTGTGCACACTAGTGAAATGAGGTTTTGTAAAAAAAAAACATAGCATTACATTGGGAAGAGCTTTTTGAGGTTTCAAAAGCTCTTCCCAATGTAATGCTATGGGGTTTTTTACAAAACCTCATTGCTCCAGTGTGCACAGACACATAGGATAACATTAGCAGCAGATTTAAAAACTCAAAACGCTCAGAAAAACTCCTCTGGTGTGCACCAGGCCAAAGGAAGAATTTTACCTGGGGCCTCTGCCCCCTGCAGCGCTGTCTGTCAACGATCCCCCGGTCCCCTGCTGCGGCTAAGTTTCTGTATCGCTGACTTGCAAGTCAACGGCCATGGTGCCCGTGCGGCCCTGGTTGTGTGCTTCTATCGCTGGGGGTGTTGTGTACAGGCGCAGTACAAGCTTTTCCAACTTTGCATGAGCAGGATGCTCCCGGCGATGGGAGCACGATTGAGGATGCACATGACCAGGGCCACGCAGACGCAGTGGCCATCGACTTGCCGGTGATAACGAAACTTTGCCTGCGACGGGGGACTGGAGAATCATTGAGTGACGGCACTGCAGGGGGCTGGCAGAAACCCCAGGTAAGTAAAACTATTCTTTAAGTCTCCCTAGGTTTCCATTAAAGCGGAATATAACCCTGCATTTCAACTTTGCTCTAAAACATTATTTACAGCATATTATATCCAAAAAGCATTTTTTTTTTACTAGACCAGCATTGGAAGGGTTAAACACAGAGGTTTTAAGTTCCGTGCAGATGTTCAGATAGTTACATTCTATTTAGTTAGATGTATCTATTGATAAACAGTTACACACTCTTTGGCTGTCCTCCAAGCTCCTTCTCAGTGAGAGAGATGAGTCACAATAAACACTTAAAAGATACATATTTGTAAACAAAAAGTATCTAACTGAAGTTCGGATGCGTCTGCAGAAATCTCTAGGGACTTTAAAGCCCTGTGTAACCCTTCCAATGCTGGTCTAGTAAAAAAAAAAAATGCTGGTTGCATATAATATACTGTAAATAATGTTTTAGAGCAAAGTTGAAATGCAGGGTTATATTCCGCTTTAAAAGTGACTTATAACATGAACTAAACAGGAAGAATATTGCTGTATAATAAAAGCAAGCTCTGCCATGCCGTATCTACACAGGTCTAGGAAAACAGTTGTGCCTGGAGTCGAGCTTTAACTGAAACAAGAAAGGAAAGAGAATTATTTATAGAGATAATGATGGAAGCCCATAAATTGCAACACTCCTAGATTGACTTGATGGGAAGCAGTCACAGCGAAGATATAATGTGTAGTGGAAAGCAAACATTTATTGACAGTGGATGAGAAACAAGTTTGGAACAATCTTATCGACTCCCACAATTGAATTTGTATACCTGTCTCACAGAGTAATTCCCCTGGTGTAAAAGAGAGACAGGCTTTCAGGCTTAATATGCTTGATTGTAATGTAGACTGCATAGATTTGGTGGCAATATGCATTTAATATGATTATATTAAACAATGCAAAATACAATTAAGCATGACATAATGTAACAAGATGCTACCCAGAAACCGCTTACTTTAAAACATGCCAAGAGGAAAAAGTAAGGTAAGGGGAACTCACAAGGAAATACATTAAAGCCGTAACAGCTTAACCTCTTCCTTACTGAATATCTACGGATAGCTCCCAGAATAATATGCACTAGCCATAGAATACACACACCAAATTGTACTTAAGTTGCACATTACTATGAATCATTAAAAGATAAACAGGAAAATGTCAAATGGTGCATTGCTTATAAATAGTATCATAAATGAGCAAACAGCAACTGAATAAAGTTTTCCACTTATTTCAAAGGTTATTCTGTGAGGGGGCATTTTGCCATTCATGGTGCCACTGTACTGCCTCACTGTAGACTCCTCCAGCAAGTCAGTAACCCATGGAGACCCATGGATTATAAGAAAATTGGTCTGTGTTCGGTTCCATTTTTCCTTAGAATAAACTTTTAAGTGTGGAAAAAAGGTTTATCACTTAACCCCCCCCCCCCTCCCAGCAGTGGGGGCAACTAACCTTAACCTCACCCCAGGCAACTAGCATTAACCTCCATCTAATTAACACCCCGTACCCCACAGCTTATGCTGGTGTATGCGCATGGTGCACATGGACACATAATGTTAGCTCCCTTGTGCAATTGGTAAGATGCACTATCTGTCCCAGGAGAGGACGTCAGGATGTGTGCTCCTAATCCATTGATAGGTTTGATGCAATGAATGTGTTTGCATGTCTGCACTATGCATGTTACAGGGCCAGAGTTAGGACACCTATGTTTACCTGGGTACTTCTGCGCAGTATAGGCAACTAAGCATAAGAATGCATTCTTCTGTGAACTAAAACCCTGGCTTTTAACTTAGCTGTAGGGATAACAGTTGTGCCTGTATGAGTGAATCTGTGAATGCATTTGTTTGAACATTTGCATGCGAGAGTGCGAAGGGTTAATAGATTTTTGCCTTTTTAAACAGGACACGTCTTGC
This sequence comes from Hyperolius riggenbachi, assembly GCF_040937935.1. Classification (NCBI taxonomy): domain Eukaryota; kingdom Metazoa; phylum Chordata; class Amphibia; order Anura; family Hyperoliidae; genus Hyperolius; species Hyperolius riggenbachi. The sequence continues at coordinate 217,050,164 of NC_090649.1, read as the reverse complement.
ACCCTCTTCAACTGTCCCTCTTTATGGCCTTCTAAAAATTAGTTTTTGTTCTCCATAACGTACCAAGGTTCCCTGTTACAAAACTTTCTCTAAGTCCTAACCATAGGGCCATATCAACTGGTACCTTACACTGACAAATAACCTGAGACCACCATCTGCAAAATATATACAGGGAGTGCAGAATTATTAGGCAAGTTGTATTTTTGAGGAATAATTTTATTATTGAACAACAACCATGTTGTTAATGAACCCAAAAAACTCATTAATATCAAAGCTAAATATTTTTGAAAGTAGTTTTTAGTTTTAGCTATTTTAGGGGGATATCTGTGTGTGCAGGTGACTATTACTGTGCATAATTATTAGGCAACTTCACAAAAAAACAAATATATACCCATTTCAATTATTTATTTTTACCAGTGAAACCAATATAACATCTCAACATTCACAAATATACATTTCTGACATTCAAAAACAAAACAAAAACAAATCAGTGACAAATATAGCCACCTTTCTTTGCAAGGACACTCAAAAGCCTGCCATCCATGGATTCTGCCAGTGTTCTGATCTGTTCACCATCAACATTGCGTGCAGCAGCAACCACAGCCTCCCAGACACTGTTCAGAGAGGTGTGCTGTTTTCCCTCCTTGTAAATCTCACATTTTATGATGGACCTCCAGGTTCTCAATGGGGTTCAGATCAGGTGAACAAGGAGGCCATGTCATTAGTTTTTCTTCTTTTATACCCTTTCTTGCCGAGTACTTAGAGCATTGTCCTGCATGAAAATCATGTTTTTCTTGAAGGATGCAGACTTCTTCCTGTACCACTGCTTGAAGAAGGTGTCTTCCAGAAACTGGCTGTAGGACTGGGAGTTAAGCTTGACTCCATCCTCAACCCGAAAAGGCCCCACAAGCTCATCTTTGATGATACCAGCCCAAACCAGTACTCCACCTCCACCTTGCTGGCGTCTGAGTCGGACTGGAGCTATCTGCCCCTTACCAATTCAGCCACGGGCCCATCCATCTGGACCATCAAGACTCACTCTCATTTCATCAGTCCATAAAACCTTAGAAAAATCAGTCTTGAGATATTTCTTGGCCCAGTCTTGACGTTTCAGCTTGTGTGTCTTGTTCAGTGGTGGTCGTCTTTCAGCCTTTCTTACCTTGGCCATGTCTCTAAATATTGTACACCTTGTGCTTTTGGGCACTCCCGTGATGTTGCAGCTCTGAAATATGGCCAAACTGGTGGCATCTTGGCAGCTGCACGCTTGACTTTTCTCAGTTCATGAGCAGTTATTTTGCGCCTTGGTTTTTCCACATGCTTCTTGCGACTCTGTTGACTATTTTGAATGAAACGCTTGATTGTTCGATGATCACGCTTCAGAAGCTTTGCAATTTTAAGAGTGCTGCATCCCTCTGCAAGATATCTCACTATTTTTGATTTTTCTGAGCCTGTCAAGTCCTTCTTTTGACCCATTTTGCCAAAGGAAAGGAAGTTGCCTAATAATTATGCTGTTATGATCGCTTCTGCAGCGTTTACTGCTGACTGCACTGGTATTGCAAACCAAGCAGTTCTAATGTCATTACATGCATTTGCTTGCATAGTTTGGTTTGCACTTAAACTAGTTGCTGATTCCATCTGCAGTCGCTCTGAAGTTTATGACAGTTTAATATGCTTTTGTGTAAACAAACATTGTCTGCTGCAGTGGAGGGGCGGTCCCTTTCCTGCAGGCTGCATATCATTGTCTGCCTTTTCCTGCTATCAGCCTGTGATTAATTACCATTCACTTGTGTGGGAATCTGCAGGTCTGCTCCCATTGGATGACCTCAGTATAAAGAACTGCTTCCTGCAATGCCTCATGGGCTATCATAGTTTCAGACTCGATCTGTTACTCTGCTCGTGCCCCACCTCGTTCCTGGTCCGTGTGGACTGCGCTGACTCCTGCGAAGGGGTCAGCGAGTCCTCCTAGTTCTGCTCTTGTTCTAGAAGTTGCTACTTGCTTGTCTTGTGTCATATATTGGTTCATCGCCAATATATACGCATACTTGCGCATTTTGTTATTTTCCTTGTATTCGTGTTACGTTAATATATCAGTGTCGCTGATATATACGTACACGAACTGTTTATTTCCTGTGTTCAGCTAGTCAGTTTTCCAGCACGTTTTGGTAGTTTGCGCGTATCGTGAACACCCGTGCTGAGCTAGTTATCCTGTTCCTGGTCCTGTTTGTGGATTGCGTTCATCTCTGCGAAGAGATAACGAATCCTTCTGAATCCTGTTCCTGGTCCTGTTTGTGGATTGCGTTCATCTCTGCGAAGAGATAGCGAATCCTTCTGAGTCCTGTTCCCTGTATTACTTCAGTCTTAGTCAGAGTTCCTGCTTATGTCATATATCGGTTCATTGCCAATATATACATATGTTAGTCAGACGTTACGAATAGTTTCATTGATAGCTGTAATTGTAATACGCTAGGAAAACATACTTATTGTATATTTATCTGTGTTACGTTCATCTATCTCGATCCTGCTATTTCCTGTCTCTCCTGTCCTGTCTTTGTGAGGCACGCCATCGCCGCAACGCATTGGCTGCCTCATTCCAGTCTGTCTGGTTTTGGACGCTTGCTGTCGCTAAGTAATCGCTAGCTAGCAAGCGTTCATTCTGTCTACCTGTCCTGATCTCCTCAGTCCTGGTTTATGCGCTCAGCGCTACCTTGCGCTGAGACGTTATTACGAAAGTGTTTGTGGCTGTTCAGATCTGCACCGGCTCTGTGCACCACAATCTCCTATTGGAGTCAGTCCTCTCCTCCACTAAACTGGGGATATCCTGATCCCTTGTGCTGGTGTGTGTACCTCCTTCACGTCAGCTTATGTGTTGTATGCTGACTGTGGAGATTACACCCCCAAGCTTAACATATGCACACCTGATATAGGGTGTTGATGTCATTAGACCACACCCCTTCTCATTACAGGGATGCACATCACCCAATATGCTTAATTGGTAGTAGGCTTTCGAGCCTTTACAGCTTGGAGAAAGACAACATGCATAAAGAGGATGATGTGGTCAAAATAATAATTTGCCTAATAATTCTGCACTCCCTGTATAAAGCTAATTACACAATGTGTGTAACTGGCTATGTAAATTGTAGAAAACCTAATGTGCACTGCCTGCACACATTAGGTTTACCATTCTTTTTTGAATGTACCCCAAATGGTTTGATTCACAGAGCGGCGTTTTGCTGTAACGCATGAATTTATGCATGTTCTTTTACATGAGAAAAGTCATACTGCTCAAAACAGAATACCTGTGAATTATGATACATAACAGGTCATCAAACAGACATAAATGTTGCACCGCTTATCTGCTTACGCCTTTAAAGTGAACCTAGGATCAAAGATTATCCTGTGTTTCTACTTACCTTGGGCTTCTTCCTGCCCCATGGGGTCCGTGGGGACCCTGACTATCCTCCTCGGCCCCTCCGTTCTGCCGCTATCTGGAACGGTAATCGGGCGTCCAAGCTCTTCAGCGCATGTGTCCTCACACACACCCATGTATACGCCAGCAACCACGTGGGGCCCGTGTATGGACGAAGGTGGGCTAGAAGGAGGAAGTGAGCGGTAGTGAGTCTTGCAATGCGTCCAATAGGACGCGTGCAAGATGTATGGAATGCATACATGACAGCGGACTTATGGGAAAGTAACCCCCTCTCATCCAGCCGTGCAGCTGAGGCAATTAAGCCTCATTTAAATCACGAATTTAAGCCCATGCCTGACAGTACTTTCTTAACAACCTCCTGAACACAGAGCATACACAGAGCATACTCCTAAGCACAGCAAAAACAAGACAAAAAAGCATGTAGAATGGGATTTGACAGGTAGTCAGCTCGCATACAGTACCTGTCATAGAAAAGAATGTCAAATGGGATACTACAGGCAGTCAGCTGGTTACAGTACATATCTGTTTGCAGTTCATAAGGGATACATAATAGAAATCTGTAGTTTACACTAAAGGTACAAAACAAGCAATGTAATTAAACAAAAATTTAAATTGCGAATACATGGAAACATAAACAGAACATTAGGCTGTCTTAGATCCCATTTGTTGCAACCTTTGCTACTTATTGTATGGGGAGGTAGATAAAGGCCAGAAGACTAGATGGATAAGGGCTTGGAATGTCTAGTACATGTTTGAGAAAAGCTTTACTTATAACTGGAATGCTTGTATTATACTGCAAGTCATATACATAATGAGTATTTATTAACATGGATGTCCATCCCGCAATGAAACTTATACTTCCTTTATAATCAAATGCACAAATGTGTTTTAAAGTTTCTGGTTTCTTTTAACAAATCCCTCTAGCTCAATGTAAATGTGTTTAGACTTTACTTAGACTGCATTAAAACTTTTTTTTTTCCTTGGTAAAGTGCTGATATTATTACCTGCAGTATGTTATTTATGACAAATGCCAATCTTAAGTGCAATTTTCAGACAGTTATTGCTTAATAACATTTTTCTCTTCCCTGCTATCATATATTGCCTTCACTATGCAGGCTTTTAGGTCGTTGGATATAACTGCCTTTTTTTTTTTTTTTTTTTACTTTTTCTTTTTACAGGCAGCTAATATATAAATTACTGCACCACTGTAAAAGCTTAAAAATAAAAATAGCAATTTATAATGATGTATTCAATTACAGTAACAGTTGTTTCATTTCTTTTAATGTAAAGTGCATCCGTCAAAATATAGACAAATAAAAATCAAGCATGTCATTAAAAAAGTACATAATCAAGTTTTCTTATGTGGAAACAGATTACCAAAATAGTGAAGAGTTCCACAGATACAGGCTGCTAAAGTGATATGCAAAATGGTCGCTTTTCTTGCAAAAGTCAAGCTTGCGACTACCCTTTCTACCTCCCCAAGGTTCTTATTGTCCCTGCAATGCACTCTTGCTTTCACTTTGGAGGAGCTACTGATCATTTTTACTTGAAAGTCAAATTGAAAGTGACTTCCGAGCATGGGCATTTTCATGTCAATTTTGCATATCCAGATTTGCAACAGGCTTGAGTAAGTGTGTGTGTAATGGATAGAACGTATGGAGTGGCCTAACTGAGGAGCTTGGGGCCCGGTGTGAGTTTTGCATGGGGCCCCAAACACTCTATTCATATGAAGCCCCAAAACCTACCAATGACAGTTTGTGTCAGAAAGGTGTATTTAGAGCAATGTTTTTCAACCGCTGTTCCGCGGCACACTAGTGATGTTGCCTGGTGTGCCTGGTGTGCCGTACGGCAGGGGTCCCCAACCACCGGGCCACGGCAGGTCTGGCCTCTCGCTCCTCCCCTCCCCGCGGCCGCCGCTCCTGTTACCTTATCATGAGCAGGCGGCCGCTTGTCCGATTAGATTCCCCCGTAGCCACTCTCCTCAGTGGCATCTCCTATTACAGCAGCGCGCTCGGCGGCTGCTGTGATTTGCAGGAAGTGGTACAGCGGTTCCCATGGTAACGGCGATGCATATCGCCGCTACAGGAAGCCGCTGTACCACTTCCTGCTCATCACAGCAGCCGCCGAGCGCGCTGCTGTAACAGGAGATGCCACTGAGGAGGGCGGCTACGGGGGAATCTAATTGGACAAGCGGCAGCCCGCTCATGATATGGTAACGGGGGAGGGGCACTGCCTACCCATACTAGGAAGCTATACTGGGCACTATACTGGAGCACTACCTACCTATACTGGGCACTATACTAGCTATACTGGGCACTATACTGGGGCACTACCCACCTATACTTGGCACTATACTAGCTATACTGGGCACTATGCTAGCTATACTAGCTATATTGGGAGATATACTGGGCACTATGCTGGGCACTATACTAGCTATCTGGGCGCTATACTGGGCACTATCTACCTATACTGGGCACTATTCTAGCTATACTGGGCACTTTACTGGCTATACTAGGGCACTACCTACCCATACTGGGCACTATACTGGGGCACTACCTATCCATACTGGGACTATACTAGCTATACTGGTCATTATACTAGCTATACTGGGGCACTATACTAGCTATACTGGGGCACTATACTAGCTATACTGGGGTAACTATACTAGCCATACTGGGGCAACTAAACTCTCTATACTGGGGCAACTATGCTAGCTATGTAGCCGCACCCCAGCCCCCCTCCACCCCCCCCCATAACCCGCTGTGCACGACACTGTCCACTAGGTTGTGCAAACACCCTATGTCTCCTAACTCCTTCCCCAGTTATTTGCAGATTTTTCATCATACGTCAGCAACATGATCGATAAAATATTCAACATTCAGCCCTATCCACTAATCTAAACCGCACCCCCATTCCAAACTCCTTCTGTCTTCCTGCTCTCTAGTCTAGTCACTGCCTGTGCTCTAGACCAGGACTTCCTAACCCTGCCCTCAAGTACCACCAACAGTGCATGTTTTGTGAAAATCCACAGAGGTAGTCAATCAGCTTAAAGGGCCAGTGCACACCAAAAACCGCTAGCGTAAAAGCAAACGCTTTTTGAAGTGATTTTTTTTTTTAAGGAGATTCTAGGCATCTGCAGAGCAATTTTCTAAGTAGGACCTAACTTTTTTGAGCGTTTTGGTGTTGCGTTTTTTTATATTTTGTTACAGTAGAGCTGTAACTTAACAGCTTCTGTAACACTTGGAAAGTCGCTCTGAATTATCATTTTTCAGAGCGATTTTCCACTTCCCTATACTTAACATTGAGGCTAAATCACCTCAGAAATCAGCAAAAATGCTGCAGGACCCGAGTTTGCATTTGGGAAAAAAATGAATCGCTGTGGTGTGCACAATCCTAGTGAAATACATTAGCCAAGCGCTTTTCAAAGCGCAAGCCCTTGATTACCTCACCTGTTATTGTGTGTGGTTTCCTGCAAAACCTGCACTGTTGGTGGTACTTGAGGACAGGGTTAGGAAGCCCTGCTCTAGACCACATAGTCTCTGATCGCTGGACAGATCGCAACTTTGGATCTGCAGTAATTTCTCCGGATGGACAGATGCGTCACATTGACCGCTCGCTAACGGAACAGCGCATTGGAGATGGAAAACTTGTGCCTTTTAAAATCAGATCTGTTCCGTGGATCAGTTTTTTCATAGATCAGTCGCAGCAGCTTATTCTCTGTTATTGCCGTTATACAAGAAACCTCAGCAAAAGTATTCCTGAATTTCACACTGGGCGTTTCCTTTGGATCTATGCATTGACTTTTAGCTTTCATTTAAGCATTTAGGTTGCTTTCACAGTGAGACGTTAAAGTCCCACGTTAGAGCAGCCTGTAACGCAGAGTAACACACAGTAATGAAAAATCAATGGGCTGTTCACAGTGCACACGTTGCGTTACATTGTAACGCTGCACGTTCTGGGAAAGTGCAGCATGCAGTACGTTATATGCGGCTTTTGCCGCATTAGACTGTGTGCACATGCTCAGTAATGTTTTTGTTTTTTTTTAAATATATGCTGCCGGAGAGGAGGCGGGGAGATGTAGCCAGGCACATGGCTACTTAATATTCACTGCACTTGCAGTGTTGTCTTCCTGGAGCGGCCGCTGATTGGCTGGCGGGACCACATGATGCTGAGTGGAACACTCCGCATCACGTGGTCCCGCCAGCCAATCAGCGCCACGAAGACCACGTGATCGGAACGATCACGTGGTCTCCGCAGTCTGTACTGCGCAGTGCGCACAAAGAGCTGCATAACGCAGTTCACTCTAGTGTCCTCCTCCAACACCACCAGGCGTTGCGTTAGGGGCATGTTCTGCGACCATAACGTCCCCTAAAACGCAACGTCTTGGTGGGAAAGAGGCCTTAACCTCCTTAGCGGTAACCCCGTGCTGGACACGGGGTAAGCCGCCGGAGGGTGCCGCTCAGGCCCTGCTGGGCCGATTCTCATAATTTTTTTTTGCTGGACGCAGCTAGCACTTCGCTAGCTGCGCCAGCACTCTGATCGCCGCCGGCCCCCGCCAGATTGCCGCTATCTGATGCGGCGCGCGCCCCCCCCCCCCCAGACCCCGTGCGCTGCCTGGCCAATCAGTGGCAGGCAGCGCCGAGGGGTTGTTCGGGACTCCCAATGACATCCCGACGTCGCTGACGTTGGTGACGTCATCCCGCCCCGTCGCCATGGCGACGGGGGAAGCCCTCCAGGAAATCCCGTTCTTTGAACGGGATTTCCTGATCGCCTATCGCCGGAGGCGATCGGCGGGGCTGGGGGGATGCCGCTGAGCAGCGGCTATCATGTAGCGAGCCCTGGGCTCGCTACATGATTTAAAAAAATAAAAAAATAAAAAAAAACTGCTGCGCTGCCCCCTGGCGGAATTTTTCATACCGCCAGGGGGGTTAAGCATCATGTTAAGGAAGGAATTGCACTTGGCCTATTCATGTGTGTTTTTCTATGACAACAACTTAGAACTAACTAAAAGCCTGTGTAAATCAATGGGATTGATCGCATGTGTGTTTTGCATTTGTGGAGAAAAAACTTGCAGCTGACTTTTTTTTTTTCCACACTCATGTTTTGTTTTTATGGATTACATGTAGTATTTATCACCTGTGGCACGTGTTTAACTTGAATGAACATACATTGTATAAGTGGGAAACAATATGTGTGAGATCCCTGCCTAACTAAACTACATTTTGCTACTTCCAACTTCAAGCTAAAAAAAATGTAAAGCTATACAGCACTTCAAGCCCTGGGTGGTCATGTACTGCTTCCTTGTTGGCGGATGGATGTATTGTTCCCGCTTTTCATGACGTTTTTGTGAATTTTTGTACTTTTTGATCATTAAAAGACACATCCGAGCAAACAAAATCTACTTACCTGGCGCTTCATCCAGCCCCTGGCAGCTGGTATGTCCCTCGCCGCAGCTCCGGTGTCCCGGGATCCCCTTTGTTGGAAATGCCTACCTCCCCAGCTGCCAGGGGCTTTTTTTTTTTTTTTTTTTTTTGTATTGCTCAGACCTATCTTTTAAAGAATTAATCAATTCTATATTTTTGGGTTCTGGGATTTTTTTCTCTATATGAATATGATATCCTTGTAAAGTTTTTGATTGTACTACTGGTGTAGTGGTAACATCCTCCTGAAGGATATATGTTTTATCAATCTTCCCAATATCCCTAAATACTCATAGCACCTCCCACCAGCACTCACAGCACCTCTAACCCTATGGAGGCCCCTACATAGCTGCACCACTGAAACCTGTGCTCATCACTGGTCACCACTACTGAACTACTAGAGGAACCCCAGCAAAACCATCTTTTTATTTGCCGCCAGGGTTTCCCATTGGTTATAACATTGACCAATGGGGCATCCCTTAAAGGGAAACTTCAGCCTAAACAAACATACTGTAATTAAGTTACGTTAGTCATCTTAATTAAAATAAGCTGTGCAGAAGGGTCTGAATAAGGACAACAACTTTCTATATTGGTATGAGATTGATGATATATGAACTGTCTCAGCCACCCTAGCTGAACTTGTGAACTAAGAATTTACGATACCTCTGGGTCAATCCTAATACCAGGTCTGTGAGCAATAAAGTAAACAAGGATCCTTATCTTACCCCATTTAGATGGTCTGTTTGTATTAAGGCATCTTAATGATGTATTTATGCTTGAAAAAAATATCTGTTTTCCCTTTTGATATATGTATATAAGCTGTCTGTACCACCAGCTTGCAAACTAACAGGATGTAAACCTGACGAAGGCTGCAAGGCTGAAAGCTTGTTTATTCTTATTCATTTGTAGTTAGCCAATAAATGGTATCATCCTGATTTAAAACTTCTTGCTTTTACTGATGGCTAACACAGTACAATCCCTACTGCTACTACTATGCTTGAAGATACCGCAATGTACCGCACTTTCCTGGAACTAAAGAAAGACCTGAAGAAACTTGCACAACTGGACAGCGACATCTTTTTCTTGACTACATGCAAAAAGGAAACACTTATACCTCAAGGACTAAGGATACAGAATCCCACCCTGCATACATACAATAGCAGGTTTGCAGAAGAAATCTGCAGGAGGAGCTCGGAGAGAATACGGAATAACCTTTTAAGAGTCTGCTATAACCGTAAGAGGATTACAAAGGATGAGATACAGAGCCTGAAACTGTCTCTGAATGATGACCACACTGGATATACATGGGATCAACTACAGACCTTCTATGTGAAACTACAGAGATTCCTAATTAACAACAAAAAGAAAAAACTTCAGAGACTTAGAATTAAGAGTGGACGCCTGGATGCACAAGCAGCAGAAAAAGAGCAACCCACAGGTGTAATGAATCTTTCCTCTTATCAGGCTACTGAAGCTGAAATGTCAGTACTCTCCAAAGGCCTGTCATTCTGCCCTGCGAGACCCATAGACAGGATTGCACTCTGTGGAGATATGGAGGAATTTTTCAGAAAGCTGCGACTCAAGGAACACTACCATGATAAGGAAGCCTGTGATACAATGGATAATGGACCAAAATGCACCAGATCTAAAAAGAAAAAAAAGAAAAAAAGATGGACCCCCAAAGAAGGAAAAAACCCGGCCCTGGATAAATACATAAACAAATTCAGACGCAGAATCTCTGACAAGATCCTGAGTAAAAGAAAGACACTGGCCCAGAACGTAACACCACAGGAGCGACAGGCCATCACATCCCTTAAGGAGAATAAGGACATTATTATTAAACCAGCGGATAAAGGTGGTGCCATAGTCATAATGAACACCAGTGACTACATCCGGGAGGCACAAAGACAATTATCCAATACCGCTCACTATGCCAAATTACAGGGGGACCCCACAAAAGGCTACAGGATGGCACTTAATAGGATGGTTAACAGATTGCCTGCAAACATCAGACTACATGTAAGGACCCTTATCCCTGAAGAGCCTAGAACAGCCTGCTTTTACATGCTTCCCAAGATCCACAAAGAGGGAAACCCAGGCAGGCCCATAATCTCAGGGAGCGGAACTCTTACAGAGAACATCTCAGGGTGGCTGGAAAACATCTTGAAACCTCTTGTCTGTAAAAGACCCAGCTACTTACAGGATACCACCCACCTCCTGAACAAACTGTCAGCCATCGGCCCAGTACCTGAGGGAACCATACTGGCCACGATGGACGTGGAGTCCCTGTACACGAACATTCCCCATGATGATGGGTCAATCCTAATACCAGGTCTGTGAGCAATAAAGTAAACAAGGATCCTTATCTTACCCCATTTAGATGGTCTGTTTGTATTAAGGCATCTTAATGATGTATTTATGCTTGAAAAAAATATCTGTTTTCCCTTTTGATGTTGTATGTATATAAGCTGTCTGTACCACCAGCTTGCAAACTAACAGGATGTAAACCTGACGAAGGCTGCAAGGCCGAAAGCTTGTTTATTCTTATTCATTTGTAGTTAGCCAATACATGGTATCATCCTGATTTAAAACTTCTTGCTTTTACTGATGGCTAACACAGTACAGGATATCTGCAGATCTCATACACACCTTGTTTAATGGACATCTGCATATCAGACAATCATCTGCAGATTTGAAGATCTATCCTGGTAGATCTGATCTGCGGATGATTGTCCATCAAACAAGGTGTGTATGAGATCTGCAGATATCATAGACTATGAATGTATTTTTCAGGAACTGATGTTTTGCAGATACTGATTTGTTGCATGTGTACGGCCAGGGGCGTACCTAGAAATCCCCGGGCCACCCTGCAAAAAAATTTTAAAAAAAAAAATCCGGGCCCGCTCAGGGACTTTTGGGGGGGGGCAGGAGGGGTCGCAGCATAAGAGGAGAGTGTGAACGATCGGTGGGGAGGGGGGAAATTCCCCCCCCCCCTCACCTCAGGCTCTCCTCTCAGCGCTCCCCCTCCTGCAATCATTGGTGGCAGCAGCAGCGGTGGCGGCAGGCTGAATACATTACCACCTTCTCGCTGGAGGTCTTCCGATAAGAGCTTCATGCAACTTCCTGTGTAAACAGGAAGTTGCTCTTAGAGAACAGAAGACCTCCAGCGAGAAGGAGGTAATGTACTCAGCCTGCCGCCGCCGCCGCTGCTGCTGCCACCACCGCCACCAATGATTGCAGGAGGGCGAGTGCTGAGAGGAGGGCCCGAGGTGAGGGGGGGGATTTCCCCCCTCCTCACCTATCTGCCACACTCTCCTCTTATGCTGCGACCCTTCCTGCCCCCCAAAAGTCCCTGAGCGGGCCCCCCCACAGTGGCAGGGGTCGCATTCCCTATTGTTACGCCAGTGTGTAGGGCATCTTTGTGTACAGCCTCTTGCAAAGATGTTTATCTAGTGGGGAGTTCAGCTCAATAGAAAATACTGTGTAGAGTATGGCTTTCATACTACATGGAAGGGGTAAAATTAGTCTGTGATCTTGCCTTTTATAAAGACTTTTATCTCAAATGTGTACATAGCATTAGTTTGCTATGTCAGGATCTCTCCTGTAGCATGCCCTGCTGACTTGCTGCAGTTAAACTGCAGCCAGAAAGCTCCTAATTCCCTGCATGCATGTTGCTGCATAATATTGCATGAATTTGTAATGAGAGTAATTTCCATCTGCAGTCAGCATGTAGTCGTCAGACTAGCACAGAATTGAATGATAACCATTCAGCTGTGTGGGCATTTGCATGCCTGCTCTAATTGGGTTATGTTTATAGAAAAGTCTCCTCCTCCTACTTTCACACCTGGCCCATCATGGCAATCAGCTCTGCCTTAGCTGGTTGCTGGGTCCTTCGTTTGAAGTGTGAATTGTATTGCTTAACCTTGCCTTGCTCACTTGAACATTTGCTGTACCTGTTGGGGTACAGGGAAGTCCTTCCTGTCCTGTAAGCTTGGACACTTTCATCACCACGTTGGTGACTAGTAGTGTTCCTGCTAGTTCTGTTCCTGTGGACTTAACTATAGCTGCGGTTACTATTAGTTACGCTCCATCCTGTTGGTCCAGTTTGTGCCTGTGTGGATGCTTGCTCTTGCTGGGGCAGCGATTAGATTGCCAAACATTCCTTCTGTCTGTCTCTTTGATGTCTGTCATTGTTTACTCAGTGTGGTGGACATCAGATGCTCAGCGCTGCGGTCGCGCTGAGCAACCATTGTGTCTAGTTTATTGTGGCGATTATCGGAAGCTCAAAGCTGTGGTCACTCTGAGCAATCTTGCTCCCTTGTTCATAGTTTCTGGAGTGATCTGTGTTATCTCCTCCACAAGTGCATTTTGCACTTTTACCTGATATTACCCAGCTGCCTAGTCTTCCTTACTGGGCTCTGGTGGTATTCTCTTCTTCCCAGCCACAGTCTCTATACCTTGCACGCTGAAGTCCTGTGAGGTAACCATAGTCGGGTTGGCGCACTGGCCTCTTGTTCACGCGGGCCTTGGCGTATATGGGAAGAGTGTGGTATTAGATTGGGGTCTAGAGGCTAAGGAAGATGAGAGCTCTGCAAGGCCTTACATGCTAATTCAGGGTCCTCTAAGGATACATATTAATATTGCATTGTGGAGTTGAGTAGCAGGGTCAGCCAAATGACTGCTCACCCTGCTGCTCAAATCCCCAACGGCGTTAAATACTATACCCCTCAGTGATCGACAGAACCCCAAATTACCCTTAGGCACCCCGCGTACCATAGCATTGCTGCTGTAGCGGCCCCCACTTTTGGGGCGCCTGGCACTGTGGGCCAAAACAACCTGCTTTATCCTCTCTGACCAGTGATTCTTTTTCCTACTGTGCTTAATTATATAAGCAATTAATAATTGAGCAACATGTATACAATTAATCAGCATGGGGAAATTTTTATGGGATGTTTTAGTAATTGTTTTTATTAACTGCTGGGAGTAATTCCTGCCTATTGTTGTACTGTGAGGTAGATCATTTGCAATAAAGATCTTTTATATATTACTATAAAATTGAGTGGTGCTTGGTCCAGGGTTTCTTTGTCTTACATATAGTATATATCTATATCTATATCTATCTATCTATCTAACTATAGAGATGTAGCGAACGGTTCGCCGGCGAACGGTTCCAGGCGAACTTAGGGGGTTCGCGAACTTTTGCGGAAGTTCGATTCGCCCCATAATGCACTATGAGGGTCAACTTTGACCCTCTGCATCACAGTCAGCAGGCACATTGTAGCCATTCAGGCTACACTAAGCCCTGGAGCCCCACCCCCCCCCTTATATAAGGCAGGGTCCGGCGGCCATTACACTCACTCGTGTGCCTGCTAGAGAGAGGAAAGGGACAGCTGCTGCAGACTTTTTCTCCTAGGGACAGATTAGTTAGGTTCTAGGCTGCTTTGCTTGCTCCTGACTGATTATTATTGCTTTTAAAGCACCCAGCAACAGCAACAGCTCTTTTCAGAGCTCATCCTGTAAATTTTTTTTCTGTGTTAAACTGACACTTTTGTTGCATGCACAGCCTTGTTAATTGATAGTGTGTGTGCCACTGCCAGCAGCCCAGCACATTCAGTGACTACCTGTGTGTGTGACAGGGAGCTACACATTGTACTACCCAGTACTGCATATACCCCAGTACCTGTTGTGTTTACTTAACCCACCTCATCACTGCATATACCTAGCTTTGTGTTGAGTGAACCCAGCTCACTGCATCTAACTACCTGTTGTGTTGAGTGAACCCACCTGGCCACCTCACTGCATCTAACTACCTGTTGTGTTGAGTGAACCCACCTCACTGCATATACCTAGCATCCCCCCATGATGGACAAAATGGACAAACCAGATAGAGGAAGAGGTAGAGGCAGACCCAGAGGAAGGCCACCAGGCACCGGCAGGTCTGTGGCTGTGTGAGGTGGTGTTGCTGTGATTTCGTGCGGACCTGGCCCAAAGTACAGTGCTCAGAAGAAGGCACGTGCCATCACTTCCCAACTTCATGAGGTGCTTGAGTATTTCACACAGAACACCTCATCTCCCGCAGCCACCAGCGCTACAACAAGCACCACATCCACTGCATTTGACACTTCGCAGGAGTTATTTGGTGGTGCTGAAATCACTGATTCCCAGCCACTACTGCAACAACAACAAGAAGGCGCAGGTACACCACCTCATACGTCTGAGTTAGGTGGCGATAGTATGGACGTAACGTGTGTGGATGGGGATGATGGACCACCTGAAGTTGGTGCAGTTGAGGAGGTGTTTGAGGAAAGCGCAGCTGGCCAGGAGGATTATGATGACGATTATACGGATACCACATATGTTCCCGGTAGAGGAGATGACCAGGGGGACAGTTCAGAGGAGGAGTCAGAGAGGAGTAAGTAGGAGGAGACGACTCCATGATAGAAGCAGAGGGAGCTCGTCCTCAGAAACAGCTGGGGGCAGTGTCTGGCGCCATGTATCGCCAGCTATGGCCAGCCAGGCAACATGCCCTTTAACGTCAGCTGCTGATGCCACCGTAGCACCATCACCCCAGGGGGCTCAGCGGTTTGGAAATTTTTTCACGTGTGTGTCTCAGATCGGAGCAAAGCCATGTGTTGTCTGCCAGCAAAAATTTGAGCCGTGGAAAGGCCAAATCTCACGTAGGGACAAGTGCCTTACGAAGGCACCTGGAGAGAAGGCACAAACAGCTATGGCAAGAACACCTGAGGAAAAGCAGCACCCCTCAAAAGACAAGCCACCCTCCTTCTCCTCTTCCTCCTTCAGGTGCATCGTCTTCATCCGCTTTCTCCCTTGCACCTTCACAGCCACCCTCCTCCACACCGCCTCTTCCCTTCAGCGGTTCCTTCTCCTCTGCCCACAGCAGTACCCAGCTGTCCGTGAAGGAAGTACTTGAGCGTAAGAAACAAATGTCTGCCAGTCACCCTCTTGCCCGGCGTCTGACAGCTGGCGTGGCAGAACTATTAGCTCGCCAGCTATTACCATACAAGCTGATGGAGTCGGAGGCTTTCCGTAAGTTTGTGGCCATTGGTACACCGCAGTGGAAGATACCAGGCCGCAATTAATTTTCACAAAAGGCCATACCCAAACTGTACCGTGCAGTTGAGAGGCAAGTGGTGTCATCTCTGGCACACAGCGTTGGGTCAAGGGTCCACCTGACCACGGATGCCTGGTCTGCCAAGCACGGGCAAGGCCACTACATTACATACACAACCCATTGGGTCAACCTGGTGACCGATGGCAGCAAGCAGGGAGTACGTGGCTGCGCAGCGGACCGACTTGTCACACCTCCACGGCTTGCAGGCAGGCCTCCAGCCAGCTCCTCTCCACCTGCTACCACCTCTTCGCTGTCGTCATCCTCCTCCTCCACCTCCTTGGCTGGTGCCGCAATCTCCTCTCCAGCTACACAGCCCCAGCACCCCAGGGCCTATGCTGCATACCAGGTACAACGGTGTCACGCAGTGTTAGACATGTCTTGCCTGAAAGCGGAGAGTCACACTGGAGCAGCTCTCCTGGCTGCTCTTAACGAACAGGTGGAGCAATGGCTGACCCCACACAAGCTTGAGATCGGCAACGTGGTGTGTGACAACGGCAGCAATCTCATTGCTGCGTTGAATTTGGGAAAGCTGACACACATACCCTGCATGGCACATGTGCTGAATCTGGTCGTGCAAAGATTTGTGTCCAAGTACCAAGGCTTAGAGGACATCCTGAAGCAGGCCAGGAAGTTGTGTGGCCATTTCAGGCGCTTACAAGGCCATGGCACGCTTTGCGGACATTCAGCGTAGAAACAACTTGCCGGTGAGACGCCTAATTTGCGATAGCCCGACTCGCTGGAATTCCACCCTGCTGATGTTCTCTCGCCTGCTAGACCAGGAGAAAGCCGTCACCCAGTACCTGTATCATTACAGTACAAGGACACAATCTGGGAGGATGGGGATGTTGTGGCCCAACAACTGGACACTGATGCGAAATGCATGCAGGGTCATGGAGCCCTTTGAGGAGGTGACCAAACTGGTGAGTCGCGCTGAGGGCACCATCAGCGACTTGATCCCCTACGCCTACTTCCTGGAGCGTGCCATGCGTAGAGTGGTGGATACAGCTGTGGAGGAGCGTGAACGAGAAGAGTTACGGCAGCAGGAGTCGTGGGAGCCATTTACACCCGAACCCAATGTTCCCACAACACCTGTGGCTGCACAGAGGGGGGAGGAGGAGGAGGAGGAAGAAGAGGAGTCATGTGGGGAAGGAGAGGATTCAGACTCTGATGATGAGGAAGGTGTTTCTGTGGAGGAGGAAGAGGTGGCGGAAGAAGAACAACCGCGGAAGCCGTCACAGGGGGCTTCTGCTGCTCCACGTTCCCGTGGTATTGTTCGTGGCTGGGGGGAGGAAGAGGAGTTGCGTTCCGTCACTGAGGAAGAGCAAGAGGAGATGGAGAGTACGTCTGCATCCAGCTTTGTGCAGATGTCCTCTTTCATGTTGTCCAGCCTGTTGAGGGACCCCCGTATCAAAAAACTCAAGACGAATGACCTGTACTGGGTGGCCACGCTACTAGACCCTCGGTACAGGCACAAAGTGGCGGACCTGTTACCAACTCAACAGAAGGCGGAAAGGATGCAGCACTTGCAGAACAAGCTGTCGATGATGCTTTACAATGCGTTTAAGGGTGATGTGGCTGCACAACGCAATCAAGGTACCACTGGCAGTAACCCACCTCCTCCCAAGTCCACGCAGGCAAGGACAGGACGCTCCAGTGATCTCAGGGTGATGTCGGACATGCGGACATTCTTTAGTCCAACTCCTCGCCATAGTCCTTCCGGATCCACCCTCCACCAACGCCTGTACCGGCAGGTAGCTGACTACCTGGCCTTGTGTGGATGTAGACACTGCGAAAAGCTACGATGAACCCTTGGACTACTGGTTGCGCAGGCTTGACCTGTGGCCAGAGCTGACCCAATTTGCCATACAACTTCTCTCTTGCCCTGCCGCAAGCGTCCTGTCAGAAAGGACCTTCAGTGCAGCTGGAGGCATAGTTACTGAGAAGAGAAGTCGCCTAAGTCACGACAGTGTTCAGTACCTGACCTTTATCAAAATTAATGAGGAATGGATCTCGGAGGGCTACTGCACGACCGAAGACTAAGTCAGTCCCCACACACAGCATCTCTGCCTGCAGGCCGCTTGCCTTCTCCGCCACCACGTTGAATTTGGGAAAGCTGACACACATACCCTGCATGGCACATGTGCTGAATCTGGTCGTGCAAAGATTTGTGTCCAAGTACCCAGGCTTAGAGGACGTCCTGAAGCAGGCCAGGAAGCTGTGTGGCCATTTCAGGCGCTCTTACAAGGCCATGGCACGCTTTGCGGACATTCAGCGTAGAAACAACTTGCCGGTGAGACGCCTGATTTGCGATAGCCCGACTCGCTGGAATTCCACCCTGCGGATGTTCTCTCGCCTGCTAGACCAGGAGAAAGCCGTCACCCAGTACCTGTATAATTACAGTACAAGGACACAATCTGGGAGGATAGGGATGTTGTGGCCCAACAACTGGACACTGATGCGAAATGCATGCAGGGTCATGGAGCCCTTTGAGGAGGTGACCAAACTGGTGAGTCGCGCTGAGGGCACCATCAGCGACTTGATCCCCTACGCCTACTTCCTGGAGCGTGCCGTGCGTAGAGTGGTGGATACAGCTGTGGAGGAGCGTGAACGAGAACCGTTACGGCAGCAGGAGTCGTGGGAGCGATTTACATCCGAACCCGATGTTTCCACAACACCTGCGGCAGCACAGAGGGGGGAGGAGGAGGAAGAAGAGGAGTCGTGTGGGGAAGGAGAGGAGTCAGACTCTGATGATGGTGATAAGGAAGGTGTTTCTGTGGAGGAGGAAGAGGCGGCGGAAGAAGAACAACCGCGGCAGCCGTCACAGGAGGCTTCTGCTGCTCCACGTTCCCATGGTATTGTTTGTGGCTGGGGGGGAGGAAGAGGAGTTGCGTCCTGTCACTGAGGAAGAGCAAGAGGAGATGGAGAGTACGTCTGCATCCAGCTTTGTGCAGATGTCCTCTTTCATGTTGTCTAGCCTGTTGAGGGACCCCCGTATCAAAAAACTCAAGGCGAATGACCTGTACTGGGTGGCCACGCTACTAGACCCTCGGTACAGGCACAAAGTGCAGAACAAGCTGTCGATGATGCTTTACAATGCGTTTAAGGGTGATGTGGCTGCACAACGCAATCAAGGTACCACTGGCAGTAACCCTCCTCCTCCCAAGTCCACGCAGGCAAGGACAGGATGCTCCAGCGATCTCAGGGTAATGTCGAAAATGCAGGGCCGGCCCGCCCATGAGGCGGGGTGAAACTTTTGCCTCAGACGGCACTTCTGGGGGGGCGGCACCCGCCCGTCCGCGTGTGTGGGGGGCCGCCCGAGCTGGAGGGGATAGCAGGCAGGAAGGGGGTATTGGGCCTAGCGGCGGCGAGGGGGGTCGGAACCCCCCCCCTCCCTCGCCTGGGTCCCCCGTCCTCCGCTCCCCTCCAGCTTTAAAAGTGACGTCGCTGGCTGCAGCTATATTGTAAGAAGCAACGGGCGGGGATCACTCACCTCTTCCTCGTTCTAGCGTGCGCTCCACTGACGTCACTTCCTGCGGTGTAGCAGGAAGTGACGTCAGTGGAGCGCAGACTCGGGCTGGAACAAGGAAGAGGTGAGTGATCTCCGCCCGTTGCCTCTTACAATATAGCTGCAGCCAGCGACGTCACTTTTAAAGCTGCAATTTCCAATATAAAGGACTGCTGTCTCAAATGCCCATACAAAAAGATTTTAATGACAGCCTTGGCTACACGAAATAACATGACATGACAAGATTAAAAACCCCACAGTTTAAAAACAACTACACCTGGCCAGGGTATGCACGCTTTCTCTAAAGGGGACAAGATCAGGTTTTATGCAGGGTGTAATCGCCCAGCCGCAGCCTATTATGCAGAGAACACCCCGCTACCACGATCTACTAGTCCTCAGCCACCACCAGTACACCGCACACACTGTGTATATAATTCTTATATCCGGCTTTCCATGGCTGGTGTGGTAACAAATTCAGAGCTGTATGGCCATATAGCTTCCACTGATGTTTGAACTATATTTGCAGATAGTCAAATCTCATTGTGGCACTAACAGACAGGGGGTCAATGTTACTGAATGAGCCTCTACAACGTGGCGACATGTCCAGGCTGCAGCCTATGAATACTTGCGCACATACGTTGGTGAGCTCCAGCTCACAGGGCCCTCCATTTCCTACGGTGCACCAATTGTTCTGGACTGTCACTGCTGCTGTATCTAACTGCTCTCCGATCCGCTGAGGCCTCAGCACGGTGTTTGCTCAATTTCCGCCCCTAAGCCAGGAGCCAGATCAGCGTGTTGCAGTGTTCACATGGGGACATCGCGCGTGCATGCCTGCGGTGACCACGCCCACCGACGCGTT